>NC_081387.1:15206908-15554408 GCF_030684315.1 Stegostoma tigrinum | reverse complement strand
TATTTAAAGGCAGTGCTGTATTACAAGTGTGATTCTACTGGTCTATGACAAGGCTTTAAGAAAAACACACCTTATTCTTACAACACAGTTAAAATACAAATATAAGTACAAGTACAAATGTAAACTTCTACTCTATAAAAATACATATTAAAGCTAATATATGATTTAACTAGTCATCATCAACTGTTCCAACATAACAACATCCCAAAAACACAGTCCTAACAAAATAAAATTTTGCAAAACAGATATTCCTCACGTGCTGTCTCCCTTCCAGACCAGGAGAAATAAATACAGAAATAAACAACCTTGCAAAAGAAAGAGAGGACGGGCTTTTTTCGTGCAGCGTACAGGAAATGAGTTTTATCTATCAGCTTCAACAGCCAACTGCAATCCTCCAATAAAACAATAAAAACTAGTGTCTTTTTGAGATAACGTGGTGTGGAGCTGGATGAACACAGCAGGCTAAGCAGCACCACAGGAGCAGGAAAGCTGATGTTTTGGGTCTAGACAGTTCTTCAGAGATCTGATTCTATCTACTCATGATTTATATAGTCCAATTTAAAGAAGAACTATGCTCAAAGTTCTTTCACCACTACTTCTGAAGCAGACAGTGTCGAGCCACTCTGGTGACACTTGTCATAAAGAGAAACACCACAGAAGAGATCTCTCCTAAAGGCATAGTAGAGCCGCACCTCCCCGCTTAAAACGAGTCATCAATGTACAAAAATGATTTCAGGTTCAAAATAAATAGTCTTATGCTATTATTACGCTCCATTATATACACAGGCATTACATTGAACCTAAGTTTGCAAACAACCAATATAGTAGTCCAGTGATAATGGGAACTGCAGATGCTGGAGAATCCAAGATAACAAAGTGTGAAGCTGGACGAACACAGCAGGCCAAACAGCATCTCAGGAGCACAAAAGCTGACGTTTCGGGCCTAGACCCTTCATCAGAAAGGGGGATGGGGTGAGGGTTCTGGAATAAATAGGTAGAGAGGGGGAGGCGGACCAAAGATGGAGAGAAAAGAAGATAGGTGGGGAGGAGAGCATAGGTGGGGAGGTAGGGAGGGGATAGGTCAGTCCAGGGAAGACGGACAGGTCAAGGAGGTGGGATGAGTTTAGTAGGTAGGAGATGGAGGTGCGTCTTGGGGTGGGAGGAAGGGATGGGTGAGAGGAAGAACAGGTTAGGGAGGCAGAGACAGGTTGGACCGGTTTTGGGATGCAGTGGGTGGAGGGGAGGAGCTGGGCTGGTTGTGTGGTGCAGTGGGGGGAGGGGAAGAACTGGGCTGGGATGCGGTGGGGGAAGGGGAGATTTTGAAGCTGGTGAAGTCCACATTGATACCATTGGGCTGCAGGGTTCCCAAGCAGAATATGAGTTGCTGTTCCTGCAACCTTCGAGTGGCATCATTATGGCACTGCAGGAGGCCCATGATGGACATGTCATCTAAAGAATGGGAGGGGGATTGGAAATGGTTTGCGACTGGGAGGTGCAGTTGTTTATTGCGAACCGAGCGGAGGTGTTCTGCAAAGCAGTCCCCAAGCCTCTGCTTGGTTTCCCCAATGTAGAGGAAGCCACACCTGGTACAATGGATGCAGTATACCACATTGGCAGATGTGCAGGTGAACCTCTGCTTAATGTGGAAAGTCATCTTGGGGCCTGGGATAGGGGTGAGGGAGGAGGTGTGGGGGCAAGTGCAGCATTTCCTGCGGTTGCAGGGGAAGGTGCCGGGTGTGGTGGGGTTGGAGGGCAGTGTGGAGCGAACAAGGGAGTCACGGAGAGAGTGGTCTCTCCGGAAAGCAGACAGGGGTGGGGATGGAAAAATGTCTTGGGTGGTGGGGTCGGATTGTAGATGGTGGAAGTGTCGGAGGATGATGCGTTGTATCCGGAGGTTGGTGGGGTGGTGTGTGAGAACGAGGGGGATCCTCTTTGGGCGGTTGTGGCGGGGGCGGGGTGTGAGGGATGTGTTGCGGGAAAAGCGGGAGACGCGGTCAAGGGCGTTCTCAACCACTGTGAAGGGAAAGTTGCGGTCCTTGAAGCACTTGGACATCTGGGATGTGCGGGAGTGGAATGCCTCATCGTGGGAGCAGATGCGGCAGAGGCGGAGGAATTGGGAATAGGGGATGGAATTTTTGCAGGAGGGTGGGTGGGAGGAGGTATATTCTAGGTAGCTGTGGGAGTCGGTGGGCTTGAAATGGACATCAGTTACAAGCTGGTTGCCTGAGATGGAGACTGAGAGATCCAGGAAGGTGAGGGTTTTGCTGGAGATGGCCCACGTGAACTGAAGGTTGGGGTGGAAGGTGTTGGTGAAGTGGATGAACTGTTCGAGCTCCTCTGGGGAGCAAGAGGCGGCGCCGATACAGTCATCAATGTAACGGAGGAAGAGGTGGGGTTTGGGGCCTGTGTAGGTGCGGAAGAGGGACTGTTCCACGTAACCTACAAAGAGGTAGGCATAGCTGGGGCCCATGCGGGTGCCCATGGCCACCCCCTTAGTCTGTAGGACTACAATCCGACCCCACCACCCAAGACATTTTTCCATCCCCACCCCTGTCTGCTTTCCGGAGAGACCACTCTCTCCTTGACTCCCTTGCTCGCTCCACACTGCCCTCCAACCCAACCACACCCGGCACCTGCCCCTGCAACCGCAGGAAATGCTACACTTGCCCCCAGACCTCCTCCCTCACCCCTATCCCAGGCCCCAAGGTGACTTTCCACATTAAGCAGAGGTTCACCTGCACATCTGCCAATGTGGTATACTGCATCCACTGTACCCAGTGTGGCTTCCTCTACATTGGGGAAACCAAGCGTTGGCTTGGGGACCACTTTGCAGAACACCTCCGCTCGGTTCGCAATAAACAACTGCACCTCCCAGTCGCAAACCATTTCCAATGCCCCTCCCATTCTTTAGATGACATGTCCATCATGGGCCTCCTGCAGTGCCACAATGATGCCACCCGAAGGTTGCAGGAACAGCAACTCATATTCCGCTTGGGAACCCTGCAGCCCAATGGTATCAATGTGGACTTCACCAGCATCTGCTGTTCCCATTATCATTGAATTCCGCCTGTGTTGTTTTTGCAAACAGTACACGTTCGGACTATTTTCCACAATGCAGAAGAGCTTAAAAGGTTAATAAAATGTGAGGCTGGATGAACACAGCAGGCCAAGCAGCATCTCAGGAGCACAAAAGCTGACGTTTCGAGCCTCGACCCTTCATCAGAGAGGGGGATGGGGAGAGGGAACTGGAATAAATAGGGAGAGAGGGCTCCAATTTCTCCCCTTTGGTCCAGGAACTCCCCACCTACGTCCGTGACACCACCCACGCCCTCCACCTCCTCCAGGACTTCCAATTCCCTGGCCCCCAACACCTCATATTCACCGTGGACGTCCAGTCCCAATACACCTGCATTCCGCATGCAGATGGCCTCAAGGCCCTCCGCTTCTTCCTGTCCCGCAGGCCCGACCAGTCCCCCTCCACCGACACCCTCATCCGCCTAGCTGAACTCGTCCTCACCCTCAACAACTTCTCTTTTGACTCCTCCCATTTCCTACAGACTAAGGGGGTGGCCATGGGCACCCGCATGGGCCCCAGCTATGCCTGCCTCTTTGTAGGTTACGTGGAACAGTCCCTCTTCCGCACCTACACCGGCCCCAAACCCCACCTCTTCCTCCGTTGCATTGATGACTGTATCAGCGCCGCCACTTGCTCCCCAGAGGAGCTCGAACAGTTCATCCACTTCACCAACACCTTCCACCCCAACCTTCAGTTCACCTGGGCCATCTCCAGCACATCCCTCACCTTCCTGGACCTCTCAGTCTCCATCTCAGGCAACCAGCTTGTAACTGATGTCCATTTCAAGCCCACCGACTCCCACAGCTACCTAGAATACACCTCCTCCCACCCACCCTCCTGCAAAAATTCCATCCCCTATTCCCAATTCCTCCGCCTCCGCCGCATCTGCTCCCACGATGAGGCATTCCACTCCCGCACATCCCAGATGTCCACGTTCTTCAAGGACCGCAACTTTCCCCCCACAGTGTTCGAGAACGCCCTTGACCGCGTCTCCCGTATTTCCCGCAACACATCCCTCACACCCCGCCCCCGCCACAACCGCCCTAAGAGGATCCCCCTCGTTCTCACACACCACCCTACCAGCCTCCGGATACAACGCATCATCCTCCGACACTTTCGCCATTTACAACCCGACCCCACCACCCAAGACATTTTTCCCTCCCCACCCCTGTCTGCTTTCCGGAGAGACCACTCTCTCCGTGACTCCCTTGTTCGCTCCACACTGCCCTCCAACCCCACCATACCCGGCACCTTCCCCTGCAACCGCAGGAAATGCTACACTTGCCCCCACACCTCCTCCCTCACCCCTATCCCAGGCCCCAAGATGACATTCCACATGAAACAGAGGTTCGCCTGCACATCTGCCAATGTGGTATACTGCATCCACTGTACCCAGTGTGGCTTCCTCTACATTGGGGAAACCAAGCAGAGGCTTGGGGACTGCTTTGCAGAACACCTCCGCTCAGTTCGCAACAAACAACTGCACCTCCCAGTCGCAAACCATTTCCAATCCCCCTCCCATTCTCTAGATGACATGTCCATCATGGGCCTCCTGCACTGCCACGATGATGCCACCCGAAGGTTGCAGGAACAGCAACTCATATTCCGCCTGGGAACCCTGCAGCCCAGAGGTATCAATGTGGACTTCACCAGCTTCAAAATCTCCCCTTCCCCCACCGCATCCCTAAACCAGCCCAGTTTGTCCCCTCCCCCCACTGCACCACACAACCAGCCCAGCTCTTCCCCTCCACCCACTGCATCCCAAAACCAGTCCAACCTGTCCCTGCCTCCCTAACCTGTTCTTCCTCTCACCCATCCCTCCCTCCCACCCCAAGCCGCACCTCCATCTCCTACCTTCTAACCTCATCCCACCTCCTTGACCTGTCCGTCTTTCTTGGGCTGACCTATCCCCTCCCTACCTCCGCACCTATACTCTCCTCTCTACCTATCTTCTTTTCTCTCCATCTTCAGTCCGCCTCCCCCTCTCTCCCTATTTATTCCAGTTCCCTCTCCCCATCCCCCTCTCTGATGAAGGGTCTAGGCCCGAAACGTCAGCTTTTGTGCTCCTGAGATGCTGCTGTGTTCATCCAGCCTCACATTTTATTAATATAGTAGTCCATCTCAGTTGTTTCGTCTGCAAACAAATACCACTGTCTAGTTTCATTAGTATTGTAACAACACATCAGAAATTACATTCTCTCACCCTAACATGTGTATAATTTTCAAATTTAATGCCTGTAAGATGAAATTCAATCTATAAGTCTGGAATTTTTATCTTTAACTTTCTTTTGATGAATTTTAAATTTTTCTGGAGAAATATCTGATAACCTCCTGTCGCCCTCTTGTAATGGTGCAGCACCGACAAACACACTATAACCACATTGAATGACTGTGCGTATTTACTTGTTCAGATCACTGGGTATGATTAACAGAGGTTTCAGACTGTCAAATGGCTCTGACTCATATATATCCACTGAAGTTTTCCTGGAGATAATCTAGGCCATTCAAGGTGGCTATAATGTGACTGATGTCGGTGCCGGTGCTGCTCCCTTACAAGGAGATAACGAGAGTTTCTTCATTATTTCTCCAGGATACAAAATGACCCCAGGCTCGATTACACCCATGGGTGAATGCCTGTATGGAGTTGGCACATTCTGCACTAGCCCAAATAGCTTTCCTCCAGGTGTATCACATTCCTCCAACAGTCTAAAGATGTGCAAGTTACATCAATTGACGATACTACATTTCACGAAGTGCCCAGGGATGTGCAGACTAGACGGCTTTCAATGGGGAATACAGGGATGGCGTCGGTGTGTAACTTTTTTAAGGTCGGGGTGGACTTGATGGATGGAATCGCCTGCTATTGCACTGTAGGGATTTATTGAACAGTCAGTCAATAAAAGAACCACACTGCTATATTTCAGTACGAATTTTCAAGTAAACAACATTTCATCCAAAAAGAATCATGGATATATTAGAACGTCCCCAATAACCTTTGATTTTACATCCTGTAGGGCCATCTGTCCATGTCCACTGATATGGCCTAGGTACATGACTTGGGCTTTTGTGAACTCACTTCTGGGCAGTTTTATCATGAAACGTGCCTCCCTATAATTATTCTCATTCTAATATTTGACAAATAGTTTGATAACATAACCTCTGAACTTTAAAACACATTTGCTTTTATCTGTACCTAATTTCAGTGGTCGTCTAACCTCAGTCCAAAAGGTAATTGAAGTGAATTAAAACTAGTTAATTTATTAGGTGCCTCCCGAATTGCAGAAATCATAATTAGAATTTCTTTAATCCAGTTGTATGGATACTCTTGACCGTAGGGTCTCAACAAAGTCTTTAATGTTTGATACCACTGTTCTAATGTCACCTGCATTACTGGATGATTAGCAATTGATTTGAATTGTTTCTTTCCTAAGCCTTCCATAATTTGCTTGTATAACTCTGAGACACATTTTGATACTTGATCCAATTGTATCTGCGTCGGTAGTCCAGACCTAGTTAAAAATAATGTGTTTCTGCAATACTTTTAGCAATGTTACCTGGTTATCAAATATTGCTTCCAAATTTTTGTTTTAGGGAGCGGTCTTAAGCAATCAGTCAGGTCTCTTGTAAAGTACTCCTTGAATGCTGGAATGAGTACTAATGGTTCTGGCTGCACCACTGCTTGTGGTTTTCTTATTATCTGATATGTGTCACATGACCAGCAAAAATCATACTCATCTTTATGCAGCCTCAGCCAATAAAAACAAATTTTCTTTTATGTATGTTGGCTTGATCCTTCCTTCGTCCCAATTGATCTCTTACTTGTCACTTTCAGGGCCTGTACCAGCGCTAGCAAAGCTCCTCCAGTGATCAGAGGTAGCAGCGTCAGTAGCAGCGAGAAAACGGGTCCTCTCAGCAATCAATGCGAGACTTGCAGGCTATGGTTAGGCCAGTGTATCTGCGTTGGCTGTTGCAAACATCTGTAAGGAGATACGACTTAGGCTTTAGTATCTCGTCAATTTTCTGAACTTTTTGTTTTCTTTTATTTCTGCATCTTTTATATATAGCATGCATTATGATATAATAGGAACTGCCGATGCTGGAGAATCCAAGATAACAAGGTGTGGAGCTGGATGAACACAGCAGGCCAGGCAGCATCTTAGGAGCAGGAAAGCTGATGTTTCAGGTCTAGATCCTTCATCAGAAATTTGGTTTTGACATCTAGGCTAGGCCAGAGAATGACAACTTAATACAATTTTCAATGTACTCAAGCATTCCTATACTTGAGTATACATGAGAATAAAGCCTAATTCTCATTCTAAATATAATTCTAATTCTAAACTCATATGCTACCCACAACAGCTCCTTTATATAACTCACCAGTAAAACAACCTGATGGACTTCTGCCGATTTGTCATCTGCAGAATCTAAAATTGTCTCCGTTTCCTCAGTAGTGCTTCACTTCTGAAGCCGTTCTGGAATATACACAGATTATTCTCCTATGTGTGCTTTTTGAAGAATTGTTTATTTTTTTAATCACATTTTTGTTGTATTTAGCTAACTTCTAAACTGAAAGTGTCCACTCTGTCATCTATATGTTCTTGTGATTTTTTTTAACCTCAAGTATTCGATCAACAGACAATGTCTGAAAATCGAACTTTATCTTAATTATCGTTGTTCTTGAATTTCTCCTCCTGTTCTGAACTGTAGCTTTATGATCTTGTTACCAGGCAGTCAGGAAGAATTCCAGGATATGCTTCCTGAAACATATCAGTTGTCTGATTTTCCACTGGCTTTTCAAAAAATAGTAACAATCACTTCCACCTGAGCTAGTTATATGCTTAACCAAAGTCAAACTGCAGTTCCAGAACGGAGAATTTCTGTGTTACTCCCACCACAACTCCATTATTCTTCACTGAACTCTCCAACATCACCTTATATATTGGAACTCTACTGTTTCTCACCATATACCCATCTTTTGTGCCAACACTCCTGAATTACACATCTCCCTATCTCCCACTGTCAAAAGTTTACTTGCTCCGATGTCTCCTAACTTTTTTTTATTTTAACAACTTACTCAACCTGTCTTACATGAGTAAACCTTAACACACGCAAGTAAATTCTTCAAAGAAATCTGTGTCTTTTTTAACAACCAAACATGGACCATGCTGTCGATTCCTTTACAGCCATTTCACTGTGCTTTCCTTTACCACTTAAAAAAATCCATTGGCCCATCTTGCTTCACCACATCCATCTTCCCAGTGTTATATCTAAACAGCAAAAACTGTGACTTCATTTTTCCAAAGTTCTTACCTGAGGGTTTTTTCACTTCCCTTCTCCCCTCATGGGGGTTCATTTAAAAGAAAATCTGAGTAAACGATCTTTCCTATCTTTTGTGAGATCTCCATTTCCCTCCCACCCAAAAATTTATCTTTTCTAATTCACCATTGAGTCTAAAACTAAAAATGTAATTATGAACTAATTTGCCATTTCTGCCGCCTATCTTGCAATTTTCACTTTCTGCTGTTCCATATGAGTTCTCGTTATTTCAGGAGTATAAGAATTTAAGAATTCCTCTGAAAGAAGAGTCTCTCTACGATTCTATGAATCAGTGTCCATATTTCACCTGGCATCATGTGGCATGGAAACTGATGTTGAGGACAAGGCGACCTCTTCCCAAATGTATACCACTGCCGTAAACTCAGTTAGGTCTTTCCTACCATTGCAGTAGTGACGGGATGCTCGGGTCTTTGGCTTTAATTCATTGTTTCCTTATAATGACTACATCGAGTGGTCTAATTTTGGGACCTAACACACAGATGTTAGTCATGACCCTGCAGGTTTAATAGGTTTCCTTTGACACTTCCAGATATAGGCAACAGTCCCAAGCATCATCAGGGATGTGAATGATAATATTCAATGATAGTAGGAAGAGTAACAATCATATAATGCCTACAGCATGTAAACAGGCCATTCGACTCAACAAACCCACATTGACCCTGAGAGCATCTCACCCAGAACAAGACCCTATTACACACCTAGTCGACACATCCTTGAACATTATTGGTAATTTAACATGGCTAATCCACCTAGTCTGCGCATCATTGGACTGTAGGAGGAAACTGGAGCACCCGAGGAAAGCCAGCAGACACAGGGGAGAATGTGCAAACTTCACATATACGGTTGCCTAAGGGTAGAACTGAACCTGGGCTCGCTGTGAGGCAGCAATACTAAATACTGAGCCACCGTACAACCTGTTGTAAAAATTCAAGCTGACAGTGGGATCTTGATGTGCTGTATTGCTCCATGGCTCAATGACAATATAAATCTTTACCCTCGTGATTTACTCCAAAAACTTGCCCACCAAGTGTCAGGCTAACGAGTTTATAGTTCCCTGGCTTTCCCTTAAAACTTTTCTTAATTAGTCACACCACGTTAGCTAAACTCCAATCTTCCACACCTCACCTGTACCTAGCCATGAAACAAATATCTCAGCAAGGGACCCAGCAATCGCTTCCATAGTTTCCCACAGAGTTCTAGGGTACACCTGATCAGGTCCTGAGGATTTATTCACCTCTATGCATTTTAAGATGTCCAGCACCCCCTTCTCTGTAATGTGGACCTTTTCAAGACGTCACTATTTATTTCCCCACATTCCCTATCTTTCATATCCTTCTCCAGAATAAACACTGATGAAAGGTACTCATTTAGTGTCTCCCCCATCTCCTTCAGTTCCACCCATAAGCGGCCTTGCTGATCTGTAAGGGTCATATTTTATCTCCAGTTATTCTTCTGTCTGTAATGTACTCTTAGAATGTCTTTGGATTCTCCTCAGCCTATTTGCCAAAGCTATTTCATGTCTCTTTTTTGCCCCCCGATTTCCCTCCCCTCTTAAATATAATACTACTGCCTTTATTCACTTCGAGAGATTCGTTCAATCTCTGCTGTCTATACCTGACAAATGTTTCCTTCTTATTCTTGATCAAAACCTTGATTAATCTAATCATCCAGACTTCCCTACACCTACCAGCCTTGCCCTTCTCCCTGAAAGAAATATATTGTCTCTGGACTCTCCTTATCTCATCTTTGAAGGCTTCCTATTTCCTAGAAATCCCTTCACCTGCAAACATCCACCCCTAATCAACTTTTGAAAATTCCTGCCTCATACCGTCAAGACTGGTATTCCTCCAATTTAGAATTTTTTTTAAAGACTCAGTTTATCTTTTTCCATTACTGCTTTAAAAATAAAATTATGATCACTGGCCCCAAAGTGCTCCCCACTGACACCTCAGTCACCTGCCCTGCCTTATTTCCCAAGAGTAGGTCAAATTTTGCACCTTCTACAGTAAGAACATCGACATATGGAATCAGTAAATTTTGCCATAAACACTTGACAATTTTTTCTTCCTTCAAATTGTTGCCACAATGGCAATCCTCGTCTATGTTTAGAAGATTAAAATTTCCCACTGACTCTTCGGGGGTCTGTTGTACCGTCCCTCGTTTATCATCCCTTTCTTATGTGTTAGTTCCACTCAAATAACTTCCCTGGATGTATAGGGAGGATATAGTGTATCCTCCCTATGTACAGCCATAATATTATCCCCAATTAAACACACCACTTCTCCTCCTGTTTTGCAACCCTATCTGTCCTTCCTATAGGATTTATAACTTGGAACATTAATCTGTCAGTCCTGTCCATCCTTGAGCGATGTTTCTGTAATCGCTGTGATATCCTGGATTCATGTTCCCAATCATGCCCTAAGTTCATTTGACTTGCCTGTTAGATCTCTTTGCATTGAAATAAATGCAGTTTAATTAATCAGTCTCTCTCTTGGTCCTGAATGCCCTGACTGTTTGAAGTGCTCCTTTTCCTAACTGTACCAGTTCCAGACTGATCTCTTTCATCACTAACTCCCTGGGCTACATTCCCCTCCTCGCCCCAACTCTCAACCGGCTCTAGCAAATCTCCCTGTCAGTATGATAGTCCCCTTCCAATTCAGGTGACACCCATTCTTCCGATACAGGCCATTTCTAAACCAGAAGGGATTCCAATGTTCCCATAATGTGAATCCTTCTCTCCTGCATTAGCTCCTCAGCCACACATTCATCTGCTCTATTCTTCTATTCCTACCCTCTCTAACTCATGATGCTGAGAGTAATTCAGGATATGACTCGAGGACCTTCTCCTTAAATTCCTGCCTGACTCCATACACTCCTTCCTCAGAACCTCATCCTTTTCTTTTCCTGTATCATTTTTTCCAATGTGTACAATGACCTCCTGCTAGTCCCTCTCCCTTTGAAAATAATCTGCACCATCTCTGAGATATGTTTGATATTTGCACCAGGGAGGCAACACAACATCTGATAACTTATCGTTGGTCATGGAATCATCTGTCTGTGCCTCTGACTAGAGAGTCCCATATCACAACTGATTGCTTAGAAATTGACATGATCGTCATTACATTACAGCCAGTCTTGGTATCTGAGACCTGGCTGTCAGTGCTACATTCCCCTAAGAATCCAGCACTCCCTACATTTTCCAAAGCGGCATATTTGTTTGAGATGGGAATAGTCACAGGAGACTCCTGCCCTATGTGCCTTCCTCTCCTACCTTTTTTGAAGGTAACCTATCTACCTATTTGATTCAGAGGATAACAAGGTATAGAGTTGGATGAACACAGCAGGACAAGCAGCATCAGAGGAGCAGGAAAGCTGGTGTTTCGGGTCTAGACCCGCCTTCAGACCCTTCTTCCATTTGCTTGGCCTGCTGTGTTCATCCAGCTCTACACCTTGTTATCTCAGATTCTCCAGCATCTGCAGTTCCTACAATCTCTGAACCTATTTGTATCTGTGGTTCTACTCCCTTACTACATCCATCACACCCCGATTCCTGTAAATTCCTCACTGCAATTAACTGCTGCTCCAGCCGACATGTAATCCAATAGGTTTCACAACCAAGCACGCTTCCTGCAAACCTATTCATCAATAACATGAAAAGTCTCTCTAATATTCCACATTTGACTGGAAGATTACATCAACCTACAAAAGGCCTTTGCACCTTAATAATTTACAGACTCAGAAAGTAGCACCGTCTTACTGCAGAAAAAAAAGACACTGTTCCAGGCTAACCTAGTACCTATGTTTTATATCTTAAAGTTTAATCAAGGGATAAATCTCAATGAAACATATAATCCAAAAAGAACCCATTCTACTCACTATAGTAGATTTACAATAAAAAGAGAGTAAGGTAGCACTTTAAAATAATCACTTAACTGCTCTCCTGCTGTGAGCTCACACATACACGCACACACGCGCGCACACACACACACACACACACACACACACATGCGTTTCTCCAAGATCAGCTGTGAATTTCGCTGTTTGCTTATTTTTCTTTGATATATTGGGGTATCCAGAGATACTTGATAAACAACTGAGACAGTCAGCTGTACAGGTTCACTGCCTAGTCAGGCAGCTTTGCATGTTGACTTCTTCTTGTCTCACTTGTTTCACTTCCCACATGGTCACTTGTTTCGTCTCTCTTTCCCTTTTTTTAAAATAAAGGTTGTTGTTGTTTTGTTCTTTTTTTTCCCAACATGTCAAAACAATGCAACAGCTTATAAAACAACAATTACCGCTTCTTGAATTCAAGCAAATCATCTCTAACAATGGAAATACCTCAAAAAAAGAAAAGCTCTTACTACCACAACTTTTCTCTGTCCTTCATTTTAGATTATCCAGAATACCCCTCATTGAGAAATTTAAAACAGATCACGACACACAGTTGTGTGCACATTGTTTTCCACTTGTGGGAAGCACTGCGAATGCAAATTGGATAGTACTATGGTTGGTGGATTTCAAAGTCTACCATCATAATGGGAGCGGCAGTGCAGTTTGAGACCTAATGGACATTGCTGCTGTGTGACCTCTGTGACAGGTGTTTAATGAAATATGCAACTGAAGTGGTGTTCAACAGGCTGTATCAAAAGCAATATCTGTCCATTAGCGTTTTAGGGGTGAGCTGCACACATTCCTTGTGGGTATGAAACCACACCTTCATATTGAAAATGCCTTACATTTTGTTGCGTCGCACAATCACGGTACTAACTGTAAAAGAGTTCAAGTAGATATAGAAACTCAAGACAGAGCATCCATGAAACACTGAATATTATCAGCAAAAGGATTGCAGCCCTTGTTTTCAAAGGTGTCATTTCATCTTCAGGGCAACTGTACAGGAGTTCCTAAGGTTGCATACTTGACTCAATCATTTTGAGCTGGTTGATCATTTTAAGGTCAGAAATGGGGATGGTCGCTGATGTCTGTCAAATGTGTAGATCCATTCATGACGCATCGGAAACTGAAGGAACTGATGCCCAAATGCAACAAAAATATCCGCGCTTATGCTAAAAATTGGAAAGTAGCATTCTTGCCATAATAACACCAGGTAATGACCAGCTCAGTTGAGAGGGAATAAATATTTTCCTCCATGAAATTCAAAGAGATTATCATTGCAAACTCACCACTATCCATATACTAGGATTACCACTGACAAGAAACTGAACTGAATGTGGCATATAAATGAAATGTCTGCTAGAGCATATCAAAGGCTTAGGTTCCTGCGATGAGTAACTCACTTCGTGATTTCCAAAATTATAATCAAACACCTACAAAGGCCACATGTCATGAATGTGATGGAATATTCAAAACTTGGCTAGGTTGATGTAACTCGAAAAACACCAGTCGCTTAAAACCATCGAGGAAATTTAAGTCCACCTTTCTTTGAAACCTCAATGACAAACTTCCGTTGTGTAAACTATTATTGCTCAGTAGCATCAAAGCGTATCGCCTCAAAGATGCGCTGAAGAAATTAACAAATTCTTCCCCATAATATGCTTAGCATGTGCACAGTCACTTCCATCTAGAATGACATATTCAGCAGTTCCATGGGAACACCATCATCTGCATTTTTTTCTCCAAACAATTCAGAATCCTGATTTGGCGCTGGGTAACATTCCTGAAATATATTCCTATAAGCATTATAGTTCTCACTTGAGCACATGGACAGAGGACTTACAAAATGCACCTCACCATCAAGCTCTCAAAGTGAATTCAGGAATGGAGAAGAAATGTTGGCCTAGCCAGCTAAGGCCAAGTTAAAAAAAACTCATTCACCGAATATTCTTATATAGTAAGGATAAGACAGCTTTCAAATCTTATGGTTTCAGATCATAAAATGGAAGATAACGCTGTTCTGAATTTTATGCCAGTAATACTGTAAAAGTTGACAGGGATGATGATAGACTTCTGTGAAAATAAATTACAATTTATTTCCTCTTAGTCCAGACACAGCATGTTATTGCTTTAGTTACGAGTTAAGCTTTGTTTTAATTCCCGTCAATAAGCAAAATGTGTTGTAAGAAATTCAGAAACTACTTTTTTGTAGAGTTCAATTTTAAATAATCGAGTTAAATCATCTAAAAAGAAATGTAGAACAGCATTAATTGCAAAACATTCAGAAAGGTCGGGAATTGCTTTGTCATCTATTATGCATTCATAAGAACAACAAAATTAAGGAAGACAGGAAGGAAGATAACAATGGATCCAGGTTACAGATTTTAATTTAGTTCAAATTCAGATTTATTTTATCAACTCATGTATGGTTGAACTTCCCACAGTTAAGTAGCCTGTAGTAGAGATGGGTCTAGTCCCATTTGTCCTTTTTTGCACATAAAATACATATTTTGTTACAGACGTCAACATAAGGATCAGAGACAAGTGTAAGAGGAAAGATGTTAACTCACCCTACAGTTCCTCGTCTGATATTTATATGACAACTGTCATCAAATCCAATTATTGTAAATTTAATAGCTTAATCAATTTGATTCTTGGCCAATGGCAAATAATTCTATTTTAGGTTCTGGTGGTCAACTTGTGAGCAAATTGAAAAGTTGTTAAGTTAAAAGCAAAGCATTATGTTTTCCATTGGAGCTTTCATTGCGAGGTTATGAAAAAAGTGTAAAAGCATTAGCTCTCATTTTCATTACATCTGAATGTTCCTTTGCCTGCAGCTAGAATTGGGATTGGGGCATGGTGGGGGGAAGAGTCTCCATGTTATTTCTCTCGGCTTTAAGTAGGTTATTTGTACAACCAATATCATGTTGTAAGAATTGGTTCGTTTTTGTGCTAAGCCAGGTTTCCTTTCAGTGAAGAAGCATAACACAAACATATAGAAGTGATTACAATGATCTTCAGCTTTACTCATAATCTCCCTGACCCCGTCAAACAATTGGGTAAATATTGAAATGTTAACACATGAGCTGAATGATAAGTATCAGAAAAGTACTCTGCACCCTTTATATTGGCAACATTTGAAGTTCTAGACAGTATTCATTGAAGTATGTATAGTTCCCAATATTTGCAATAGGTCAATAACCACATGGCTCTCTTGGAGAACAAGAGCATTTTTAAGGACACATAATTAAATGTGCACAAGAGAAGAAATTTTAACAAAACAATTACTCATGAAGAGAACTGCCAGAACCCCAGAAAATATGATAATTACTATGTTAGACTCTCTATGACCAAGCTTTGTAGTTTCAGCTATCAATGAACCACACCGAAAACTTTCACCTACCAATGGACCAAATTGTTCATTAAAACCACGGAACAATCATGATCTACAGGAAAAAAATATTCAGCCTTTTCTTTCGCATACACATGTTGAATTCTGCAGTGTTAATCAGAGGAAATGCACTTTCCCAGCTTACTTATACTGTGATGGGAGCTATGGACGTAAGAGGTGTATTTTATCCTAGTTTCTTTTAAGCGAGTTTTTAAGGCAGAACTGACTAGGAATGATTTATAAAGTAAGTAGCTCAGGAGATCCAGAAGTTTTAGTCGTTTTAACATTGGGACAATCGAAACAGTCGAGATAAATGTGGCCTCCTGTCACAGGCAGGATTTCTAGTTTTTATTTGCATAGATTTGAGATTCAGTATTAATTTCTGTTGGAGTCTAAACATGGTTAGAATTTGCAGTAAATGTCTCCTGCCGCTACTTTGCCCGATCTTTCTCTTAATTTTTTTTTTCTGGATTGCTTGAGATATCTGTGAGACAAACCTACTTTCTGAATTTTGCCAAAGGGTATGTTTATGGTATTTTAATATATTGGAACAGTTAACTAATAATACTCACAGTATCTGTATTACGTTAACTTTTGCAACAGAGTTAAGTGATTCTCAGTTCTTCTTTCTTTTGTTGTGCTTTAACTACAATGTTTGATAAAGCGGGTTTTGCTTAATGTCGAGTAGTTTGAATTGTCAAATTGCATCAGAAATGCAGCACTTTACGTATGCCTTTAAAATAAATAAAGTTAGGGTCTAGGCTACCTTCTCAAAATATTTTGTGTGGGTGCAGTGTGATCCATAGTAAACTGGGGCTATTTTCAGGATTTAAAATTTCTAATTCCAGGATGGGTTTCAGATTATTGGATTCAAAGTCATCGAGTGGTAGAATTTAATGTCTTTTGCTTCAAGTATTGCATTCGGTTAGTTTAAAAACATATACCTTGTGTATTAATGAGTTGTCCAAACACTAAGAGATTGCTGGAGGTGGAAGAAGTCACTGAGGGAGTTTCACAGAGTGTGAGCAGTGCGACGCTTTGCAAATTGGAAAACAAGGTCGAGTTGGGTGTGCCCGTGTTAACAAGGAAAAGGGAGACAGTTGGCGCAATCGCTGAGTATTTGCAATTGTCAGGAATTCCCTCAGATGTTTCAGAAAAAACAAAACTAAAATTCAATTGAAAATGAAACATCTTGACCGTTAAAAGAAGCAGTTTGAATTATGACTAACAGCAGAGGAGGAAAAAAAAGGAGACAAAGATGCCAACAGAAGTAAAATAAAGAGGGCAAGAAGTACGAGAGAAAGAGAGGGCAGAAAAGGAGGAAGACAGAATATTTGAAATTCAGAGAACTGAGAACTCAAAGTGGACATAAAACGGCAGGGGTAGAGATGAAAAGGAGGAGTCATGGTGAGAACAGTAACAGAGAGCAAACATGTTGTAGGCAAAGACCTGGTGGGGATCTGTTTAAATATGTCCAAGCATTGCCTAACTTGGAGGAGAAGGTGTAGAAGTTTCTTCCATTATAATCGAGAAAGTGGCTCAAGAAATGAAACGGCCAGTGGGCACATGGGCATTGTTGATCTAAACAAAGTTGTTAGGTAGAGTGAATGAAGTACTTGAATCACTTTCAGAAGAGGTATCTTCCAAGTATACCGGGGAGAAAAAGGCCATTTTAAGTACGTGAGCTAGTACCAGCATCCTACAGACAGGATTTCATGACGCTAAGAAAGGAACCTGGGAAAAACATACTTCGAATATGAAAGGATTAAACAAAGTCATTTTAATGCTTGGATAAGGACATTGAAAATAGATCAAATATATAATGTTGTTCAAGAGATGATTATTTTGGAGGAGTTAAAATTTCACTTCATGACGTGCTGAGAACTCATGTGGAAGAGCAAAGAATTGAATCTGCGCAGTCTGCAATTGTGAGTTGATTTATGAGTGAAAGATTGGTTTCTGACATCAGCTTCAATCTGGGAAGGCTAAAAAGTGGGGAAAAAGGAATTCATCAAGTGGTAAGGGAAAAGGTAATCTCATTGAAGATTGTAAAGATATGTTATCACAGTGGTTTAAAAAGAAGAAGCCAATGTGGGGGATAGACAAGTAGAAAAAGCTCAGGTGCTTTCACTGCAATGGAGCAGGCCACATGAAGTTGCGGTGCTGGTGTTTTAGACAAAGCACTGCAGAGGTGTATGTGAGAAAACCAGATAAGCCATTGAATTTTGTTGAAGTGGAAAAGTAAAGTACAGGAAAAACTAAAATTCTACACCAGAATATGCAAGCTGATAGCGGTCTGGTTACGGATTAAGTGGCATATCTCTTGGAAGAGTTTACTTGCAAACGTAAGTTTTACACATATATGCCAGTAGAAATTAAAATGTAAAGAGATAAGGATAAGAGATGATGGTTGGTGAGTAGGTACGTAATTCAGAATGAGTATTGTAAGAAAAAAAAAGTGGTCAAATATGTAATTCATGGTGAGAGGAGAAGTGCTCCATTATATAAAGTGAGGATGGAGAGCCCGATGAGAAGTGTGAAAGTAATGGTAGGCATGCAGTTGAAACTCTCAGTGCCTAGAACACATTTTGTTCTTGGTATTCATATAGTTGGATCATAGGCGGAAGTGATGCCTACTACAGTTGAAAAGCCAGAGGGAAGTCAGACAACTAAGGTATTTCCGGAAGTATGTCCTGGAATGTTTCCTGACTATGTGGCAGCACAGTCACAAAACCACAGTTGAAGCAGGAAGAGAAATCAGCAAATTAAGATAAGGAAGTTGAAGTACACTTACAAGAGTAATAACTACTGATTGAGAAAAATTCAGAACACGTAGAAGACAAAGTTTTTAGTGTTCGTGAAGAGAATTGAACTGAATTACAACAGAAAGATGCAAAACTAAAGCAGTTATACCAAAAAGTGCATGCAGAACATGAATCTGAGTGTATCCCAAAATGTTGCTATCTTAAAAAATGACATCTTAATGAGGAATTTGTGGCCGTCATATTCAGGTAGATGAGAGAGGGACAACAGCTCACCAAGTTATAGACAGGAAGTCCTGCTAGCAGCCTATGAATTACCATTAGGAGGCCATTTGAGACGGGGGGAAACTCAAGCAAAGATTCAAAACCTTTATTTTATGGCCTGGGCTGCATAAAGATGCATTTGAATCTTGTCAGCCGTGCCATACATATCAAGTAATTAGAAACCCTCGGGCAGTAATAAAACCAATACTCATAAAACCCAATTTCACATTTGAGGGAACTTTCACAGGGGTCTTATTTGACTGTGTTGGATGCCTACCTAAAACAAAATGTGAGAATCTGTATTTGCTGACCATAGTGGATGTGTCTAATACATTTTGAGAGGCCATTCCATTACACAGTATCATTGTTCAGAGATTTGTAGGAAAGATACTGCATTTATTATTTGATACAGAGTACCATCAGCGATACAGTTAGACCAAGGGTCAAAATTTACATTGAAATTATTCAAGAAAATTATGGCTAACTTGATAATAAAACAATTTAAATCTGTTGCCTACCATCTAGAATTGCTGAGAACTTTAGAACCGTGGCATTAAAACATAAAGACCACAATGAGGGCTTATACTTAAGACTGTCAGAGGATGAGGATTGGGTTAAAGGAATTCCATTGTGCATTTTGCAATTAGGAATGCAACAAATGAATCAATCAAATTCAGTTCATTTCAACCAGTTTTTGGGCATGAGGTGAGGGGGCACTGAATGACATTAAGGAGAAACTTAGTGAGTTAGCGTTCTGAGAGCACATATTTTGACTATGTGTCAAATTATAAGGAAAGATTGAATAGGGATGGATGAGTTGGCTAGGCAGAATTTAAATGTACCAGAGAATGTGATGAAACAGGAAGCAGACAAATGATCAAAATCACAATTTTGATGGTAGGGATAAAGTCTTGGCCTTACTTCCAGTGGTTAGTGGTCCTTTAAAATCAGGGATTAGCGAGCCTTATCAATTTGAAAGGAAATGAATGATGAGGTGAACTATTTGATAAGAACAACAGACAGAAAGGAATCTCAATGAGTGTGCCATGTGAGTATAATAATTCAGATAATTCTGAATTGGACGTTCCTCAAATTAAGTTGGACAATGGGGACGTTCTCAAAATTTGGGATATATTATTGAGTTATTTTCCTGTGGAAAATCGAAATGCCTTGAAAGTTATGACAATCACATGGGGAGATATATGGGATTAAACTGAGAGGTATTAATGACTCATGTTCGAGATATTGGAGGTGCTGTTCAAATTAAGTACAGTCCTTATGGTCTTAATGCTCTGAAGTTGGCACAGGTTCTAAAATAGATTGAATACATACTCAAAGACAGCATAACCAAAGTGAGTTACAGCAATTGGTACACACCCATACCAATGGTGCCAAAAGAGATTTCAACAGCTTCAAAATCTCCCCTCCCCCCACTGCATCCCAACTTGTCCCCACCTGCCTAACCTGTTCTTCCTCTCACCTATACCCTCCTCCCACCTCAAGCCACCCCTCCATTTCCTACCTACTAACCTCATCCTGCCCCCTTGACTTGTCCGTCGTCCCTGGACTGACCTATCCCCTCCCTACCTCCCCACCCATACTCTCCTCTCCACCTGTCTCTCATCTATCCATCTTGGGTCTGCCTCCCCCTCTCTCCCTATTTATTTCAGAATCCTCTCCCCATCCCCCTTTTCTGATGAAGGATCTAGGCCCAAAATGTCAGCTTTTGTGCTCCTAAGATGCTGCTTGGCCTGCTGTGTTCATCCAGCTCCACACTTTGTTAACCCTGGTGTCCAACGAATATTGGTGGTCTGTGCAAAGTCAATATAGTTATACTGTCTGATTAATATCCTATTCCACATTTGGACAACTGTATTGATAAAGTTGTACAAGTAATTTACATTGCTAAGTTGAGCTTACACAGAGGATACTAGCAGGGAACTTCATTTTCGAAACAGCGAAGGCACTTTTGACTTTTGTGGCCCTGAAAGGGCTATTCCAATGTCAAGTTGTGCAATTTGGGATGAAAAATGCACCAGCTATATTTCAAGTACTAACCAGTAAAGTCATTTCTATATCATACAATGGTTTGGCGTACATTGACGGCCTGGTGAATTTTAGTCACACATGGAAGAAATATTTCCAGAATGTACAGAATTTATTGACCGATTTGGGAGGCAGGTTTGGTGATAAACCTGGCTAAGAGTGAGTTCACAAAAACACAAATCACACGACTGGCCCATGTTATTGCACATGGACAGCTGGCCCCGTGGAATGTGAAAACAAAGGTTGTTCCCAATACCATCAATGATGAGAGCAGGGCTATCATTCCTGAGATTCAGTGTTTTTTAGTGGAAGTTTGGATTGAATTTTAGCAGTACCGTTGGTCCACTGTCTGGCATATTGAAGAAGTGCAGAGAATTTTGTTAGGCACAGAATTGTCAGAAGGCATTTATCAGCTGAAAGCCGTATGAACCATTTCTGCAGCATTAGCCACATCTAATTTTACAAAGCCATTGAAGGTCTCCATCAATGCAGGTGATGTTGTGTTCTTACTAGAAGACAACAAGAAAATAGGAAGAACTATTGGGCATTTTTATTTTCCCAGACAATTGATTGATCATCAACAGAAATGTTCAATGATTAAGAATGACCACCTGAGTTTGGTGTTGGCATTACAACATTTCAAAGTTTATACTGTCTCTGATGTGTCTGAGACTGTGATTATATATACTGATCATAACCCATTAAAGTATTTGGAGAAATTTAAGAACAAAAAGTTTTAGACATTTTAGATAGAACTTATTGTTACAGCCGTTCAATTTTTAAAAAAAGGCAGGCCACGAGAAAATAATTGCTGACACGCTGTCATGAATTTGATGAAGAAGGATGGAAGCATTCGGTTTTGGGAATAAAGGGACTGGAAAAGGCTGTGGCAGTGAATATTTGTATGTTATATATATATGTTTTATACATGCAATATTATAGTGAGACTAAGGAATTTTAAAAATGAAGCTACCTTCTGTTATTGATGTTTCTTTTTTTTAAGTGTAGTTGTGATGATGGGCTTGCTTTAAAGGTTCCATATTGTCCTGCTTTCTTTTAAGAAATTTTGTTTTTAAGGCAGAGATATCGAGGCATTGAATAAAGTCAGCAGCTGGGAAGGCCTTGGAGGAAGTATTTTTTCGAAACTTGGAACAATAGAAGTAGCGTAGATGTGTCTGGCCAGCTCTCACTGACTAGGATTTCTATATTTTAATGCATTTTCGCTTTGAGATTGAGCATTGGTTGCTCTTGGCTTCTCAACAGGTTGGAACATGCAGTAAATGTTTCCTGGCTGCTTTCTTTCTCAGTTTTCTCTTGATGTTTTCCTTCCGGGTTGCTCGAGGAACCCGTGAGACAAACCTATTTTCTGAATTTTGTCAAGGCGTTTTCATGGAAAGTCAATATGTTGGATTAGCTAATTGGTAACATTTAGTGCATCTATTATTCTGCTAAGTTTTCCAATTGAATTAAGTTATTCAAAGTTCTTCTTTCTTTTCTAGTACTTTACCTACAATGTTTGAATGCCTTGTGTTTTGCTTACCGTCGAGTCATTTCATCAGTTGAGCTGCATCTGGAACACAATATTTTACACTTGCCTTTAAAATAAGAAGAATTTAATGTCTCGGCTACCTTCACAAAATATTTTCAGAGCATCTGGTCTGATGCATAAAAATGAATAATTTGTCACACTGACATTTCCTTTATGGGCTGGTTAAAGCTTCACTAATGATGCAGCCAGTATAATGTAATTGTCCTCTGAATGATCATTGCTACCTCCATAATTTCATAATGGACTTTTTTTAGCATTGCATCATTTAGACGAATGCATTTCTATCATTTCTCGAACAGCAGAAACGAAAACATGAAAACTCATTGTTTTTAAATTAGTCTGCATGAATAAATAATTGCCACCCATAATTAGGAAATCTGACAGGAATCTGTGTAACTTTGGTATTCAGTCTGAGAAGTTCATTTTCCAATGAAGTGAATAGAACCAGTAAAAAAAAACGTAGAACTTCTAAAATTGCAATCTTCCCACCAACTTCCATGAACATAATTGTGGTTAAATTCAGCACCTGTTCAAATACATTTCAATATGATATATTTTAATATACAAATATGTTTTATATTGCACATTTATACAAAAGACCTGCCACTGAAACTAATAATTTATTTGAATTGAGTCATGGGATCCCAGCCATATTCGTATAGTAGTGGATAACCAAATATGTGATTTACGCTAAATATTTTATTTATGAAGAAATAAAGTAACAAGTTGTGACAACCTGAACTACGAATTCAAAAAGCAATTCAAAACTGCTGAAATTGCTTCAGCCCAAATTGATCCTCTCACTCTGATCGCATGTATCCCAGTGGATTCAGTGAAATACATGATTACTTCATTGCTTGTATATAAGCAGAGAAAGCTTTCAAGTATGCCCAGTGCAACATCTTGCTGGCAGGAAATTCTAGGATCAGGAGTAAGTGATGAATGAATTGACACTGTTTGATATGACAGGTCATGAAGTTACACTCAAAATTTGTTTGGATTAGAATAGTGTGCTCTTTAGAGGTCATATCCTGTGTTATAACCTCTCTGTAAGTTCATGTCTTCACTGTAGGCTAGAGTTAATGTCATTCATCAAACATTAAAATATTATTGGCATAGATGATTAATATGAATTGCACCAGACGTTTTGTGCTCATCATTTACAATGCATCAATTTGATAGCCTTTAGTAACACATGCATGGTGAAATGCAATAATTACTAAATTGCCTACTAAGTTGTTCTAATCGTCTTGGTACTTCTCTAATTTCACACAAATCATTGAATAGCAATCCTTACATAGTAAAGACTTACTATAATCAACAAACCCAAACTAAAAACTGCGTTCTATTCCAATCTTAATTATATGTTACCTGCAGTATACTTTTTTATTTTGTTTTACTGAAAAATTTTGACCTGTCATTCGGTCTTTTAAAATAAAAAGAAGCCTGTTGGAATATAATTGTAAAAATCAGAGTCATTTTATGAATCTTCCTGTTGGTTTACTTTTATGTCTGTTGATTGATTTTTCGTACTTCCCGATGCATTTTTGGCAATCAATATGTAAATTGTAAGTGTATCTTTTTCAGTTCCAATACACAATGTGGTTTGACTAGGCAAAGCACAAATGTTTAATATATTTCCCAGAGTTGCCAACGAACAGTCAATAGGCATGGTGAATGACCAGATATCTAAGTTACAGAAGATTCATGTCTAAAATCTGAAGACAGGTGTAGGCGTGCCATTGTTTCCACTCCAAAACATCTCTGCACTACTTTTTTTGGTAATACAATAAGTACATGTTTCATTGCGTTTTTAAGTAATCCAAAATCCAGGTCAGCACACATCAGATTTCCAGCAACCAAAGTACTTATTTTGCATGTAATCTTTTCCTGGTGTCTGACAGTATCACATGACATGAAATTATGGTTTACTGAGGAATTGTGAATTCTTTTTAAGCAAAGTAACTACTTATCAGTGGAAGCAAATTCTGCAAAATGAATGCAATGCAACATTGCACAGAAATTTGTGTTTTGAAAAATTAAATATTTAAAACTGTTACTGTATCTACTTGATTTCAGAAATAAAGCAACTGAAACAAGATATGGGTACACCTTCAACTCTTCTTAAATACTTTAATTTTTTTCTATTTACGTGTATATTTTCCTTGTAGGAGGACAAGCCCAGTAGCACATATATTACAGGATATTTTTAAAATTATTAAAAGGCACAGTTCAGAGTATGAAAAAAGTGAATATTAGCATTTGAGTTATCATTTCTTTTAATTATTATTATTATAAGTATTATAAAAGGCTGAATATTAGCATTTGAGTTATTATTTCTTTCAGCAAATTAAGTAACATATTATGTATAGATTTCCTATTTTAGTGAAATTAGCATCATTGTCTTGTCATTGTGAATAAATTATGACGTGCAACTTCAGTGGAAATGTACCTTGGAAACTTTTGGTCTTTACAGTTTGAGAAATAAGCATGATCGTCAGGAAATCAGCACCCCACAATCAACATAGTTCAACAAATGCTGAAGGATGCTGTCAGTCTTGTTTGAAAGTTTCTTACATGCTGCTAATGACATTATCAGTAAATTAAAGATGCAGCAAATATTATTTTCCTTTACTTGTGGTTTATTATGTCAGAAAAAAAATTGCTTTGGTTTTTGAAAAAAAAATTTTATTGTTGCATGTAGAGGGAGGATTCAAGGAAACAAAGGAAGGTAGGATATGAAACATGTTTAACAAATTCACAACCAAATGATGATTTTCATCCTCAACATTGGACTACTGTGATCGAGGTACATTCTAGTTCATCAGTCTTGTGTAAAAGTAGGAAGGGAGCAACTATTTCTTGCCAATGGGTAAATTTCTGGATTCTTCGCTTTCCCCATCCAACAAATTGGGCAGCAAACAGATTATACTCAAAACATTTTCTACATTCACTGGTTGGCTTGTTAAATATTTGGCTTCCAAAAAAAAAGAAAATAAAAATGAAATCATAGGAAGAACTTTGGAGACCTCTTCTGTTATTGTTGAAAAATGAAACATTGCCAGCATCTGATGAAAATAAATATCTCTGGTATTGATTAGTCTTTTCTTTGTAGACGACTGATAATGCCAACTTATACAATAGCAACAGCATTTACATCATTTGGAAAGTCTCTATTAGGCGTGGTTCTTAATGCAGTCAGATGATCCATGAGAATGTTATGAAATGTCACCTATTTTTAAAATGCATTGCCAAGGTAAGTTAGAGTTTAACGAACTGCGCTACAATAATGTTTTTAAAGATGAACTGCTGGAAGCATGTTTGCTACTGCCTCTTACAATTTAGTCTGCAATGTACATTGAGACAAAAATGAATGAACAAGACAATATTGTGAATAATTAAGACATGAAAACTCACACCGCTTGAGGATGTTGAACCTGTAAGTGTTTTTCGTATAGGATATAAATGTCGTCAGAAAGGATGCATTTCTTCCCAATTCTATATAAAATGGATGGTGAGACATATTCATGAATCATTGCAGTGTATTTTTGTACAGGTACATCGGCAGTGCTACTAAGAATGGAGATGCTGCATTTTGTTCTGGAAGATTGCAGGAATAGTGGTGTTTCAAGGCCATTACTTTGCATGTTTCAGCAAACATAAATTGTTTGTGACAATTGTAGTTGCATCCCTTCCCTTACTCATTATAGTATTCATGTGGCAGTACTTGTGTTGGACTGGAGTGGCCAAACTCAGCAGTCACAAGACAGTAGGTTATAGGCCAACAAGTTTATTTGAAATCACAAGCTTTCTAAGCACTGTTCCTTCATAGTTGTGAAGTGCAGGCGCAGGCATAGAATTTATATGCAGAGAGATAATGGCAAGTTCTCTTTGGCCTTATCTCATTGAATATAAATTCCCTGCCCATGGCCATCCCTCCACTTCACCTGACGAAGGAATGACCCCCCCCCAAGTAAACTTGTTTGACTATATCCTGGTGTTGTGCGACATCTGTAACTGTTGTATTGGTAGTAGATTTGGAATGTGGTGACGGTGGCAGATTTGGTATTTATTGTCAACCATGCCTTTGCGAGTTGTTGCTGGTCACCTTACTCATTGTTCATATGTTTTTCACTGTTAATCAGTTGTGATGGAAATGAATGTTGACAGTGCATGATGGTGAGAATATTAAATGTAGATGCAGAAGGGAAGGAGTTATTATCTAGAACTTATATTATAGGCCAACATTACATTTACTAGCCGCACACATGCTCATATTTTGTGTTTCTATTTTTTTTAACAGGGACATTATGTCCCTCTGCTTCTTTCTGTTTTTGATTACCTTTCCACGTAAATATTTTGCTGCTTTCCCATTCTTGTAGTAAAAAAGAGCAACTCAAATTTCCCCCAAATGTATTGCACACATCAATAAATTTGCCCAATAATTTATCCTTGCAAATTTTGATTATACTACTCTCAACTTGTTTTCTTATGTCTTCTGCCATATGCATAAATTGATCTAATGTTACATTTGTCATGTTCTAATTCATGAAAGCCACTGCACAATCTGGGGAATGTTGGAATATTCCATGAAAAACATTCAGAATTTATGCAGGCACGTCAAACCCTAATCAAGGTTGAACATTGCCATGAATAAGAGATTTATTTAAAAGAAAAGGTTGTTACAATTTTCTATTTTCAAATATATTTATTGTTTTTGTTTTCTCGATTTCTTGTTCATAGATGCATTCATTCATATATACATCTGTTCATTCATTCAGTGTCATTTGTTCATTCATTCATTCATTCATATATGTATTGATTTATTATGCTGAGACATAATTACCGATTAGAGATTCAGCTCTGAAGAAGAAAACTCAGAACTATTAGAGGGAACTGTTATTTTTATGTTTACCGCTGTTAATACATCAGTCACAATTTTTATAAGAGACACCCACTGTAGTTTTCGTCACATTATTCATACTTTAGTTGTTTATACCCTGTTTGTTACAGTTTTTACAAAATTTCAACATTTTTTAAAAAGTGCATGAAATCTCCACGATATTTTTACCCTTGTTAATTCTTTGAAGTATCCTACACATGTTCTTTCAATTTATACAGTACCATCTCAGCTGCACTCAGTACCATCTGTAAAAAGTATGCATGTGTTAATGAAATACAGCAAAGTTATTGATATAAGATTTCCTAAAGCATGTTGACCATATCAACGTCAAAGTTAGAATTTGATGATTTGGAATAACCTAACGAAGTAGAATGCTAGAATATTAAAATTTATGCGGAATGCAATGCTGTCAATGAGGGTCGATACTGGTGAGATTGTAAGTGTTATACGCTGA
Organism: Stegostoma tigrinum; assembly: GCF_030684315.1. NCBI lineage: Eukaryota > Metazoa > Chordata > Chondrichthyes > Orectolobiformes > Stegostomatidae > Stegostoma > Stegostoma tigrinum. The sequence continues at coordinate 15,526,735 of NC_081387.1, read as the reverse complement.
TGCAACACAAAAGTATACTTTATGTACTGGAACATGTTGGATTTTCTGAGGATTATTGGAGAATTATTCAGACTCGTAAATGCAAAATAGTAATCAAATTTCTGAATTGAGTGTCAAAGGTAGCTTGTCTGATTGTTGAGTGGTGCACATGTGTTATTGCATAGGCTGTCACGCCAAACATGAGTGTTGACTGACTTGCTGAAGACGTATATAATTTCAATGTACGAGGTGTAAATCTTATGGGACATTTTGCACTCAAAATTGAAGATGTCAACTTCTTAGAAGAAATTCAATTAATATGAAAGAAGTATTGGTGACTAGTTAGGATAGGAGCACCGTCATGATTGACAGCTGTAGTCACACCTTAAAATTTGATGATTAATCTATATCAAATAGAAACTTTTACCTTTCTCCCAGACATGATTACAAGCTATGAAAAACATTTTGTTAGAGATTAAATTTTCTCAGGGCTACTTGATGACATAAATAGAACAAAAACAATGCCTGGATGAGAAATGCAATTATAAGGTTGCTTTTAAAAAAAACAACTTACGTGTGATGCTTTCAGAAACAAAAATCATCAGGAGTGTGCAAATTAGTTGCTTGTTGTACACATCTGCGATCGTTTCACTGATGATGGGAAAAAGGCTGGGGTGGATCTAACTGATGTTCACATTTTCCTGGCACTGTTTCTTTTCAACAGTTGTGCTCGGCCAACCAAAAACTTTGTTGGGGAAATCCCATTTTTTTCAAAGCATCCTAACCACTATTGGGAGTGGTTACCACTGAAAAACGCGTTTAGTCTTGTGCACGGTCAAAATTGTCAAAATCCGTTGCCTTCAACGGTTTATGCACACTAAAGGTAACATATAGAGATGTCTTTCGAGATTGCTAGTGCTGTAGATGGGGACCATACTGAGAGACAAATATAAATAATCAATTTGGCATTTCTGAACGAGGATACTTGCACAAGTTGCAACTTTTGTCGGCATTGATTTCATCAGTCATTTTAGCTCTGAGAATGACTGACTTTTCAGCCTTGCACTGTGAGCTGTTTCGTTGTCCAAAACAAAGACAGGTGACTGGACATTAGAAATACGGTTTTAATGGTTGTTTCTGGGATTGATTACATTTCTCCACTGCATGTGGTATAATCTTTTGCATGAATGAAGTCCTACACTAAATTACAGTGGTAGACCTTTTGCTGAATTGGACCAAAAAATATGGTGGCATTTTTTTACTAAATGAGGTCACACTGCTGTAGATTTGGTTTTGAAAACAAAACAGATGTTGAATACACGTAATAAATGAAGACAAAACAGAGAAACCCAAACTAAATGTTATCCAGCCTCACATTTTGTTATCTTGGAATCTCCAGCATCTGCAGTTCCCATTATCTCTAAATGTTATATCGCTAGTTGAAAAATATGCAAACCAATTCACCCCTATCGAAATCCAATCACTTCATTGGTCAGAGAGGTATGCCTTCTCCATCGTTGTTTTAGGTTTTACAAGATTGCTTGGAATAATGTTTGTCTTCAGATCTCAACAGATTTTTCTTTTACGGTTATCAAATCAAACTCCTTTTTTTTGAGCCTCATATAACCTGTTCTACTTTCAGGACATTAACTGTTCTTTTGACCTTTTAAAATAGATCTAATCAAAGTAATGATTTCAATTTCCAAATTATTGTTAACTATCAGCGGACAAACTTTTGTTACATATGCATCAATGCTTTTGTCTGGGGGAAACTTTTATTACTCTGATGCCAATCATTTCCTCTGAATTAATTAGCAAAATTTGTGTCCGTGACGTTCTCTCAATGAAATATAATAAAAAGAAACGATTTATTTTTCTAAAACAAAAACAAATCCAAGCATTTCAATGATTGATGGTTGCAGTTGTACTTTTACTTCCATACAAATCACTAATCACCGGAGGAAAGGCTCAAAGGTTTCACCTCTCTCTCAGATACATGTGCACGCGTACGCGCGCACGCACACACTGAATCATAGAACACATTCAGCCTGTTACTTGGCTATTCTGCTCATCAAATCGGCGTTGATACCCCGAAGCAAATCACACCCAGACCCATTTCCGACATTCTCCATAACTAATCTGCAAATCCCTGGACAGTATGAGCAATTTAGCATGGCCAATCTATCTAACCTGCTCATTGTTGTACTATCGCCAGAGCACACGGAGGAAACTCATGCAGACATGGGGAGGACAAGCAAACTCCCCACAGACTGGAGACATTCCTGTCTGGAATAAGGTCTGGCTCTCTGGCACTGTGTGGCTGCAGTGCTAACAACTGAGGCAAAACGCTGCCCATATTTATATTTATATAAAATAAGAAGATGGCGCCAGTGGATGGCAACTCTTTACCAGCTGTCGAGAGCAGAATTACCTCTTCTAAATTTTATAATTGTTCTGCTCATTTAAACTCACTTCTTACCTCTAGGAGCAGTTGACTTTATTTAGCAACACCCAGGCTCTACCCTACCCAAGAAACGTGCGAGACACTCTGGACCTCAGGTGAGTCTGAAACAAAAATGCTTACAGTCTACTCTCCCCAGCATACTCCAGGGAAACGTCCAAGCTATTAAGAAAGAAACAAAAGATCTTAAAGCTAAACTCACTTTCAAAAGAGAACTGATGGACAGCTATGTGCCTCTTTCACACACACATGGCTCACCCCTGCTATGCCTGACTGTGCCTTAAAACTTGAAGCCTTCTCAATTCACTAAATAGACCTTTCGGCGTTCTCAACCAAGGCAAAGGGAGGTGGGATAAAATAGTATCAGAGAATTTGGGAACTGCAGATGCTGGAGAATTCCAAGATAATAAAATGTGAGGCTGGATGAACACAGCAGGTCAAGCAGCATCTCAGGAGCACAAAAGCTGACGTTTCGGGCCTAGACCCTTCATCAGAGACCTCTGATGAAGGGTCTAGTTCCGAAACGTCAGCTTTTGTGCTCCTGAGATGCTGCTTGACCTGCTGTGCTCATCCAGCCTCACATTTTATTAACAAAGGGAGGTGGGGTCTGTTTCCTCATCAATACCACCTGGTGGCAAATGTGTTGTACTAGCAGGTCACTGCTCCCGCGATGAACTGTGTTTCACAATGGAATGCCATCCATGCCGAATTCCACGCGAGTTCACCTTCCCTAACTCTACAGTTGTCTGCATCCAACTCCATGTGGAAGCAAAGAACGCAGTCGACAAAGTAGACATGGAATACCCTGAAATCTTGTTTATCATAGCCAGTGACTTCAACCAGGCCATCCTCAAGAATGTCCTACCAAAATTCCTCCAGCATATCTCTTGTCTCACCAGAAAGCCAAACATTCTTGATTATTGCTGCACATCCATAAATAATGTCTTGTGCTAAATATCCTGACTGCATTTTCGAAAGTCGGACTACAATGCTATGCTACTCCTCTGGCTTATAAGCAGAAAGTGAAGTGTGAGGTCCCAATGCTGAAAGTAGTGCAGTGATTTTTTCTGAAGTAACCTGAAGCGCTTTTAGGGTATTGCTTAGATCTGTGGATTCTACAATGGATTCAGAAAATATTTACAAGGATGTTACCGGGGTAAGTGGGTTTGAGTTATAGGGAGATCCTGAATAGACTGGGGCTATTTTTCCTTGAATAGTGACCTTATAAAATGATGAGTAATGACAGGGAAAATAGCCAGTGTCTTTTTCCCTGGAGTCCAAAACTGGAGGTCACAGGTTGAAGGAGAGTGGGAAAATATTTGCGAGATATGAGGGTCAACTATTTTCATGCAGGCGCCGTGCTTGTATGGAATGGGCTGCCAGTGGAGGTGGTAGAGGCTGGTATGGTGACATTATTTACAATATATCTGGATGGGTACATGAGCGGGTTATTGGCCAAATGCTACAAATTGTTATTGAATAATTTAAGATATCTAGCCAGCATGGAAATATTAGATTAAAGTGTCTATTTCTGTGCTGCGCATATCAATGGCTCTGTCATTCTATGCCTAGATATATTCAGAAACTCAGTGATAAACCAAAATTAGAATGCCACGACCAATGCAGAATTCATTAGTTGATGCGTGGATGACTGCATGATGAGCCCGAAATGTAAGCCATGGATGAATCAGGAGATCTATTCTCTACTGACATCCAGGCCTTAGGCATTCAAGTCAGATGACCCAAACCTACACAAGAAATTCAAGTACGTGGTATCACCTTTACAAATCCATTGTGGTTTCAAAGAGGCAACACCAATCTAAACTTGTGACAAAGACTACTCACACAGACACTCTTCATTTGTGGCAATGCTTACAAAACATAATGGGCTACAAAGCAAATTCAAACAGAATTGTGTGCAACAGTAGATCCCTACCCAGTGTTCTCAATGGATTCTGCATTCACTTTGAACAGAAAGAAAGTGAAATTATATTACCTATCCCATCAGACTCGGATGCACCCATATCATCAGTCCCTGCCACAGATGTTAGATTGGTTGTCTTAAGGGTGTACCTATGGAAAGCAAACAACCTGGATGAAGTCCCTGGCCCTGCAGAATATTTGGCGAGCACTTTCACAGACATCTTGAACACCCATTTATTAAATATGAATCCCCACCTGCTTCAAAGATGCCATCATCATCCCAGTGCCAAAGAAAAACCATGCAGCATGCCTTAACGACTATTACCCATCAAGGGATTGGTCATGGCTGACAATAACCCAGACTGCCTTCACCTTTAGCAATTCAGCTACTGTCACAAGGCTTCCAAGGCATAAACCACCTCCCTGACCCCATACCCATCCCTGGAACATCTGGGCAATAAGAATACCTCTGACAGTCTCCTATGTTTTTTTTTGACAACAGCACGACTATCAACATTATGATTCCAAGCAAACACGTCTTCACACCCCTGGACCTTGGTATCTACTTCCCCATCTGTAACTGGATGGTTTGAATTTATTACCAGCGGGCTGGATTCGATAAGGATAGGTGAGAACAACTCTTCCACAATAATCTCCAGTAGTGGTTCTGCCCAAGGCTGCATACTCAGTTCCCTCATTTACTTCATGTACAAGCATCGACAATTTTTGCATGAATTCCATTTACAAGTTTGTTGATGACAACACTATTGTAGGTCAGATCTCAAACAATGATGAAACCGAGTATGAATAGAAATTAACTGTTTATTAGAATGGCGTAAAGACAGCGCCAGTAAAATGAAGGAACTAATCACTGACTTTAGGAAGCAGCATGAAAGGCACTGCATGGAACTAAGGTGGAGATGGTCAACCGTGTCATGTTCCGGGGAGTCATGGTTACTAAGGTCAGGAAAATACAACAAAAAAAACCTTTATTTCTTCAGAGGACTAGTCAAATTCAACATGTCATAAAAACATAAAAAAAGGAGCATGACCAGGCCGTCTGGCCGCTCGGGCCTGCTCAACCATTCAATGTATTCGTTTTTGATCTTATCGTGCACCCAGCTCCACTTAGCCGCCCTCTCTCCGTTACCTTTAATTCAATTATTTTTCAAAAATCTATCTTTACCTCAAAAACAGTCAAGAAGGTAGCTTCAGCCTGTGGCCAGGGAATTCCACAGTTTCACAACTGTTGGAATAAAAGAGTTGCTCTTCACTTCACTCCTGAATTTGCTCTTCATTTTTTTGAAGCCACCCCCCCCCCCCACCCCCGAGTTTCATTTTCACCCTCCATTGGAATCAGCCTCCCTGCCTGTATATTCCCTTGTATATTTCCCTCATTATCTTATATTTTTCATAAATCCACCCTCCATTCTTCTAAATTCTAATGAGATAGTCCCAGTCTACTCAACATCTCCACATAAGACAACCTTGTCAACTTTGGAATCAACTTATTGAACCTCCTCTACAGCGCCTCCATTGCAAGTACATCCCTTCTCAAGTAAGGAAAGCAAAAATGCACACAGTACTTCAGATATTGTTACACCAGTATCCTACTCAGCAGTAGCATAAGCTCCCTGAATTTTAAACTCCTTTTAAACCTCTAAGCAATAGAAGACAATATTACATTTGCCTTCTTACTGCTTCAGTGGTAGATAAACATTTTGTGATTCATGCACAAGGTCAATGAAGACTCTTACAATTTTTCTGAAGGATATAACATGGAAATCATCAAATCTGAATGCATCACAGCGTGGTGCAGCAGTTGCTCTTCTCAAGGTGTAAAGGCGCTACAGAGTTGTGAACACAGCTCAGACTATCATGCAAATCAATGTCTCAACCATTGACCTTATCTTCACTTCGCACTGCTTTTGGAAATCAACAAACATATTCAAAATCTGTCCCACCCCAGTTCACTGTCTTTCAACTTCTTCCATCGGGCAAAATACTGTTATCAGACTTATAAATGGGCGTTTTAAATGTTGCTGCCTTTCTCTTTCTGTACTTTCTCGGCAGCTGTAACACTGTGTTCTGCACTCTTCTCTGTTATCCCGATGCATTTATCTCATACAATCTGTCTGTAAAGCATGCAAAGCAGATATCTCGGTACAGGTGACAGCAATAAATCAAACCAAATAAAATCCAAATTCCACAGCCACTGTGCCAGCCCAGGAGTTGGCACTGCTCACTTTGGAGAGAAAAGCTCTGTGTGGACTTGGTCGATTTTTTTCAAAATTATCCTGCATTCACAGGAAGAATCTGTCCCCTCAGAAAAAACTAAAACAAAATACATAGATTTAAAGTGATGTGCATGCGAAACAAGGTTGACAAAACAGTTGAAATACATAAAATAAATTCAGGGTTTGAGAGAAGAATTCTAGCTCAGGTGCTGGTTTTCGATGATGGTTTGTTTGCCGGACTGGGAAGCTTGATATCAGATGTTTCATCCATGGACACCATCAATGAACACATTGAATTAGACCTGATATGCCAACCATTACAATGCACAGACAAAACCAGCTCCTACTGGAAGCTGCAATAACCAGATCAGATAAGTTCGAACTGGCACAAGACAACGGCGCTTCACTGGAGGTTCCACAGCACTGAGAATGTCCACTAGTAAGTGGCCAAAACATCTGCTATCAAACCTCCCAGCTCGGTGAACATACAAACATCTACAACATAAAATACATTTTCAAAAAATGAGAACAAAGGTTCAGACTGGAAATGTCTTGGAGGCAGGTTCAATTGAGGCATCCAAGAGAGCATTGAATGATTATTTGGATATAATTTGCTTGAAGGGGCATATGGAAAAAGCAGGAGGTTGACACTAGGTAATAAGATGGTTGCAGACATATTGGGCAGAACAATTTTCTTCTGTGTGCAAACAATATTTTGACACTGTGATATAATTCTGTACTTTAAGTGATTAAGAAATTGATTGATTTCTGAAGAAAGAAGTATTGTTTTAAAAAGTCTTTGATTTTCAAGTAAGTATATTAGTGAATCGGCTAAGAGAAAGAAAGGAAAAATATGTTGTAATAACAATATGTTTCAGTTTTCTTTTGCAGTAACTACAGTAAACATTTGACATGATATTGCAGAGTAAATATTATTGATAGTTGAAAGGTTTACATACATGTTTCAAACTATCTTGTTGGTCACCCTTCAAATAAGGATATTTACTCAAAACTAATGTTGGCGTTCAAAATGTCATTTAACCTTCAAAATTTTGCATCCTCCAACTACGACGAACTGGCAGTACTGACATCAACGACTGAGTACATTAGGTTAAAATTTTCCCACATGAGTAATTTCTGTAGATTGATGACAGTTGTTAAAATAATCATTATTGTGATATAAGTGGCTTGATTTTGCATCGAATGTTTAAGCATAATACTAATTTTTAACCAGATTAGATGGTTACAAGCATAACCCTAATATTTCAACCATTGATTGAAGAAAAAAAGCAGAAAAAAATCCACTGTAAACCATGTAGCCTAATAGCATGTAAATGCTCCGATGTACTGTAAATGATATGATTATATGACACTTGGGAAGAATCAATAGGATTGTGCAAAACCATCACTGGTTAATGATAGAGAAATCATGCATAACATATTAGAGATACTTACTGATCTAAATTGTAGAATGGATAAGTGAGAGTAATGGGTGTGATGTGGTTTGATTTTCCGAACCCTTTAAAGATGTTGGGTGAAATGAGATCAACTAGGACAATGGTACCTCACTGATATGGAATTATAATTGGTGAACAGAAGGTAGATAAATGCAGAGTAAAGTGATGTTTTTTTCCACTACAAGGGCCTGTGACCAAGTAATTCCAGAAAACTTCATGGCATGTTTTCAAGCTCTTCAGAATGAGTATTTTGCTGATGATATAATTTTTGTGACATTATGAATTGTCAGCAGAATGCAAGGAGCCTGCAGATTTACAAATCCAGTAGAACATAGGCAAATGTAAAAATTTACACTGTGGTGTGAAGAAATGGAGAAGTGTTTTACTTTAAAAGTGTTGCATTGGCCATTTTGTAAATACAAAAGTGATTTGCATGTTGGTTTAGAGATGTTAACAAGAGTAAACAGGCAGGCATTTCAGACAATTAGGAAGGCAAATGGTATATTTAAAGTTATACAGGGGCTCGGTGAGACAACACCTGCAGCATTGCAAGCAGTATTGTGGGTGGTACCAAATAATTGGCTTAATTATGATAGAAATAGTGTGGCAGAGTTAACCTGGCTGATATGGGGAATGGCAGGGTTGTCATAGGAAGAAGGATTGACTGAATTGTGCCTGTGCTGTCTAGTACTTAGAAAAATTAAAGTGAATCTGATTGAATCTAGTAATATTATAACAGTGCTCAAGAGATGGGATACATTGGGAATATATTCCCTCTTTAAGAAATTTATTCTCAGTGGTCAAAGTCTGTGGATGTGATGTAGGCCATTTTCAATTCAAATATGGAAATGGATCCACATTCTAAAGTCTATGAAATTAGCTACCCATAAAACAGTGGTGACCAAGTTAGTGAACATCATCAAGAAAATTATACTTTTAATACGTATTTTATAAGCAACAAAGATCAGAGAACAAATCAGCAATATTGCATTGAGAATCATCCAGATTCAATGGAGTAGCAAACTTGAAGCATTGAAGTGCCTACTCCTGATCCTGTTTCCCTGTTTTTCAATAAATATGGTTCTCCATAAAATATCATAAAGTGGAGTATTCACTTGAATAATAATTCCGTATTGGTGCAGTGGATGATGTAATTATTTTAAAGAAATGATTCTCCTGGAAAAAAAATAAAGAACAATGAACATCTCTTTTTAGATATTGATCATCTTAAGAACAGATTGAGATTGGAAGGCAAGTGTTTAAATTATTTCATTCTACTTTATAGTTCTGGCAAAGTATTTTCATTAAGGCATAATAAGTATTTGTGTTCATCTGAAGACACTCCTGACTATGGTTTTGTCTGAAAGCCTATGATAGTCAGTATTAATTATCACAAGTATGAAGTATCTTGGTGAATACTCACTAATTTATTCTTTTACAAGTGGAGGTGTTGGAACAACATACCTTATGCAGTAATGCACTGTCATCTAAGTTATTTTACCAGATGGAATAGTACATTCTTCATAGTAATAGTTTTATTTCTATCATTTTCTGTAAAAAAAATCACTCTCTTTTCTTTCTGTAACAGATGACCAGAAAGGTAAATTTTCAAAGGCAAAGAGAAACTATCAAAGTTGTAGGCATTTACGAAGGATAACAACAATTCTACTGCTTTATGGAAGTTTAATCTTAATTTTGTAGTCATATAGCCTTGTGTTTTGTTGTTCATTTGGCATTTTAGTATTCTTTTCCATTGAAAAGTAGTGAAAATGGAATAGATGAAGACATCAATGTAGACAAATGTTCTCAAAATATTCTGTTCGGTGATGAAGATTGTGTCTTACGTCTGATAAAGCATTTTCTCTACATCGTTATGAAGTAAAAATAATTGCTGAACTCCAGATTTATAATCATGCAGACTTTATGTCACCTCACTTTGATGAATCTCATATTTCATTTAAGACTTAAAACAAATCCAAGTCTGAAGTGGCAAGTCTTGGCGAAATTTGGACAGCTATACTTGAGACAAATTGTATTCCTTTTCCGAGACCCATCAGAAAATTAACGTATCAATCATTTTAAATGTAACGTAATATGTATTGGATATTTATAACATTCCCTGTGTGGTCACAATAAGACTCTGTAGGCTGTGGAGTAGAATCTAGAATCCTATCATAATATCAGTTATAATGAAGCTACAAGTAGAAGTAATTATTGCATTATTCTTCACATTCATCATCATCATCATCATATTATTGTTATTATTATATCCCTAATAGTATTATTAGCATTAACATTATTACTATTATTATCAATCATGACAGGCAAGTGAGTTGTATTTAGTTGATGACAATAAGATATGGTGTGAAAAAAGATCTGATCTATTACTCAATTTAATTTTCAGTGGACGATGCATTTAGCAGGTTATTTTATGAGTGATTGAGATAAATAGATTGCTGGATTGTATGAAGAGTTCAGGGTAAAGTAAATTAGTGGATTCCATCATAAGAAAACTTTAAAGATTCAAGAATCTGAATAAGCACTTTCTGAATTTTCATGTCTTCTATCCCGGATCCATTATTCTGTTTAACATGATGATTAAAAGTTGATAGATATGTTCGTTGTTTTTTAAATTATAAACACCAAGTCATTAGACATAGGGAATTTGCCATTTACTGATGAAAAGAAATGACAAAAGAAAAAAAAACATGGAAAAAGTGACAATGAAATTTCGCTTGGCTTTGTACAATAGTCTCTTCTTCTGGAGACTTTCTTCTTTCCTTTTGGATATAGAATCAGCTTCAAGATACAGTACTGCAATATGCGTTAGGTCACTGTGCATCAGAACGTAACCACTTGCAGCAAAATGAAAAATTCTGTATGTTTTCTTGCTTTTGGCCATCTCTTTAAATATGTGTCAAATTTTCGGCACGTGACTACGTGATCAAATTCCTTAATTTTGCATGAAAATCTTATACATAGTTATGAACACCTTTGTAAATTAATTAATATTTTCTACTCATAAGACCCTAAGGCATAAGAGCAGAATTGGACCTTTCAGCTGATTTAGTATGCTTTGCCATTTGAAGATGGCTGTTACATTTTTCAACCTCATTCTCTTGCCTTCTTCCCATAACTTTTGCACCCATTATCCATCATAAACCAATCAAATTAGTCCTAAAATACATTCAAAGACTTGGCCTCCACAACACTTTGAGGCAGCTTTTCAAGGATTAGCCACCCTCTGACTGAAAAAATTCCTCCTCATCTCAGTTCTAAAGGGCCATCCCTTCAATCTGAGGCATTTCCCACAGGTCCAGTCTCTCCTAATGATGGAAATATCTTCTCCAAGTCAAAACCATCCATGCCTCTCAGTATTCTGTGTAGAAGTTTTACGTATCCATCCGTCCTTCTAATCTTCAACAAGTACAGACCCAGAATCCTCAACTACCCCTTATGGGACAAACCCCTTCAATAACGGGATCATTATTGTCAAAGTTTTCTGGAGCTCCTCAAATCTCTGCACAACTTTCCTCAGACATGGGCCCAAAAGTGCTAACAATATTCCAAATAGTGCCTAGTCAATGCTTTTACAGCCTCACTAGTACTTTTCTGTGCTTGTAATCCATATCTATTTCAGATAAAGCAAAAATTTTATTAGCCTTCTGTCACCTGAAACTGCATGCTAACCTTAAGCGATCCTGATTTACTACTCTAAATTTACTTTGTGCTTTAGCTTTCTAAGCCTTTCACCATTTAGGAGCACTCTATTTTTCTTACATGTAGGACATACTCACACATTCCAACATTTTATTCTACATGGCATTTCTCCATCCAACCTCCTTGCCTAACTCCTTCAGTATCTATCTCCATTCTTCAACATGACCTGCCCTTCAACAAATTTTTGTATTATTTGCAAAATTAGCAACTTAACCCTGAGTTACTTCATTCAGAGCATTAATGTATAACATGAATAGTTGTTGCCCCAATATGGACCCCTGCAGATTTCCACTAATCACTAGCTGCCAACTCGAGGAAGGACGCTTTATCTCTATTGTTTTCCTTTGGACGATTAACCAATCCTCTATCCATGCCAATAGCTTTTCCTCAACACCGAAGTTTCTTATCTAACTTAGCAGCCTCTTCTGTGCTACCTTTCCAAAGGTCTTCTGGAAATCGAAATCGACAATGTCTACTTTTCTAAAGCGATCATATCCTTTGTTAAAATTGCTTGTTGCCTCCTCAAAGAAGTCTAACAGACTTTTTTTTCAGGAGGCCCCTCCCTTTGCTGAAGCCCTGCAGGCTAGGGAGTGAGAACAAGCAGCCGTGATGAAAAGTAATCCAGACTCGAAATGTAAGCTTGTGCTATTTCCATCAGTGCTGCCAGATTTGCCCTGATTTCCAGCATTTTCAATACAACTTCCAGCATCTGCATTAATTTGTTGACACATCGTGTCTATTCGACTGCCAATTGTCTTCAAGGAATGCCCACTGTAAAGAAGTGTTGCTCTTCCCTCTGACAGAAATTCTGGTTGCCTCTTTCAGCATGGACATCCTCTTTGCTTTCCATTTCACTCACTCATGGCATTCAACAAGGCGTTTACTGCTCTGTCATGGAGTCAGAGAGTCAATGAGCCATACAGCATTAAAATTTTAAATAATGTCATCGATACGTCCCATTCATGCTAATCAAAAATTGTAAGTTAATCTGGTCCCATTTACCAGCACTTGGCCCAAATTCCTCTAAACTCTTCCTATTCATTTACCCATGCATTCGCCTTTCAACTGCAGTAATTATACAAGCTCCCATCACATCCTCTCGCAGTTAATTCCATACAAGTACCAACTTCTGTGCCTTCTAAATCCCTCACTTTAAACCTATGCCCTCGAGTTTTGGACTGCCCCACTCCAGGGTAAAAACCTTGACTATTCACGTTATTCATGCCCCTCATTACTTTGTAAACATCTGTAAGGTCACTCCTCAGCCTCTACAACATCAGAGAAAACAGCCCCAGCTTATAAAGACAGTCCCTATCACCCAAACCTTCCAACACCAGCAACATCTGTGTAAATCTTTTCTGAATCATTTCAAGTTTTACAACATCATTCCTATGACAGGGAGAACAGGCTTACACGCAGTGTTCCGAGAATGGACTAATTAATATCCTGCACAGTTTCAACATTATTTCCCAACACCCATACTCAATGCACTGATCAATAAAGGCAAGCATACTAAATGCCTTCTTCAGTATCCTGTCTACCTGTGACTCAACTTTCAAGGAATTATGATATTGCACTTCAAGTTCTCTTTGTTCAGCAACACTCCCCAGAACCTTACCATTAAATGTCTAAGATCATCCCTGATTTGGCTTTCCAAAATGCTGCTGCTCACAATTTACTAAATTAAACTCAATCAGCCAGTCCTCAGTCCATTAGCCAATCTAATCAAGCCCTGTTAGAATAAGTTCACATCATTTGATGACCACTGTACCACTAATTTTGGTATCAACTGCAAACCTACTTTTCATACTTCTTATGTTTACATCCAAAACATTTGTATAATTGATGAAAAGCAGTGGAGCGAGAGCCAGCCCTTCTGACATACCACTGATCAGATTCTGACTCATCTAGAATCAACACGTTAGCTTGTTCTCTTTCCATCAATGCTACCTGACTGCTGTGTTTTCCAGACTCGCTGCCACTCATTTGTGTCTTTCGCTGACTAGAGCATATATGACAGTTCTCACCACTTTGTGCACTTTCTAGATATCCTGCGTTTGTAGCCACTTTTATAATTGCACAATTTATGAAAAATTGCAAGTTAAGCCAAAACTGTGGAGAAAAGAATCGCTTGTCTCCTATTGTTGACACATCTCTCAGTTTTCTCTCAGGTATCTTGTACATCTTTGGTGCCCACTCAATCCAGCTGTCTGGATATGAACACATGAAAAGCATTTATATTAGCATAAACATTAGCATAGACAGTCAATGAATGTATTTAATGACATCAAACATCCAGTTCTGTGGCAACGACTGGCCAACATGAGATGTGAAACAGAATCATAAATCATTATAAAATCTTCAGACACATTGTTTCATCAGTGAAAATCATTACATGGTACTTTAACACTAAGCAACTTCATTTTCTTCTGGGTTCGTACAATTGTTGGTTGTTTCTGTATTTTAAAAAAATCATTTTGAACTCCACCAAATGAAATATTGTTTTATAAACAGCTGTGTATTTTTCTTCAGAAGCGCAATGCTGTTTTTCTCAAATTTTAATTTTGTTTTGTGTTTGCTATATATAGGAGATTGCAAACAGTATGGTAATGCTAATACAAATAATTATATAACATTATTCAAAATCTTCAACTTACCATGAAAATTCCTTATGAATGATTGTTTGCAGGACAGTCTACAGGCACACGTATGTATTCCAGAAGACATTAGCAAGTAAACATGTTACCATGAGTATTTTTTTCTTCTCCCTTAAACGGTGGCCTGGTCATAAAACTGTGCGCATTAAATAAATGGAACACAAGCCAATGTGAGTATTTCTTAACCTAACATTATAATTACGTTAAGTGTTGTGTTCTCAGTGAGAAAGTATTAGAACCAAAGTTTTACTGCTGTGTTTATGCACAATTCGCATCTGACTCAATATTTTAAGACAATTTTTTTGTTTATTTGTCATCCAGCGTGATTATGAGAATTAGCAATGCAAAATTTTTCAGCGGCACGTGCCATAAACATATGTGACATTTTGTACTGTATGTCGTAGTGGTTTGGAAATAAATGCACATTCGCAGGATGCAAATGTAAAGTCACACAGTTTGAGCAAATTATACGGCTGCCCTCAAATTAGAGGGACAAGGTTTAACCTGAGGGTCACCACTCCCGGGTCAAGAGGATAAGTTGCGAAGGAAAATCCTTCAAATTAATTTCAGCCAGGACAGGAATTAAGTCCATTCTGCATGCATCACTGTGCATCATAAAACATCCATTCAGCCAACTGAGTAGACTGTCAAACATTACCTGTGCTGCATTTTCCAAACTAAGTTGCTTGCGAAATCAAACGTAAAGCCAGACACTCATCGACTGTATTTATTGTTTCAATACGTTGTTACCATATAATTTCAGACCGATTAGGGGTTCTCAGACATGCACGCTCACGTGTTGGTACTTAACCTTGTTCTTGGAATACTTAATCTAATTCAATGCAATTTGAATCAGTACATCTCCATAATATACATTTCCTGCGTTGCCTTTACACGCAAACATTATTCACACCATGCTGGTAGATTTTCTTCCAGACCACTAAATGTCTTTTCAGGTGTTGTGACGCCTGACTTTTTGGAGGCTTTATTGTACAGATGACTATAAGATTACCAGTACGTATTGCAATTTAAATTCTGCAAATTCGGACAATAGTGCCGAGGACCGATGGATGTGTGAACGTCCGTAGAAATTCCACACTTAAACGAACGTATGGTTCACTGAGCTGCTTGAATTTTCTGGTGGGTCACATAAATTTCATGCGATACTTCAAAAGAAAAGCTTTGAAATCATCACTTTTCTGCTCTCTTTATCCACATTTGAAGCATTAATTCCAGAAGTTTCATCAGCTTAAAAGTTAGTTGAATGAATAGGAATGTGACTAATGTTCTGTTTTTTCCAACATTTTTTATACAACACAAAGGAAAAACGATTGGTACTAGTTAATAATTAACAGTAGAATATGACGAGTATGGAGTCATGAACATGACGTAATCTGGAATCTACATATTTACTTTGCTTTTCAGCAGGTTTCTATCTTCAGGTATAATGAATTATGAAAGGAATGAATTGTGCTCAGCACACTTGTGTAGAGTTTACCTCTGCATCCAAGAAAAAAAATATTCTGCATAAATAGGCAAACTTATATACATCAGGTACAGTTAGAAATGAAGTTTGCCCTGATGAAGTGTCTAGGCCTGAAACGTCAGCTTTTGTGCTCCTGAGATGCTGCTTGGCCTGCTGTGTTCATCCAGCTTCACACTTTGTTATCTTGGATTCTCCAGCATCTGCAGTTCCCATTATCTCTGGAATACATATAACATGCTTTTGTCTCCCTTTTTTTTTAATTTTCAGAAACAGACAGAGGTGAGGCAAACATAAAAAGATTAAATTGGTTTTTAAATATCCATTGGTTTGAGATTCAAATTAAAATGATTGTGTAATGCACCCTAATTTCTATACATGTCTGTCAAGTCAAATCTTTATCACAGGGAGTTTAGCCTTAATTTTGATAATCGAGTACAAATTGAGTTTCAGATATTTCACTTTTGTAGAAATATAAAATCTTACTGCTACCAAAGAGGCTTTTTAAAAAATCAGTTTCAGTTCTTTAATTCACACGTCAGTAAGACCAAATGCCTTACACTTGAAATAAACATCCATATTCCCCCCTATTTCCAAATTCTGTTACCCATTGGAAGCAACTATGTTAGCCACTTATGTTATTTCATTAGTCTGTATTTCAATTCTTAACAGTAGATTCAGTGTTGATCTTTTCACTGAAAAAAAAGGATTCTTTAATGCCCTATCATAAATTATCTTGATGCTGTGTTCATTATTTATCATTTTCCAAATGAATCAACCCATCCTTATTTATTCCAACGAATTTCTATGTAGCTTTGAGAGGTTGAAATAAACTGTCCACTTAACATCTTCTGCTGAATAACAGAAGAAGAAACTAAGATTGCCTAATTTTCACATTCACCAAAAGATTTGCATCTGTGTCGTCGACTTATTGATAAATGGTGTCAAATGTTACTATCCCATTCCACTGTGGAGACAACAGTTTAATTTCTTGTAGAATACATTTCTAGCATTAATACTTTACGCAGCAAAACAAAACAATTTCGCTTAATTAATTAAATGTTGACAAAGAGAGATCTCACACACACAAAAGATATATGCATAAAATACTAACCTTCACAGTTTCCTTAACATTTTATGGTATTATTATCTTTTTAATCTGTATTGTTATTTGATTACCTGTTCTAATTTTACACAATTATCCATCTGTTCATTTGACACATGCAGGGTAACATGTAAATCTTTGCGAATCTACAAACTATTACAGGGAATGGGCAGACCATTTACTTAAGAACCATGTACTGACTGCAAAAGCTTGAATATGTCTAACTTATCAATTGAATGACGGAACAGCGAACAGTATGGTGGTCTGAAATTCTTATTTCCATTGACCTAATTACAATAAAATGGTGAAAACAAAAAAAAACTGCATTATAATTTCACCGATTTTAAATGCAGCAACCATTCACAGCCGAACATAACTTTACTGCTTAAAGAAACTAAAAGAAAACTGCATACTGGTTGCAATACCAGAGTTAGTGTTATGTGTGTGATATAAAAAAAGAGAGCCAATGGAACAATTCCACGCCATTACTGCATAAATACAACGTTAAGCATTTTATTACTGGGTTTATGAGATATTGCACTATTGTACACAGATCATCTCGTTTCACTGCCTAAGTTCTTGTTTAAAGAATGTTTCTTTTTCACGAGGGCACGATTTATGCTGCACTTAAACTGTATCACATTGCAAACTGATATCGCATGATTCGTTGCACATTCTCAGCATACTTGAGGCATTCAATACTTTGTTTCATTCGTACCTACGCACAAACAACTGCTAAAGTTCATCATTCATTATTATATTTCCATAAACCCTCGTTTATCGTTAAGGCCATTGTTGCAGGCAACACCAGTCAGTTTTGCACAGTTAACATTCCCTTCATCAGATCAAACGACGTGGAACGTCTCTTAATGGCTCATTTTTCTTCATCGCTTCGATGTGGATAATAATTCAACGGTCGGAAAAGAGCGCTGGCAGCGTTGAAACTGACGAGAGACAATACTCAGAGCGGAAGAGAAAGGTAAATGTTGTAGGGAAAACCAGTAACAGGTTAATATTTTCTTGTGAGGAAAGAAAGATATGTTTCTGCAAAGTTAATTGAAATTAATTGAATCGAGAAAAAAGAAACCCATTCTGGCTGTTGATAGTATCCCATTTTTAATACAATGAAAATACTCCAAAAACAAAGTGAAACTGATTTTAGTTTGTGCAAATATTTCTTGGGGAGTGAAGTGTCGTTGCAAGATACTTAACACAATGCCGAGAACTTACTTTCTGGATACTTCTATTCATTCAATGCTGTCAAACATGAAATGGTATGAATTACTTACTCATGGGGCATCCACCTGTTGTTAGAAATCTCTATTTCGGTGAACAAATGATATTCCCATTTTGAGTATTTCACAACTTTCCTTGTGATGCGATTGCATATTGTCACCAACGAACTGATTTCATCAAACTGCTAAAGAATGAAAGACTAATGGTAAATACTTGCATGTATACAAAACAAATAATCAAATGACAAAAAAAAACACTATCTCTTTTGAAAGAGATGTTTCGTGTGACTTATGCTGCAGACATTGGAGAGTTGCAGTTCATAGGAAAAAAAGTCACATATTTTATTCCTTTTTGCCACGATTTATACAATTGATGTGGCGAAATTTCCTGGATGTTTAATCCATGTTAGGCGGCAAGGTGCCCTGTGAGATAAAGAAAATGTGCCATGTATTAAAAAAACATAACGGTACTTTCTTCTGCCATCATTTAGTACATTCACTGGAATAGAGAATCTCTTGGGTTTTCAGGCCGTTGCCCTGAACTCTTGTTCTGGCCTGGAAAGAAAAAGAAAACTTGAAACCACTTCAATGCAAATAACATTTTAAAAATGTGATTGTCAATGCGCTACTTGCACTCAGTCGTGCAAGGGATAAACTTCATACATTCCATTATTTTCAGTAGGATGCAATGGGAAAGTGGATCACGAATAATAACATCAGATTGAGTTATTCATGAACAAGGAATTCAGAAGAATTATGTGAAATTGCTTTATCCAGTGATACCTTTCATACATTTGTTTTTGTTTCGAAAGTAACAGTACTTTAATTCCTATCATTTTAAATCGCTGAACAGATACAACAATGGATACGATCAGTGCAGGTATGTTTATTGAATACCAATCCAGAAAAAGGACATGAAGTCTTTTGGAATAGTTGCAGTATCTAATGTCTTAATTTGATTCGCCTGATTCAAATAACAAGATTTAGCATGTTATACAGCGTGCATGTGCAATCTCCTTGGTTGTTTGAGATTAATTATTTTTGTTTAAGAACAATCATCTAATTCAGGTTGGCGATGGTGAGTAGCCACTACATGCTGATCAAAGCAGAAAAATTATTCACCTTCGAGTGATAGCTGAAGGCGAATTGGGAACTAAACAAGAATGCACAGAACTGATGTAGCATTTCATCATACAAGCATTTGTAAAACTATTGATGTTCCATGTTTTCACAAAATAAAATTCGCTTAGTTTGTAGTTGCAAAACATTTCGCTGAAGTGACGCTGAATCATACCCCGCAATTCCAACAGTATAATGCATTTTACATGTGTATCGATCTGAATGAGTAGGGGTCAAAGCGACATGAGAAGACGTAAACGCAGTAGATCAAAAGTGCATTGCGCCGAATCAGGCATAAATACTTTAGAAAGAATATGTAAAAGGCTGTCGAGGCACGACGTTCAGATAAGCGTTACCAGTCCTGCACACACCGCAATGCAAAGAATGACGTAGGTATGAAACCAAACACAAAGGATTCAATGACTGCAAGGCATTTATGTGCCTGCTCCACAGAAGTCCTTCTCAACTTTCATCTGTCAACTCTACCAGCGCAGCAATCTATTCCCTTCTGTCTCAAATCATAGCTAAGATTTTCGTCACGGACGCATATAATGGTACCATTGAAATATTGATGAAGTTAGGGGCCTAATTTCTTATCTTCCCTGGTAACCAGATCGGGATGATTTAGCAACTACCATATATTGCTGATGTCAAGCGATATCATTTCCGAAGCTGAAATACTTGAACAAAGTATATAGGAGTTAGAATGACACAAGTTATGTGCGTTGAGCGGCAAAATCGGATAAGAGTTATGTTAAAGTAAATTTCGACCTTAGAAATATCACACTTTATCATTCAATTTTGTTTTTGTTTCTTCTGCCCAGTGGCAACGTGAGTTGCCGTTTGGCATCAAGTTTCGAATTTATAGCGATTACAGCTTGTTAAACGCGTCATTAACCGCCAACAAAGATAACTATTCCTTCATTTCCTATCATAGTAAACACACCAAATGTCAGGTTCAATCACGTCAAATTCTGATATAGAAACTAATGTAAGATTTGGATTGTTACAAATGATCACTGTATTGCTTAGGAATTCAGGCTATGATCCAGTAACAACAACACAGTATTCATCTAGAAGTGCTGCAAACATGCATTTTTCAAATACTCACGAACAGCATGGCAGCTGTCACATCCACTTGCAGGCCAGTCACAAAGTAGATATTTGCATTGCATGAGGCATCAGCAGATAGAATTTTAAAAAGCTGCAGCGGTCCCAGGCAGACATGGCACAGATTAGACTTGGCTGCCTACCAGGGCTGTTTGCTTCATCTCTTAACGCTACTTGTTATGCACTACCTCCATGTTCGATTTGTCCCTGCCATATCTTGGTTTACTTTCCATGCCCACTAACACAATCACACAATCAGCCTGCTTACGTTGTCGGCCACTGGGGACAAACTTTCTGCTGGTTGGTGCCATACCTGGCATAAAAGAAGGTGGCTGTGATTGTTGGATGCCTATCATCTCAGCACCAGGACATGTCTGCTGGCGAACCTCAGGGTATGGCCCTCAGCCCAAACATCTTCATAAATTTGTCATAAAGTCAGAAAAAGAATGTTTATGAAGTTTGCACAATGTTCAACATCAATCATGATTTGTCAGATACTGAATTATTCGATGTTTAAATACAAGATCTGAACAATATTCAGGCTTGGACTGACAAGTGGAAAGCAAAGCAACATTTGTGCCACATAAATGTCAGGCTACGACCATAAGTGAGAAGAGAAAATCAACCTATCACACCTTGACTTTTTATGGTGTCCCATCACTGGACACCCCCAGCCCCCAGAAACAACTTGCTGGGGTTATCATTGACCTGAAACTTAATGAGACTCGACCTGTGGCTATGTGTAGCTATAAGAGCAGGTCAGAGGCCAGGAACACTGCAGCAAGCAAGTCAAGCCCTCAATCCCCAAACCCATCATCTACAAAGATTAAATCAGAGGAGTGTTTGAATACTTACACTTGTTTGGAGGCATGCATCTCCAACAACAGAAACATTGAAACAGGCTTGATTGGCACGTTATCCATCACCAGCCATTCCCTCCACTACCAATGCAAGGGAGGATTAGCGTGTACTATTAACAAGGTGCACTGGAAAAATTCACCACGGATCTGCAGACAGAACGTTCCACACCCACAACTCCTTTCAGCTAGAAGGAGAGGGGCAAAAGACACAGAAAAAACACTACCAGCTGCCAGTTCCCCTCTTAGCCTCTCACCATTACAGTTTCTTCATGTCTTTGAAATAAAACCTTGGAATTCCCTTCCTAATGACATTGTGTGGTAATCCACTGCAGGTGGGCTTCAGTGATCAAGGAGGCAACACACCAATGTACTCTCAAGGGCAACTAGGGACAGGCAATACATGCTGCCCAGCCAACAGTGCTGATATCCCATGAATGAATTAAAAAAAACAAGTCCAGCACTACACAGTCAAGGGGGCATACATGTGGCCATAAGGCTGTGCATTACCACATTCTCATGTGCACACTATACAGCAAATACTGCAAGTGTAACAATCAGGCTGTCTTCCCTTGAAGTATAATCATCAGCAATGTACATAGTGGCCTAAGTTGGTCAGGTTCCGTGGCAAAATTCATGAAGGGCAGACTCTGACTACAGTCCAGGGGATTGTCCATAGTCAGGAATGCATTATTCTTATTTTGTATTCGTGCTTCTGCACTCCAAGAAATGCATGGTGGTCAGACTTATGGCTCTATTGCGGCTGATATGTGCACTGGGGAAACATGTTTGAAGAGATTTATAGCAATCAGTCAAGGGTCTGAGGACATAGCTGTGGAGATATCCATTTAGTTTACTTGCTATGTAATTGGGTCTGTCCACAGTACTCGAGAAGGAAAAAGGTACGGATTCAGAATAGCCGGGGCTGAAAACTCTAGTACTTATTCTTCAGGTGGGAATATGGTTGAAATTGTGAAGGTGGGCAACATAACATGCAAGGGATTAGGGATGAAGGTTCAGCATTTGTAGGAACAGAGTCACATGGGATGTGGTTCATCCAGATTAAGGAACACCCTGGTTTAAACGAAGTGTAAGTGTGTGACTACACCTTGGATGGTTGTGCAATAGGCATTGGTGATAGTTGGTATGGAGATTGGGGAAGGGGCAGTGCATGCAGGTAGATCCTCATGTAGAAATATTGGGTGTGACCTTCTGAAGCTGAAATAAAAAAAAACTATTTAATTCATGGGAATGTCTACCAGAAGGACTGAGGACTTCAGAGCGTGCATCAACATGCAGAGCTAAAGGTTGGATGCCACTTACTGAACACCACGTCGTGTTGTGTTCCATCATAAAGCATTAATGGGGAAAGGAATTCATTCAACCACAATTGCTCAACCTGCGAGAGAAGGCACTTCAAGACGCACCAGTGTGAGATGCTTTACGGGAATAACTTACATGGAGACCCATGCATTAAACAGGAACTTCCTAATGCATTGTCACTTTATTTGTTGCTCCCTGACCCAGAGTCGTTAGCCAGTTCGTTCATGCCAATGCACTTGGACACATGGATAAGAGAAAGAAAAGAGATATCACCGGAGTCATTTCTCTATATACACCTTGGTGCTCATTATCTCTCATACTGCAGCGGATTGTCAACACACATCTGCAACTACGGTATCTCTGGTCAGACATGTCTTTCACTGCATCATACTCCCCAGATATTCCCTAACACCTCTGACAGTGATGCAAATACCTCACTGACTTGACCTACCAACTTTGCTCGGCTTGGCAATACCCACATGGTCACCGGTAGCTTCATTTGTTTTGCCACTTTCTAACTGATACTTAGGCAAAGCTTGAACGCGCTTATACAGATTTCCACCAAATCGTTGGTTAAAATAGGTTTGTTGTCAATCACTAAGCTCCTCTCTAAGCCTATCTTTAACTGAGCGTACACCCTTTTAAGTCGACTTTCCTCTCCAGCAACTAACTCTGAATTTCAAATTATCTTTCTGCCTTTGCTCTGCTGAGGCCTTCCATTTGTTTTCCCCTTCCCACTGCTTTCAATTGTAATTCAAACTGTGTCATTTCCTTTTCTCTTCCTTTCCGTTCAATAACGGTTATTTTTTTCCCTTTGCCTTTTCACTTGCGTTGCCTATAATTCAATTTGCGTCATACACAGTTGAAAATTGACTAATTTCAATGACTCCAATGGTTTTCCTGGCAATTGTAAATGCTTTGCAATTGCCTCAAATATCTCTCCTTTTGTCGTATACGCTGGCAACGCAAATTCCAACTTGTTTGCCACATCTGAAAGTTTTGCTCTTCTCACCTTCTGTAAAACTCCCGAAGCGACCTCTTGCAACTCCAGGAAACACTGTACTTAAAGCAAACATACACTTTATGCATTCACTTAACTGAAAATAATTTTAAAAATGGAATTGGAATATCTTAACTGTACTTGTCTCATATGCAAGTCCTGTATCAGGAAGAGGCCCCCCAACTATTGGCTGTAAGTGAGATGGGGGCTGTGGTGGGGGGGGGGGGCATGGAGGGGAATAGCTTCCAGTACTTCAAGGCCCCAATAGCAAGTGCTGATAGCTAAAACTAAAAAAAAATCCTGGTTATTTTCAAGCTTCAACACACCCATTCAGACTATTCCATCCTCGGGAAACCTCACAGCCTCTCAAATTGTTTACTCCAGTATCACTTTTAGACTATTCAAAATGTCTGCCTTAAAACCTCTGTTTTAAAAAGGTCAAATTAACCTCCTAAAACCACAGTATCTTCGCAGGCTACACATGTATGTGTCAGTCAAGTGCAGTTACTTTTGCAGTAAACAACAAAAGAAATAGCCATTCCAAAATCAGACTTACGCAATTAACAACTATTTCCCAGATACGTCGCGAAAAATTTCCATTTCTTGTCTCATTGCCAATATGACTTACCGGTTCAAGCAGTAGGTGTGGAAAGAAACTGTTCAAAAATGGAAACCATTGGCACTCGGTCACATGGAGATGCTTATGTCGTGACTTCACAAGCATGCCCAATGGAAATGAAGCCTACTTGGAGTGAACTGTTAAATGCTGAGGGGGTCAGGAAGTGTGAAGATGCATCTCCAGGCATCTACTGGAATGCCCAGTTTGGACAGTTCTATGTGCTCTGTCCGTAGTTTCTTCATGACCATGGAGCTTCCGTGTATCAGCCTGCGTTGTCCTGATTGATGAGTAGTTTACTTCTGGCTAGGATCCTCATTCCTGGTCTTCAAGACTTTGGAAACTGTAGGCTTCAGATCCAATTACCAGGCACTGGAATGCAAGTCTGGTCCTTTTTCTAAATCGTCTTGCATGTACTGAATTTCGTTCTGTGGCCGCCTGTCCACGTAGCCAGCTAGCTATTCAGAGAAGACGATGTACCATGACAGTTTCTGTGAAGTAAGGGACTTTGTTTTCCATGTTACTTTCAGCTGTTATTGCTCCTCTCTGTACATGTCTGCGAAGACCATGATTATTTACATTACAGGATTGACTTCTGCCTGAGGTTGCACATTTCTCTGGTCTCTAACAGTCCTTGTACTGATAGCGGTTTGAGAGTTTCTTTCTCAGCAATCTGGCAAGTTAACACAATGACACACCGAGTAAATTGAGCATCTATGTTCTGTAAGGAGAACATTCAGACAAATATATTAATATCGGAAGTAGTTAGTGGGACAGGAGGATTCTATGTCAGGACGTTATCTGATGCCCAGAATACTCATAGATCAATAAGATGGCATCTGAGGCACCCCTGAGTCCCTTCGTGCTGTCAATATGTAAACAAAGTGAGAGGAGGAAAGTTTAGGGGAGATATGTGCGGAAAGTTCTTTACGCAGATGGTGGTGGGTGCCTGGAATGCGTTGCCAGCGGAGGTGGTAGATGCAGACACAATGGTGTCTTTTAAGATGTATTTGGACAGGTACATGGATGGGCAGGGAGCAAAGGGATACAGATCCTTAGAAAATAGATGACAGGCTTAGACAGAGGATCATGATCAGCGCAGGCTTGGAGGGCCGAAGGACCTGTTCCTGTGCTGTAATTTTCTTTGTTCTTTCTTTGTTCCTGATATAAAGTGCAGGCGTTGGGAGGAGTAGTCAGTGTGGACAATAATTACTTAACACTGGAGTGTCTTGTGTCAAGACCTCAGGAGGAACACGCCACTCTGTAGCATTACCATCTCCAACAGGACTTTGTGTTCCCTGTCAGAGTTACTGTTTCAATTTCCACTTCATAAACATCAGCCAATTCTGCCCATCACAGAGTACAGTAGCTTCTCGATTGCACAGATCAACAAGGTACACAACTAACATTTAAAGATGGTGTACATGCCACGGTGATCATTTATCAGATATCGAGTGAATTTTTTTTTTAGAAGCTGCTCATCTTTAGATGCCCAGAATAACATGTATGTGATGCCATTGGGAAGAATAGGCAATCAATCAAGCAAATCTAGTGTAAAAACAAAGTTGCTGGAAAAGCTCGGCTGGCCTGGCAGCATCTGTGAAGGAAAAAAGCAGAGTTCATGCATCAGGTCCATTGAACCTTCCTCACACAGGTGGTGGCTGGGAAAATACATGTGAAAGAAAGGGGAGGGGGATGGGGTAGGGAATAAACGATAGGATAGTTGAGTACGATCAGCTGAGAAGGTGAATAGTTGTTAGTGGGGACTATTAGTGACTAATTACAGTATTGTGTAATGGCAGACTATGTGGTAACAAGGCTGGAGGCATGGGGCAGGAGGTCTGGACATTTGAGAGATTAAGTCCTAAAATTCCCCACCAGCAGGGTCTTAGGGCTCTCTGCTTCTTACTAGAGTAAAGACTTGAACCATCCCCACCCACCACCACCCTCCTCCATTTGGCCAACTCATCCTCACGCTCAACAACTTCCCTGTAATTTCTTTCATTTTCTTCAGTAAGTGAGGTGACTGTGGGTACCCACATGGGCCCTGGTTATGCCTGTCTCTTCGTGGGGTATGTTGAACATTTCTTGTTCCAGTCTTATTCCGGCTCTCACCCAGAACTCCTTTTCTGGAATTGGAAAACTTCATTAATTTCGCCTCCAATTTCCACCCTGCCCTCAGTTTCACCTGGTGTATCTCTGGCTCTTCCCTTCCCTTCCTCACCATTTCTGTTCCCATTTCTAGGGATAGACTGGCCACTAATATCCATTACAAACCCACTAACTCCTATAGCTATCTGGTCTAAGCATCCTCACACCCCACTTCCATCCCATTCTTTCAGTTCCTCTGTCTCCATTGTATGTGTTCAGATGACGCCAACTTTGACAAGGGAGCCTCTGAATTGTCCACCTTCTTCCCCACTTAAGGATTCTCCAGCTCCGTGGTCAACAGGGTTCTCAAAAAGTTTTCACCCATCTCCCTCACTTCCGCCCTCACCTCTTTTCTTCCTTTGGCAACATCGATCGGGTTCCTCTTGTCGTCACCTATCTTCCCACCAGAATCCACTTCCAGAAAATCATCAGGCATTGTTTCTAACGCCTCCAGCAAGATACCACCACCAGATGCATATTCCCCTCTCCACCCTTGCCTGTCTTCTGCAGGGGCTGTTTCCTCCAGGACACCTTGGTCCACAGTTCCTTCATCCAAACCCCACCCCCACAGATCCCCGGCACCTCACCCTGTAACTGATGAAGGTGCAACACCTCCTCCATGAGCCCAAGCATACCTTCCAGATGGAGCAACACTTCACCTCCGCTTCCTAGAATCTAGTCTACTGCATATGCTGCTCACAATGTGGTATCTCTACACTGGGGAAAGAAAATGTAGACCAGGTGAACGTTTCGCAGGACATCTATATTCTGCTTGCGAAAATAAAAATACACTGAACTAACCACGGCCTGCCACTTGAGTGCAATACCCTACTCCCTGACTAATGTGTCTGTCTCTGCCTTCCTGCAGAGCTTCAGCAAAGCTTAACGCAAGCTGGAGGAACACACCTTATTTTCCAGTTGGGGACCCAGTATCCCTTCAGATCAATATCAAGTTCAATAGTGTTAGGATCTGAACTGTCCAATATCCCAGCCCCTACCCCACACACCAGGCCTTGTTACCACATTGCCAGCCATTGCACACTAACGTTATTAGTCACTAATAGTCCCCATTAACAACTAATCATTCTCCCAGCCCATCGTTAGCAACTCTTTATGTGTCCAACTGCTCTTCTCTCTCTTTAGGCTCTAGCCTATTGTTTGCTTACTACCCATTCCTCTCCCCTTTTTTTCAGCACATAAACTAATGTTTTCCCAGTCTCTATCAGCTCTGAGGAAGGGTCACCAGACCCGAAACATTAACTCTGTCTTTTTTTCATCTCAGATGCTGCCAGACTTGTTGAGTTTTTCCAGCAACTTTGATTCTGTTCCTAATGTACAGCATTCACAGTTCTTTTGTTTTTTTTAATGCACATCTGATGAAGACAGTGAGAAATCTCCCAGGGATCTAAAAATGGAACACAATTTGCTCTTAGACACTTTGTAAGATTACAAAGTGATATACATCAAATGGTACCATGGGCTGAAAAATGGTAGATGGTGTTCAATCTGGATAAATATGAGGTATTGCCTTTTGATAGAACAAATATAGGCAATGCTTGCACAATTAAAGCAGGGCCTAGTATGGTAGTGTTGTAGCAGAGACGGACCTTGGAGTTCAGATGCAGAATTTTTTGAGGAGTGCTACGTGTGCAGACAAGGTGATTACACAGAGGTTTAGCATGCTAACCTTTACCGCCCAGTCCTTCCAGAATAGCAGTTGGGATGTTATACTGAGTTTATGTACGACATTGATAAGACATCTTGTACAGTACTGTGTCCAGTCTGGTTGTGCTGTTATTGAAAGGATAGTATTAAGTGAGAGAGGGTTTATAAGAGAGTTACCCACATGGCGCCCTGGGTTTGAAAAGTGTGAGATATAAAGCAAGGTTGGACAATCCGGCCTTAAGGCCCTCTGCTTCTTCCTGCCCTGCAGACCCGACCAGCCTCCCTCCACTGACACCCTCATCCACCTAGCCAAACTCGTCCTCACCCTCAACAACTTCTCTTTCGATTCCTCCCACTTCCTACAGACTAAGGGGGTGGCCATGGGTACATGCATGGGCCCAAGCTATGCCTGCCTCTTTGTAGGTTATGTGGAACAGTCTCTCTTTCACACCTACACTGGCCCTAAACCCCACCTCTTCCTCCGTTACATTGATGACTGGATCGGTGCCACCTCATGCTCCCAAGAGGAGCTCGAACAGTTCATACATTTCACCGACACCTTCCACCCCAACCTCAAGTTCACCTGGACCATCTCCCAACACATCCCTCACCTTCCTGGACCTCTCTGTCTCCATCTCAGGCAACCACCTACAAACCGATGTCCATTTCAAGCCCACAGACACCCACAGCTACCTGGAATACACCTCCCCCCACCCACCTTCCTGCAAAAATTCCATCCCCTATTCCCAATTACTTCGCTACCGCCTCACCTGCTCCCAGGATGAGGTTTTCCACTCCCACACATCCAAGATGTCCTCGTTCTTCAAGGGCCGCAGCTTCCCTCCTGCAGTGGTCAAGAACGCCCTCGATCATGTCTCCCGCATTTCCCGCACCTCATCCCTCACGCCCTGCCCTCATAATAAGCATCAAAAGAGAATCCCCCTAGTCCTCACATACCACCTGACCAAACTTTGGATACAATGCGTCATCCTCCGACACTTCTGCCATCGACAAATCCGACCCCACCACTAAAGACATTTTTCCAACCCCGCCCTTGTCTGCCTTCCGGAGAGACCACTCTCTCCGGGACTCCATTGTCCGCTCCACACTCCCCTCCAACCCCACCACACCCGGCACCTTCCCCTGCAACCGCAGGAAGTGCTACACTTGCCCCCACACCTCCTCCCTCACCCCCATCCCAGGCCCCAAGATGACTTTCCATATCAAGCAGATGTTCATTTGCACATCCGCCAATGTGGTATACTGCATCCACTGTACCCGTTGTGGCTTCCTCTACATTGGGGAAACCAAGTGGAGGCTTGGGAATCACTTTGCAGAACACCTACGCTTGGTTTGCTGTAAACTAATGCACCTCCCAGTCGTGAACTATTTTAACTCCCCCTCCCATTCCTTTGACGACTTGTCCATCCTGGGCCTCCTGCAGTGCCATAATAATGCCACCCATTCCGCTTGGGAACACTGCAGCCCAATGGTATCAATGTGGATTTCACCAGCTTCAAAATCTCCCCTCCCCCCACTGCATCCCAAAACCAGCCCAGCTCATCCCCTCCCCCCACTGCATCCCAAAACCAGCCCAGCTCGTCTCTGCATCCCTAACCTGTTCTTCCTCTCACCTATCCCCACCTCCAACCTCAAGCCGCACCTCCATTTCCTACCTACTAACCTCATCCCGCCCCCTTGACCTGTCCATCCTTCCCGGTCTGACCTATCCCCTCCCTACCTCCCCACCTGTACTCTCCTCTCCACCTATCTTCTCCTCTATCCATCTTCAGTCCGCCTCTCCCTCTCTTCCTATTTATTTCAGAATCGCCTCCCCATCCCCCTTTTCTGATGAAGGGCTTTTGTGATGAAGGGTCTCGGCCCAAAACGTCAGCTTTTGTGCTCCTAAAATGCTGCTTGGCCTGCTGCATTCATCCAGCCCCACACTTTGTTTTCTTGGATAATCCGGCACTTCTTTCTTCAATAGACCATAGGAGTTAACGAGGTGATCTTATAGAGGTTGATAAAACCATAAGGGGTATATATAGGGATAACAAACTGTGGGGCTGGATGAATACAGCAGGCCAAGCAGCATCTCAGGAGCACAAAAGCTGATGTTTCGGGCCTGGACTCTTCATCAGAAAAGGGTTATAGCCAGTGTTATTCAAAGCTGTATTTCCCCGAGGATAGGGGATTTCGAGACGAGTGAATATATTTTAATGTGAGTCAAGAGATATTAAAAAAAGTCATGTTTTGCATGGAGCCTGGTTCGCCTGTGGAATACACTTCCTGAGGAAGTGGTGGATGTCAGCAAATTTATAGCATTTTAAAAAATACGTGTCAGTTAGTACAAGTGTAAGACAAATTTAGAGGGAAATGTGGCAGGAGCAGGCAGGTGGGATTCATTGAAATTGGGATTATATTTGGCATAAGAGTCTGTTTTCTTGCTACATGAGTCTATGAAGATATCTGGCAAACATAAATGAAAACTTAAATGAAAATTGGCATATTCACTTATACCACCTCAAGCCCTCCTACTGACGCAACAAAAGCCATGTAATTTTTCGTGACGTGATAAGTAAGTGCTTCTCAAATTAAATTCCAAGTGACAAATGAATATATTCTTAAATAAAACAAATGCACATACCTGCCAAATATAGGCTACCCCCTGGATATTTTTGGAGGACAGCAGTTTATATGTTGGGTTCATATTCATGATGCTGCTGAAGGTCCAGACATTTCGTTCAATTTATGTTCAGCATCTGCAGTGACTAACTTTACTTGTTGAGCCTTCTTCGATGAATATCGCCTCTTGGACTCCCAAAGCAATATTTCCACAGTGACATCGTCAGAAAAGACTGGTTCCTTCCGTGCTGAATTTGTGGAGGGACATGTTAACAAAATAGAAAGGATATTGTGATTTTATTCAACACATTGTTCCCATGTTGTCAAACATTAAACAAAGATAGTGTCTCCTAATATATTATGCCATTTAAACAAACAGTATGAATGTCCTATAAAAACCAAGCTGTCTCATTCATCAATAATAAGTTTGCATCGAAGATTCAGATCATGATTTCAAAATTACAACATTGGTAACCTTGAGTCACTGAAGTGAATGTCATATGTACTTTCTACAAAGTATCCATTAATTAATATCAAAACGGTGCATAAATAAGTTGTGCCACGGCAGTTGCCTGTGGTTCATGCGGGTAATTGTTATTTTACTGATTTTGAGGTGAGTTTTCTTTGTAATTAATGGCAATATTGGTGGTTCAAGAGAAGAAAAACATTTCCTTTAAAAAATAATCTTTTTGTAGAGAATCAGTTGCATATAATCAGTTATACTTTCAACATATTTAAAAGAAAACTTTCCATGAAGAGCTTCACTTGTTCATTTGGAATATGTGATTATAATTTACTCCAAGCGTACCTTCACATGAGGCGGTTTGTGGGAACTATATATTTACTTTGAGGTCAAATTCATGATTCTCTTCTGCAAATTGTTCCAGTGAATCTATTCCTACCAATTGATGTTTGCAGCTGACACAATTACTCCCTTTCTTACAATAATATAGAGATATCATTATAGTCAATTAAGTATTATCTTTGAAGTGGTAAATGCTGCTGAATTGAATTTCAACTGATCAACACTACACACACACACACACACACACACACACACACACACAATTACAAATTCACATCTTACAACTGCCAGCGTTGTCTATCATCTCATATTTATTTTAAGTAAGATGAAGAGACCAAAACATGTTTTATCAATGTTAGCAATATTGTTTCCTCAATGGTAAATATAACAGTCAAGGCCAATAATATTTGTCAGCATTCAAACAGAATTTGAAATGCTTGTTACCCTTGTTTTTGTTTGCTTGTATCTTACTTATTGGAAATAGGTGGCTTTCTTTTCTGCATGGGAAAACGAGCTGACAGTGATGAAGTCAGTGTCAACAATATTGTCTTACTGGAGTTGTGACATTGCTCTCAAATGTTTCACTTGTTTTAATTTTAAATAGGGCATTGTAGATATAATGGATTCTTTTTAAAAACACAGAAAGAGACTCTTTGGCCTACCATCCCATATTGCAAAGAAACACGCATTACGTTGATCATCAATGTAATTGTATAAGGAGGCAGTCTATAACAGTGATTGTATAAATGAAGATGAGAAACAATAGAAAACGTGGGGTACAATTTTCTTGGTGAAACAGACACAGGCGATCAGTCATTAAGAAATGACCTTTTTTTCAAGGCATGGCAGGTTTGGAACAAAAAAAAAATGCCCAGCTTTGACTTCGCGACAACCACTTCAGGATTTCTCCATTAATGCATGCTAGTGATATGTACCAAATTTCCAATTAGTTTCTTACTTTTAATGATGGCAGAGGCTGGTATTTTGCTCGAACCAGAAACTGCAAAATTCAAATGATGATTTCATTAAGCAACAATACATTATTACGGTGGATACTGATTTGATTAATCAACAAATAACTGACAGCACACATTGCGATGACTTATTGAAATGTTTTGCTAATGAAATTCCTACTTTTATTGTGTATAAGTTTGAAGAAATATTAGATATAGCAACTCTAGCTTTATGTTTGCAAGAAATATGATTTTCAGGAACTAGTTTTGCTATTGACAATGGTAAACCGGTGAAATGTTCAGTAGAGAAGTCCAAAAACACAACACTTAATTTAAAACAGAAAATAGAACTGAAGCAGTCATGTTATTCGCTCCTAGAGTTTCATTAGATGTGTGACTGCTGTTCCAGAAATACAACTTTATTTGCATGGCCCAAACTAGCATCCAATCAAATAAGCTTCCACAGTTTCAGAGAAGACATTTTTTAAAAATTGGTTTTTAAATGAGCTTAGTTTTGACTCTCAAGAACAACTCATGGCCTGTCAGCCGACTTTCAAATGAGGTATTCCCTTTGGTAAAACAACACAGTCTCATGAATTGAAAAAAAATCTCTGCTGTACCAAAAACTGCGGCAACATCTTGTCTGGAGTCACTCCAGACACTTTGGTGTCAAACTGTTGCAAAATGACTTAGGCTGTGATTGAACATTCTCTTCGAATCCCATGTCCCACTGCTGAAATTTGAAATAAATTACATTTTTCAATATTGCAATTTTGTTTTTTTTTTCACCTACATAGGTAGTCGCTTTATGTGTCAAGTGTGTTTTGATTTTTTTAAGTTTGATTGTCAGAAGATGTTCAGATCTGCTAGAAAAAACATAATTGAATCACCAAAAATAATGCTATTCTTGCATCTCACAATGGGAGTTTATTACTTTTATGGTGTGCGATGATTTTTTTGCCAAATTATTAGCTGTCTGACTTATTTGAACATTAATCCTAATGATGCTTTTTTTAAAAAAACAAACGTGTTGGACCGTATCTGATACTGTTGTTGCGTACTCTTCCTCACCTTTGAAATTATTTACCTGCTAATACAAAAGTTTATTGTTTCTTTCCTCGGAACTAGAAGCGGAGAAACTCAGAAAAGCCCTTGATGAAGTTGGTGAGAAATGCTTCGAAAAAAAAATACAGCATAAAACAACAAACATAGGATCATGAAAACGGTTATTCAGTGCTCTTTAAAAAATGTGTACTGAAGGAAACAGTAATAATGAGTTGTTTTTTAAGGTCCGGCCAAATTCTTTAATCTTTTTACTAACCAAAGTTTAGAAAAAGTGGCAAATATTAGTTGCATTCAGGTTTAGGGTGAGTGTTTCCGCCTTCTGGTGTACTGAAAACACAAATTATATGCAATTTTAACGTGTGTCCATGACCCACATCATGTGAATACTTTCTGAAGAAGTCGATGATTATTACCTTCACGAGTCGTTAAGCATGATAGGCAGACAAATCGCAATTGTAGCGAATTGCAGACAAGGGTAAAGCAAATCATATGGTACCAACGTGGAGCAGAGAAGATATGTCTTCAACAAAATCCTTTTCTAAAACTACTGCCAAAGTCGGTGGTCACAATTTTTGTGAAAAAATAATAACAAAGTTTGCAACAAAAATAAGCATTTACCATAACATACACAATCTTTAGCTTTATAAAACAAGTAATAGGAGAAAACTCATTTAGAATATATGAGAAACTTGCACAAAACTATGATTCTTTACAGATGTGATAATGACTCAGCATCTGAGAATAATGTGAAGGCACTGACAATAGTGTAAAATAATGAAAATGATTGGAGAATATTAGATTAATTCTGTGCCACTATATTTAGAAATCTGTTGTTTTTCCCCTTGGAGCAGAGAGAGTGTTTCATAACTGATTCAAAATCCCTAAGGGTAAGGCACAGAATCCCTGAAGTGTGGAAACAGGGTCTTTGGCCCAACAAGCCCAGACTGAACCTCAAAGGATCCCAGCCAGACCCATCTCCCTATAACCCACCTAATCTACACCTCCCTGATTACTGCGGGTAATTTAGTATGGCCAAACCAACTAACCTGCATTTCTTTGGACTGTGCGAGGAAGCTGGAGCAAACCCATGCAGACATGGGGAGAATGTGCAAACTCCACACAGACAGTTGCCCAAGGGGAATTGAACCTGAATCCCTGGTGCTGTGAGGCAGCAGTGCTAACCACTGAGCCACTGTGCCACCCTGCCACCCTAGAAGGAAGTTCAAAACTTTACATTGACTGAAGTGTTGAGCACAAGGCAGTGAAATTTAAATTTGTTTTGTAAAATTCAGATAATGGTGAAAATGGTAATTCATTGTTGGATGTATCTTTGGAATCCTCTGACTAAGAGAATGATAAACGTTAACACAAATAATGATCTCCTGGAATGACAATGAATTAATTACACAAGGGAGGAAATTTTACAGAACTATCGACAAAAATTGACAAGCTGGTACAGGCGAATTGTACTTTTCCAGAGTCACACAGTTTTTTACATGTTGAACACAAGCACCTGTAAGAATATGCAGAAATAGATTGAAAGGAAGTTTATGGCAGGCTTATGCTAGAGGCTCAGAACAATGGAAATGCTAGATTAGTATTGAATTTACAAGTGGGAAGTGAAAAAGGAGATTGAATTGAGGGAGAAAACGAGCTACGAAAGGACACTGGCAGACAAAATATAGGAACACTCTAAATTCTTTTTACTTTAAGATTAAAATGATATGTAAACAGCCACAGTGGTATCAGTGTTGTAGACGCCAGAGGGTGTAGATACAGTACGAAATACTTTGAGTCAGTATTTAATTGTGAGTGGAATGATATGGGTATAGAAACTGGGGAGAAAACCAGTGATATGTAAAAGGAGATAATGGGAACTGCAGATGCTGGAGATTCCAAGATAATAAAATGTGAGGCTGGATGAACACAGCAGGCCAAGCAGCATCTCAGGAGCACAAAGGGTCTAGGCCCGAAACGTCAGCTTTTGTGCTCCTGAGATGCTGCTTGGCCTGCTGTGTTCATCCAGCCTCACATTTTATTATCTTGATATGTAAAAGGAATCAGCATTGACAGAGATGGCATTCGGGCATGCTTAAAAGTAGATACATTTCCAGGGCCGGATGAAATGTATACAAGGTTGCTGAGTGAGGAAAGGGAGGAAATAACATGGGTACTCTGAAAATGTTCATTTCTTCTCTTGCCATAGAAGAAGGAGCAGATAAATGGAAAATACCCAAAGTGCTGTTATTCACGAATGGAGCAAGGGTTAAACCAGGAACAGAAATACCGATCAATGTAAACTCCGTGGTGGGGAAACTGTTAGAAACTATTCTTGAGAGACATAATTAATCTGATTTAGGGAAACAGGGATTAATGAATAACAGTCAAAGTGGCTTTGTTGAAGGGTGATCATGTCTGACCATATGGATGAACTTTTTAAAGAGCTGGGTAGGAGTGAGGACGAGCAAAATGCTTTTGATAACGTCTAATTAGAATCAGCCATGCTTTTCATACGGCCTGAATCGGAAACCAGAAATGTGGTAGGAGCCCATGGGAACTACGGAAATTTGTCAAATTGAATCCACAGTTAACTCAGTAGTAGGAGGAAAACTGTAATGGTTGAGGGGATATCTTTTCCCCCAACTTGAATTCTGTATCCTGGTGATTAGCACAGTGCTGGGGTGCTTGCTATTTGCTGTTTATATAAAGGATTTCCACTTGGACATAGGAACCTTTGCAGGAAATAATAAGATGAAACAAAAAATATTTTTGTCATGAGTGGGGGAAATATAGCCTTAGAATACAGGAGCACATGGACAGGCTCATCAGATAAGGTGATCAGTGGCAAATAAAATTCAATCCAGACAATGTCAGGAAGTGTACTTGGGCAGGACAAACAGGACAATGGAAAATATGATGAAGAAACTCTGAGGATCGGGAGACCTAGATATGATATACCCTCTTCCCTAAAGCTATGAGGACATGTCGGTAAAATGGTGAAGAAGGCATATGACATACTTACCTTTAATATGATTAGAGTACTGTGTAGATTTCCGATATCCACATCATAGGAATGAGGTATCAGGTGGTGCGTGCTGATGAGATTTACCAGAATGTTTCCGGGACTGTAGAATTTCAGTTATGACAAGGGATTCCAGAGATTGAACTTGATTTCCTCAGAGCACAGGAGACTTACTGGGGGCACTATTTAGCAGTGTAAAATTATGAGGGCCCTAGAGATGATAGCGAGAAAATCACATTTACCCTTGATAACAGGAACAATGACTGGGTGCAGACATCCGAGGTCAGGCCAAAGGTTTTAGAGAAGATGTCAGGAAAGACATTTTTCACCCAGAGTACTGTGGGAATCTAAGACTCAATACCAGTTGTGTACTTTTGCAAAAGCAACAAGGCTATGAAGTCCTGGGGAATGGGTTCAGATTGTTGCACTTTTTTGAAAAAATCAGTTTGGATATGATATGCTAAGGTGTCTTTTTCTGTACTGTAACTTTCTGGTCCCATGCTTCTGTGCAGAATTTGTGGTCATCATTGATGTGTTTCAGGATTAACGGAAAGATTTTTGGCAGTGTGGAGGAGCAGAGGGATCTTGGGGTTCATGTCCACAGTCCCCTGAAACCTGCTACCCAGGTGGATAGAGTTGTTAAGAAGGAGTATGGTATGTTGGCTTTCATTAATAGAGGGATTGAGTTCAAGAGCCGTGAAGTTATGCTCCAGCTATGCAAAAACCTGATTCAACCACATCTGGAGTATTATGGCCAGTTCTGGTCACCTCATTACAGGAAAGATGTGGAAGTGTTGGAAAAGGTGCAGAGCAGATTTACCAGGAAGTTGCCTGGAGTGGAGGGGAGGTCTTTCAAGGAATGGTTGATAGAACTAGGACTTTTCTCTTTAGGACGACAAAGGATGAGAGGTGACTTGATAGAGGTGTACAAAACGATCAGAAGTATAGATAGAGTGGACAGCCAGAGACTTTTTTGGGTGGAGTTAGCTGTTACTAAGGGGCATAGTTTTAAAGTGAGTGGAGGTAGATATAGGGGAGACTTCAGAGGTAGGTTCTTTATTCAGAGAGTGGTTGGGGCATGGATTGCATTGCCGGATAGGGTAGTGAAATCGGCGTCACTGGGGCACTTAAGCGGCCATTAGACAGGCAAATGGATGATAGTATAAGGTAGGAATGGAGGCTAGATAGATTTTAGGATTAGGGTAAAAGTTTGGCACAACATCGTGGGCGGAAGGCCCTGTACTGTGCTGTACTGTTTGTTATTCCATGTTCTATGTTTCAATCCACACAAATTAATAGACTTTCAGTAAATATGTTGGAGATGGAATTATTTTGTGAATTCCAAAGTTGTTTAGAGAGAACTATCAATGAGCAGCATGTTATGTCCAATCTTTATATATGAAGCAGGTAAAATACTTCAGAGTGGTTGTTAAATTATGTGTTGACAACAAGCGATAACTACCTGTGGACAAGCTGTAGGATGCTGGCCCACAATAAATGTTACTGGTTTTGACTGTAGTTTTCAATGGTCTCTTCTGTGACCCATATTGTATTTTATGGCAACTGTTTTATGCTTGCATGCACATATAAAGCGGAATTCAATATTTTATACTGACATTCTGCATCCTGAAAACTATTGGAAATTGCGTATTGTGGAAATGCCCAAGTCAATGAAATTCACAAACTGTGAAATTTACTGCCCAGCTTTATGAGACTTGTCTTTGATTGGACTTGCTCATTCAAAATTCTGACCTCCAATAGTTTGCCAAACATAACCCATCATATATCCAGTAATCACGATGGTTTTGTGAAAAATAATTCTTTTTAACCAATTTATTCAAGCTCTTTGAAGAGATAATCTATGATCTGGATTAAAAGGAATGGTTATATGGACTGCAAGTAAATTATTATCTGGGTGATGAGTGGAATAACATTCCTGTTTAATTAAACTGTCATTCGTGTATTATGTCCATTCGATTGACAACAATATTGCCCTCCATTCAAAATTGCAGTATATCCAAAAGTATGATTGCAATTGGTTATGTATGCAACCCTGATCAACCAGATCTTACAAGCCAAAGGTTATTTATTTCATTTCATTTAAATTGTTCATTTCTGAATGTAATTTTTTGAGCTAAAGTATTCATTTGATTCCTTTGGGTGTTTTTTCATCGAATCCCTATAGTGTGGAAGCAGGATATTTGGCTCAACAAGTTCACACCAACCCTCAAAGCCATCCCACACAGACACATTCCCCATAATCCACCTAATCTACACATCCATGAACACTATATCATTGCCAGTCCATCTAACCTGCACATCTTTGGACTGTGGGAGGAAAGCAGGGTACCTGAAGTAAAGCCATGCAGAAACAGGGAGAATGTGCAAACTCCACGCAGACAGTCACCCAAGGGTAGAATCCTGGTGCTGTGAGGCAGCAGTGCTAACCACTGAGCCACTGTGCCATCGCCAGAGCTTCAGATCTTTTGCGTACTTTCAATTCAATTCACAAAGCATTTGTGAAAATCAATTTCGCATAATAATTCATTGATTTTCCTCCATCTAGCTCCCATACAGCTATAACATTCCCCCAGTTATCCAACCTCAACTACCACAGGCTAGCAAATGATTAAATTCAATTATCAGTGGAGAGAAGTTTTTTTTCCCATCATATGCCCACTCTTCATAATTTAGGAGCTCATTTTTCTGAAGAAAAAATCGGCTATATATTATATGGAATGAATCACCTTCTAGGTAGTCACAGTTTTGAAACGCTAAGCAAAGGATTATTTAATAAACATAATCATAAATGTGAGTGTTATATCACATTTTTACTGGGAAGTAGTGATGTTAATGCCCTTACATAATTAAGAGGCATAGACTGCAAAAAACTAGTGAGTTCGCTGAACAAGCAGAGTCTGCATCAGATACTGAAAGTTCATTGCCAAAGAATGTAATTGAAACACATTCATTAATAGGACACAGATGGCATTATTGCCCATCTCTCATTGTCCAGAAGGTGGTTCAGAATCCACCACATTGCTGTGGGTCTGGAGTCACACATAGGCTTGGTCAGGTAAGGACTGCAGTTGCCTTTGCTGAAGGACATTAGTGAACCAGTTGGGTTTTTCTTGACAATTGGCAATGGGTTCATGGTCTCATGACATTCTTAATGCCAGATGCTTTCATGAATTCAAGTTCCACCATCTGCCGTGGGGGGATTCAAACCCCCAGAACATTATCTGGTCCTCCAGATTATCAGTCCAACGATAATACCACTAGCCCATCACCTCCATGTGTAAGACTATACAATACTTTCCTCAGCCACCCTGCCCCTGCGTGGCAAGAGAAGACGGTCATTTGCCTGAAGCAAGTGTACCAAAGAAACTTCTGTATTCACGTATTCTTGTCTTCGGGGATGGCCAGGCAGTCAGTAGAGTCATTTTATTAATGTTCTTAAAGAATTGTACTGTCAGAAACAACACATTTCTTCATTTTCATTGGAGTCCCTTTCATATGGCTGATTAAAGTAAAGAAGCACATTCCATGATGACATTTTGATGAGAATTTTTGAATGTTCAGCTAGAATATTAATAAGCATACAGAGTGTGCAAAAAAAACTACTGCAAACGCACAAATCATTTTACAAAGTATTCTATGTTGTCTTGTCCACGTGTAGCTGCGTCTGCATATTGCACATTGTAATATTAGTTATGTCAGAACTCACCAAAGTTAAATGATTGCAAGACTTCATTAAGCCGAATGATCTCCCTGAGTAATGACTTCATTCATGTACAAGAAACCTGGGTCTGAAACATACGTTAGTTGCAGTAGGATTGCAATCCTTCTCTCTAATTAATGCTGACATAAAATGTTTGCAATTGAATAATTTAAATTTTGGGCATGCCTGCAATGATCATTTATTTTTTTCTTCCTGAGTACCACAAAAGGTGTCGAAATTGCTATGCTAGCTCTCATCAAAGCTTTTACAGTTAGTTACTGTATAAGAGTAACATGACTGTGACTGTTTATATTAGCGGAAATATATCAACTCCAAGTGCAATACTGCAGAACTTTGCAACAAATTTTATTTACTTCTGTAACTTATAGTCACATTAGCACTAACATTACCCAGCCAGTAGGGAAATAATGATACTTTTACTTAACTATGTATGTGTCTCTAAACACAAATTCAGCGGAAACGTAGGATTGTTGTCGCCCTGCCATTGTCCTGCTGAAGGCAATACTTTTACAAAGCGATTGAACCGAAATTTATCAAGTGAAATTAGCACAAAGGAAAAAGAAGTTACTCAAGTTTGGTACAGAGGAAATGCAGAGTGCCCAAACCAATACAAAATTCCCAGAAATACCTGTTGTAAGATTGGAAGCTTCGCTACGTGAACTAAAGGAGTACACCCACTCTTTGCGTCTGTCCGAAAGCTACAAAATGACATAAAGAGTGCAGCTAATCCTTACTTTGGATGCAATGTCAGACTGTGACATTTGTAATCAAGACGAATTGCCAGTATGAGAACTTCTGTAAGTTAATCTATCATTATTAAGCCAAAGTGAATATACTTGCCATATGTTTGAATACTGTAATTTGTGCAACAAAGTACGATCGCTACAAAAATTTAACTTACATCTTGACTTATTACAATATTATTAACTGAACACTGCATTTTTTCATAATCAATAGCATCACTGCAAGAAAGAAATGCAGGTATGAAGAAAATTGTTAATGTCATTTATTTGTGAAGTTTTACTAACAAAATTGCTAGTGCCTTTTTAAATATGACTGTCAGCACTTGTGGATTATTTTACTTTTGTTTTATGTTTTTTTTCGATCCATTACCATACTTAAACTTGGGGCTTTGTTAGCTATCAATCGACTATTTGGAGTGTGTAAACTATTTAGGTTACTAAAACATGCATGTACATTACACATGTCCAAATCCGCAATAGACAAGACCCGGTACTGATGAAGAGTCACTGGACTTGAAACGTTAATTCTTATTTTTCTTCACAGAGGCTGCCAGACGTGTTGAGGTTTTCCAACAATGTCTGTTTAAGCCCCAGTTACACTCCATCATATGTTTCAAATGACATAGATTGAAACTTATTGTTATTTTCAGAACGCTGGCAAAAAAGTGGAATAGTTACTTTGATATCAATCTTACTATTTGCCTTCCTCTCACGTACAATATATTTTAACGCGCTTCAAATTAAAAGTCAAAGTCGCCATTGTCCCACGGGAACGTATTGCTGCTCTTTCGTTTGAAAAATAAAAGACAATTGTCAGTGAATTTAACCCAATGTTCACCAAATCTCAGGCGGAGGCAAGATCGACAAAGCAAGACCCTCATCGTGACCCCAGCGGGGACGAGAATTGAGCCGATGCTGATAACATCACTTGGTTTTGCAAACTAGCCAGCCAGACAATTCTATGCCATTGTCCTGGATTTTTTTTCTTCCCCAATTACGTTACTCACATTTGAAAATAAAAATCGTAGATGACTTAATTGATTGATGTATTCAATTCTGAATAACTGAAATAAAGTCATAAAAATTGACAGCAGATCAGGCAAAATCCGTGGAAAGGTAGATATGCTTAAAGCTTCAACCCCACTATCTTGCATCAGCGCTCGTTAGTTCAGTTCAAGGCCTTATTTTAAAATTTACCATCATTTGTTTGCTTTTTGGCATAACTGCATACTCGACCATGAAATAGCCACTCTTGCTCCTCAGTTCTAATTCCTTTGTTTGTTTTGCAAGATGATGGACTCGATTATCGGGCTGAAACATATGATGTAATGATCAAACTCACCCAAATCTTCCGCTGAATGCGTTCCGATTGGTACAACTATTCCTCAAAATCAGATTGAACAATGTATTCTTCGATGCTTATGTGTGAACACATTGGTCGAAGTAGGTCTCCTGAACATATAATCAAAAACGTGGACACACTTTCCTTTTATACTATCCATATTTTAATTGATGCATGAAACACAATGATGAACAAATGGGTCTTTTCTGCAATGTCTTTGTTTCTCTATCTTTCGTGTTTCTGGCGGCTGGGAGAAATTAGAAAGTATTTTTTGTTCATTTCAATATTTTCAGGTAATTTTTTTTGTCATTGATTAAATAACTTGTTTGGACAACTTGAACATGCTTTGTTACTTGCTATCATTTGATATTAATTTTTTTCATCTGGCAGCTTGTGCTATAACTATGCTTTTTTGTTTTTTTCTAATCTTTATTTGCTTTCATCTGATTAGACTAAACCTCTAAATCTGTCATCTAGTATCATATTGATTTATATTCTGGCTTGATCATCTACTCACTCTTTGTTAGGGGCTTTATTACCATTTTCCATTTGCACTTTTTAGTACTGAGCTTACAAACAATTTTGTATAAACTGCATACATCCAGACTAGTGAAACAAATCCTCTTAGTGTTGTAAACAGGCATGGGAATGCGCAAGTTTTCACTTTTGGATAGTTCTTTTATGGTCTAAAAGGTGCCAATATCACCTCAATATTACACCTCCACTCCTGTCTCATGAATTAACACGTGAAACGATGTTCTCCATCTTCCTGGTTTCTCTTCATTGTTAGAAATTCCAATATCATTACTCAAATTCTTGCAATCCAAGTTCTTAATTACATCTATCACCCGTGGAGATCTAGTTGTATCTTCCTCATACATGTTCTCTCTGTACAATTAGTCATCAAAGAAAGATGTCTCTGCCTCACTTAAAATCCTGAAAAAACAATTTCTATATTTTTTGTGATCACTTTTTATGATGCTTCTTATAAGATAAAATGTAATATAGCACGCAGTACAGCGACCATAAAATTCTAACCAGAGCTTCTGAATAACAGACCTCTTATTATTGTTGTGCAATATTTACGGTAATATACACTGATTTAACACTAATTGTGATGCAATTTATTTCCAAACAAAAATGCTCATTTCGTTTTCCAGTAACACATGAGATGCAATTAAAATGCATGATAAGATGCATGAAACCACAATGAACTTACTGTTATTACATTTTTCCTCCTAGATTTGGAGAGACTTATCGCAGAAAGCAGTAAGTAGTTATGTTTATCAAATTAAATAACGTGATGTGGGCGTCAAACAAAATTTATTGTGCATCACGTGCTGACCTTGATAAAACTGTAGTCACTTACTTTACTAAGCAGCAACGGTCCAAAGACTCTGCCCGGATGGGGGCATTTCCTTAAAATAGGCACAATGATAGTGAAGAAATGTAGATTTTAGTCATGTTGACGTCTGGTGTGCTGTTAAATTTGTGTGTGGTGATCTACTCGTGTAATTGTTGCCCTTCACTACTGAGCCATGTGTTGGATGCGCATATTTTGAAGATGGTTTTGAAGGAATCTGAGAAATTTTCTGCAGTGTAATTTATATATTTAATACACACCACGATGGATCACTTGCATGAAAGGAGTAAATGGTTAAAGTGTTTAATTGTATGCCAATCATGTGCAGGGTAATTCCTCTATATGATTTCGAGATTTTTAGGCATTGTTGAAACAAAGTACATGAAGAACAACGGGAAAGAATCCCATGGTGCTCCTAAATTATGCGCTGTTAATCTTGGCCAGGTTTAGCAAAGTCACTAGGTTAGGACCACTCCACTGAATTGCCTGTGTATGTCTCCTTTGCCAGCTGCAGAATATTGATATCAATACAATTGATCAAAATCACTTTTCTGGTCTATGTTAAACCTATGAGATGATACTTGGATCAGGATGAAGTTTGTAAATGTGGTCATTGTTATCGTTGAGCAATGGAAATGTCATTGAATATAAACTGCGAATCGGTAATTTTCCTTTTCCAATGTGTCAGTTGAATGACAGTGGCATTCGAGTGTGACTGTACTCTTCCATACCTACATCACAATGGTGTTCAGGTTTTGTTACAGACAGAGGTATTTTTCAGAATGGACTGAATAGCTAAATGTGCTGGGCATTATTCTGAGATCAGAAAGCACTAATACTTCTGACAATATGATATAGGAAAGTAATTGTTGAATAATCAAAACTGATGAACAAATGAAAAAAAAACAGCACACGAACAGGCCCTTTGGCCCTCCAAGCCTGTACCAACCATCATGCCGTAATTAATCTAAAAAAAACCTGCCATTTTTGATTTGTTTCCCTCAATTCGCTCCCTACTATGTACCCATCTAGGTCCCTCTTAAATGTCTTCAATGTGGCCAATTCCACCACCTCTTCTTGTAGTGCATTCCAGACTGCCACCGCTCTCTGTGTGAAAAACTTCCCTCGCAC
Source organism: Stegostoma tigrinum (assembly GCF_030684315.1). Classification (NCBI taxonomy): domain Eukaryota; kingdom Metazoa; phylum Chordata; class Chondrichthyes; order Orectolobiformes; family Stegostomatidae; genus Stegostoma; species Stegostoma tigrinum. The sequence goes on along the minus strand of NC_081387.1, from coordinate 15,481,846 downwards.
ATCTCCCTTAAACTTTCCCTCTCTGACCTTGAACCTTTTCCCCTGTGTAATTTAAACCTCAATCCTAGGAAAAAAGCCTTTGACTATCAACCCTCTCTGTGCCACTCATAATTTCATAGACCTCTATCAGGTCTCCTCTCAGCCACGGTCTTTCAAGTGAAAACAATCCTCACCTTTTTTAAACATTCCTCAAAGTTAATGCCCTGGACGAGGCAACATCCTGGTGAAAATTTTCTGTACTCTCTCAAAAGCTTCTGTAACCTTCTGGTAGTGCCATGGCCAAAGCTGCATGCAATACTCCTAACACAGCCTAACTCAGGTTTTATATTGCCCCAAGAAAGTCCTGCATCTTCAGCCTGAGACATGAAATGCTTCTGCAAAATATAAACCAAGAGAAAATGCCATTCTTTGTGCTAGATATGAATCCAAATGGTATTGAGTCCCTCAGATTCCCCTAGACTTTACATTTCGTGGTGAAAATTGCTGCCCAAGTCTAAAGCTAATTTGCTGCCATGTCCAGTCACCCTCATCTTACAAATTAATATCATATTGTCCATTTTGGGTATATTGATATAGCAGATGAATCAAAAACCAAGCTATGAAATTGCCAACATCTTGTATAATCAATAATTTGTTAGTTTTATGTGTTGGTTTCTCGACCTGTGGTTGATTCCTTCCATGAGCTTCCTCGAGGGCACGTTGCTGTCATCCATCCAGAGATGGTGAACTGCCTCCACTGTCGTTCGTATTTTTGAACTGAAAGTTGTCAGATGCAGGTCTTGCATAAGAGTTAGTAGCCAAGGCATGAGGGCAAATCCACATTCCAGACAGCACATCCAAATAATCGTCATCCAAATGTTGAATGCCCCTCATGAAGCTCTGGTGTACTGTGTGATTCACATGAGATAATTTTGTTCATCTCTATTCATTTCAAACACTACCAGACTGCTTGATTCAAAGTATTACAGTCAGCAGATTTTTTTTTAAAAAGTTGACTGTTGTCCACAACATCATGGAATCTAATGTACAGATTTTATTTTATTGCAGATATTGTTTTATTGCAGATATCAGCAATTTTGATGTCACTGTGCAAAGAACATTGTAGAGCAGGTGTTTGTGGATGCCATTGCTATTTGCAATCGCTTGTAGCATTCAACAGAAAAGAGGCTGATTAAACAGGGGGAAAAATGTTAGAGGTTCTTGAGTCCTGGTATACTTTTATGTTCGGAAACTCGCCCTGCTAGCAGCCACCTTTCTATTCATCTGCAGCTGTAGATAAATAAATTATTTAGTCTCATTTGATGTCTTGGATATTTCCTTTAAGCTTTGTTCATGTAATCAATTAGACTGATCGATTGATAGTTAATTGTGTGTGACTTGTACTGCAACAAACGACATCATTTTGGACGCAGATCATGACTTTACAATTTAAAAATTTCCAGTGCAGCTTCTAATGTTGTTGCAATACTTACAAGGATGACTTGTAGCATGAGTAACTCCAGAACACAGTCACTCATTTATATTGTCATGAGGTCCTAAGGATTTACATAAGTGCATCAATAATTGTGAAAATGGTACATGACAGCATTCGCATTAAATAGAATTTGATGAATGTTGTTGCCTCTGTGGGTACAGTGAAAAAGAGTGTTGGCGGAGAAAACATTTTGATATTTCAGATATTGATCGGAATGTGAGAATGGGGAAGTCAGATCTTTAAAGACAGATAGTCCCATTGGAATAAGGGAAGGGAAAGAGGACATGGTAGAAGGAAGAAATGTCTATTGAGTTTGAGGGTGTTGAACTCAATATTAAGTTCAGAGGCTGTTAATTGCCTAGACTGAAGATGATGTGTTGTTCTTCCAGTTTGTGCTTTGATTCACTGGAACACTGCAGCCTGCCTAGGACTGACACTTGGGCAAGTTAGCAGGATGCTGATTTAAAATGACCAGCTATGGGAAGATCAGGGTTATCTCTGCACACAGACAAGAGGTGCTCTGCAAAGTGATCACCCAGTCTGTGTTTGGTTTCTACAATGCAAATGATTCACACTTATAATTGTACTGATGGATTGGAATTCCTTATCATTGAGTCAGAAATAGTTGTTAAGCTGCTACTTCTTGTGAAACATATAGTTATCCGACATCATTGGCAAATGAAGGTGCTAAGGTGCCGTGGTTAATTATTTTTATTTGACGATGCATTGTTTAATTCTGGCTGTCGGAATTAGCTTCCACATGTATACAGTCCTGTGTTGTAGCCCTGCCAGCTTGAAACAACAACTTTAGTTCTACTTGGTGGTTTTCCTGACAAGCCTGTCTCCTCTATGAGTTGCAGCAATGATCATCACGTGTGCAATTTTTTATTTGTGTGTGAATTTGCAAATATGCCTTGCCAGACTTAGATTGGTCACAATTGCTCTGCAACGTATAGTCTACAGCAACCGAAGAATTTTGTTAGATGAATGAAAAATGCATAAATTTAGCATGGTGTTGGCACCAGGCAAAATTATGGAGAGGTCACTAAATTTAGAATGGGAAATTACCTTCTAATATTAGAAATATATCTTTTGGCTACTCAAACTAATGTACACAGACACATATGTCTTTTTTTTCAGACCTGTTTGCAACAGATATTGTCTAGTCTGCATTCATATCATTGTATACCCTATCGTTGTTCCATGCCCCATAACTGCAGACAGGTTCCAGGAATTATGGGCTACAAGACTAATCAAAATCCACCTGTACAAGAGATATACAATCACTCTAAATGTGGATATTGAAGTTGCATTATCAAAATATGAATGGTGTCACTGACACTTCTGTGCCTCTTTCAATTAGTGACAAAATTGGGAGTTACAGATTAATCAGCTCAGATATGGTTGTACTTATCAATCAGCCATCGATTTCCTTACTATGTTTGTGCTGGAACTTGCAATACCATTCCACTCTGGGGAAATGTTGAGGACAGCAAATCTAACTCCCTCTGGACTGTAATTCAGTAACAAAAATTGAGCAAGGGAAAAGGTCTGTACAAAAAGATCCAGTGGAAAAGAGCATGTAAGACTGATACGTGACTACCCTATAAAAATTTCTTCCAAACTTGTCCCAACCCACAGGCAGGTAAGAGGGTCCATGGAAAGTCAATAGGTCTGTGTGTATGTTTTAACGTCCAGTCCGTAGTGTAATGTTTTGTGATCCATCCAGATTCATTCCTCTTGGTGATGGCAATGATTCGATACAAGCGAATCACATACTGACTCATTTCAAAGGGCATACAATGATAAAAATCAAGTTCTTTTTGGTCAGGATTCAATAGTAGCCACTATTTAAGTATGACACAAGACTTTGCATAAGGCTTTGGCAATTGATAATGGTTAACCTGTACCATCACATAGTGTTTATTTCCAGATATCTTAAACTAATTTAAGTACTAGCAGTTTTTTTTTTAGAAATTGGCCTGGTGATAGCACCCTTCGGTGCTGGATTGCGATGTGACAGTGATGTAACAAAATCAGCATAAAATGTTGCTATAACATTAAAATTAAAAATGCAGTCACCTGTTTTTGAATACATGTTTTTCCTTACCTATCCACTGTCTACACTTCTGATTATGTATAGAAGTATTGTGATTTAAAGTATCATTGCATTATGTTATTTTTCCACCAAGTATAGACAAACATTACCTTAAGAGTTTGGTAAAGAGTGGTGTTGTTTCAATCTCCATTTTTATTTTCAAATAAAATCAATTTGAGTTACTGAACGGATATATGGAAGTAATAGGAAATAATCTCATGCAATTTTTACTTTAATTTTCCATTCTCATGTCAGTTCCACAAAGTAAAAGAGAAGGTTTTCTAACTAGTTCGTCAGCTATTGCAAAACCAAAAGAAAAAGCAATAAGCTCTGTAATATTACCTAGGTTGTGGCAAGGTTGCAAAATACAAGAGGAATTCCAAAAAGAAGTTCCAAGAATTGTGCAAGAAAGCTATGAGTCGACACCTAAATGATCATGAATTTTAACAGAAAGTGAGGAAAATAAAAGAAAAATTGATTACATTACAATTACAGTGATATGTGTGCAGAAAAATAGAGAATTTGACTTGGATATTGAAGAGTTCCTAATATGTAAACAGCAACTGGAGCTAAGAAAAGCTGGATTGATACTTCTGCTAATCACTGTTATAGAATAATTTAGATAACTGATCAAAGTTAAATAAACTATAACATATTAAAGTTTTGAGTAGAGAGTTGAAATTAGAGAAACAAGAAGAGGGACAGACTTCTGCTGTACGGTACCAATAAAACAGTGTGACTGAATATTAAGACAGAATTGGTGAAGCTTGTCGCAAATGTAAGGCAATGCCCTTGTGGATTTAGATGTACAAGAAGGGTTGCAGAATGAAATGGTCTATGACAGCATACATGAAGAGTTCATAGATTGTAATCTGGATAGCACCTTTGCTAGAAACATTCTGGAGCCAGCCATAGAACACATTTAACGTGCTAATATGCAATGGCATGGGGAGGCTTGATCTCATAGTGAACATGCTCCAAGTAAGAAAGGATCAGAGCATTATTGACTTTAAATTCAACGTTACTAAAAGGATAAGATTCCAGCTAATATTTAAACACACCTAAGGACAGTTTCAGGGGTATGGCGACAAACTCATCTAAACTACGTCAGAAAATTGGTTTAAGGACTGCATCAATGAATATTCACAGATATTTACACAGATATTTCAGAGTAAACAATGTAGGTATCATCCAACGAGAAAGAACATGAATACTTGCATAGGCGTGCTAAACAATAAAAGAAAGAGAAAAAGTAAAATTTGTATCAAAGTGAAAGAAAGTAGTCATCAGTGTGCAAAATGCATGGATCTGAAGTCTGGGTAAAAAAAGAGTGCAAGTAATTTTCAAAACCTCCACAAAAAGTATGTAATTACCTCTAGACAGATGGTTAGCTCCATCGATAAACCAAAGTGAAGCGCTTCCAATGATATTGGAAAAATAAACAAAAGAAAGGACAAGTTTAAAAAAAAAGAAACACAGTAACCATTACCGAAATTTTTTAAAAAGTGCCAGTGTAATTACTAACATAAAAGACTCAGGTGTAAGATTATTGCAACAAATGCTTTGCATAATTCGTAAATTTTAGCATGCACACACCATCCCAGAACTAATTTTACATCTGGAAATGGACCGAAAAAATCCCTGAAAAAAATGCAATTATGAGGGAAGGGTTACTAATTAAAGTCTTGGTGTTGCCAGCTGACAAATCAAAGAATCCAGGTGGACAGTATCATAGTCTGACAACAAATGTATCCCTTGAAATAATTGACATACTACGTCTTATGTGTTTTGTTATTCATTCAGTAATGTGCTGAGGTATTTTATATTTTTGGTACTGGTCATGAGAGTTGAAAGTAACTTTTGCAAAGTTTCATGGACACACTGACTTTGAGTACTTGCAAGGCAGATTTAGGCAGAAAGACTAAATATAACGTTGAAGGTTTATCAGGGACAAACTGAATTTGCATATTGCAGTTGAGTGAAATCTCCAGCTTTAAAGGCCCAAACCTTTTGGAGTAAAATTTACAAATGACCTAGATTTAGATTGGAAAGTATGCTCTGAAGAGATAATGCAAAGGCTGCACAACAAGACGGATATCTTAGCCATGAACATGTTAAGATGTAGAGAAAACTTGAAGTTCAAATTGCCTACACCAGTATGTGATGAAATTGTGCCTTCCGAAGGGTTTTTTTTTCCTTTTTTTTTGAGGAGATATTTTAAGGCCGAGGTACAGAGAACTCTATCAGTCACTAGAGTAAACAGTTTGTGAGGGTTGCATATTTTTTAAAGAGTTGCATGAAAAGAGAGAGGCTGGATGGATGTGTTCTTGTTCCGACAGAACTAAGATATTTTCTGTTGGGCACTTGAAGAAGTGAAAGCTATTTTCTTTCTCTCTTGGTAACAGAAAAAATCTGGGATTCTCTTTCTGCTGCTGGAGATAATCTGTTTTCTAAACTTGCCTTTTGAGAAGAGTGTGTTTATGGAATTTTCCTAAATTGGAAGAGTTAACAGTTACTGTATCCATTATTGTGTTATGATTTACAAAAAAATCAAACTATTCCAATTTCTTATTTGTTTTAGTGTATTTTAACTTTGGTGGATGGACAAAGTGTGTTTTGCATTAAATCCTGCAGCTTGACCATCCAAATTGCATGGAAACACAACACCTTACATTACCTTTAAATTAAGGACAACTTAGCAGCTTTTGCCTTGTCAACACAAATTAGTGGATCAAAGTCTCCAATTCCAGGTTGGTTTAGAATTATTGCCAGCCCAATGGCAGCAATGTGGACTTCACAAGCTTCAAAATCTCCCCTTCCCCCACTGCATTCCAAAACCAGTCCAGCTCGTCCCCTCCCCCCACTGCATCCCATTTCCCACCTACTAACCTCATCCCGCCTCCTTGACCTGTTCATCCTCCCCGGACTGACCTATCCCCTCCCCACCTCCTCACCTATTCTCTCCTCTCCACCTATCTTCTCCTCTATCCATCTTCCGTCCACCTCCCCCTCTCTCCCTGTTTATTTCAGAACCCTCTCCGCATCCCCCTCTCTGATGAAGGGTCTAGGCCCGAAACGTCAGCTTATGTGCTCCTGAGATGCTGCTTGGCCTGTTTTGTTCATCCAGCTTCACACTTTGTTTTCTTGGATTCTCCGGAATCTGCAGTTCCCATTATCTCTCCCATCGTAGTAATGACTGGTTCACTCACTGAGTTTCCTGGGGTGGAAGAGGTCACATCAGGAAGTATTTTTTCCCCCGATAAGTGAGTAAAACAAAGCTTTTGGAAGATGCAGAAACAAATCACAAATGGTTAAATTTCAAATGCAATTGAAACAACTTTAATGAGATGCCTTGGCAAGGGAAAAAGAAAAGGAGAAAATGTAGCTGTGGCAGAAGAAATAGAAAAAGAAAGTATACATCTGGCCGAATAAAAAGAAAGAGGAAATGCAAATTAAACAGTTTGAATTACAACTGAAAGCAGAGGAAATATAAAAGGAATGGAAAGCCCTACCAGGTGACAAGGCAGAAATGAGAGAGATTGAATTTTAGAAGTTGGCTATTAGAGAGGGAGGTTGACTTTCAAGGGCAGAAGATGATGTAGCACCGAGGCTTAGTGAGGAGGACAGTGATAATAAGCAAAGCTGTTATATTCATAGGCCCAGTGGGGACCTATTTAAATATTTCCAAGCATTGACTGAATTGGACAAAAAGGATGTAGAAACCCTATTCATTTCATTTGAGAAAGGGGCTAAACAAATGAAATGGTCAGTGACATATAAGTGTTGTTGATCCAAACAAAATTAGTTGGTAGGGCAAGTGAAGGGCAAGTTTGCATCACTGTGAGAGGAGGTATATGGGGAGTATAATGAGGTGAAAAACACCATCGTAAACGCATATGAGCTAGTACTAGCCGAAGGGTGATTACGAGTTGGTACATAAATCAATGTATGGATTCCTGGACCAATTTCAATCTGTGAGTGACAGAACTTGGGGAAAAAAGCAATCCTCAGGTGGTTAGGAAAAACAATATCTCATTGAAGACAGCATAGACAGTTTAAGAGGTGGTGAAAAGGAAATCTATGTGGGGAAGTTTAAACATTTTCATTGCAATAAAATAGGCCACATCTAGTCACATGTTGGTGGATTAGAAGAATCACTGGAATGATTGATTTGAGATAAGAGGACACAACAGTGAGTTTTGATAAAAGTAAATTAAATTAAATTGAAAGCTAAAAAGCTGCACCAGTATGTCCCACTTCGTCACGGGTCAGCTACAAAGAAAGTGTTAGCTTTCTTCAAGAAATTCGCTGGCAAGGATAAGGTATATTCACAGAAGAACAGGTTAAGAAACTTAAGTTTTAAGACATACCAGCCCATGTCAGTCTTTGATGGTGAGAGATGAGGAGGTATGTTATTCAGGAGGAAAGGTTGTAAAATTTGGAACTCATGGTGAGATAAGTAGTGTCCTCATATACTTATATAACAATCAAACATGGTTAAAAGGTGGTAGGAATAATAGATAAATTGTCTATTCCTGGAATGCAATATTTCCTTGGTCATTGTATAATTGCAATACAGGTGTATAGATGCCTACCGTGGTTGAAACAGAAAACAGTGGAAAATCTGACAAATGATGTATTACAAGAAGTGTATCCTGGAGTTTTTCCTAAATTGGTGAAAACAAGGTCAAAAATCCGTAGACCGAAGCAGGAGGAGAAACCAAAGAATAAAGATAAAGAAGTTGAAGTTCAGTTGTCAGAGATTATGTTTGATCTCACGGTCGAGAAAAGTAAACAAGAATAAGTAGAAAACAAGTGAGTGTTTTACTTCACAGAAATTAACTGAATTGTAACAGAAAGGTGGAAAACTGAAGCAGTTGCATTAAAAGACATACACAAAGTAAGTTTGCTCGTATCTCAGGATGTTACATCTTGATGAAGAAATGGAGATCCTCGTGTATTCAAGTGGATCAGAAGTTGGTAGTATTTCATCAAGTTTTGTTAGAAGTGGGTTCAAGAAAGGAAGTGATGCCAGCAGCAGACAAAATGACTAGTAGGAGGTCATTTGGAAGGAAGGAAAACTCAAGCTACAACACAAAAAAAATATTTTAAATGGCCGGGACTGCATAAGGATGTGGTGGATATTGCCAGACATGCCATACGTGACGTGTAGAAGTATCAATAGAGTTAGCTTGAGTGTCACGTATTCAAATCAATGCAGCACAAATTGTATATGTCACTAATTACTTGCCATGTCAGGTGCACATTGCTTCTTGCTCAGCTACGATGCCAGGCCAATGATGGCCTCATTGGCTCTGATTGGAGGCTGGGAGTTTGGAGGCCGGCAGTTCCAAAGACACAAGCTCGGAGCGTGGGATTTCTGAAGAAATGAGTCTGTGGGCCCTGAGGCAGGGGGCCAGAAGGTCGGAGCCATGAGGAAGTGAGTCAGCCGAGTTGGAGTCGGGGTGTTCTGAGGTCGAGAGGGTCAGATCCAATGAGGCCTGACGCTGGGAAGCCAAGTAGAGAAAAGAGCGCAAAGAAATGACAACAAAAGGTGACAAACAAAGAACTTAAACAAACTTCAATGTTTTATTTCATGCAATTCCACAGAGATAAATTCAAATCAAAGTCAAATTATATGTCACACTTCTTTTCTTACCAAAAGAAAACTGTATAGCTTTAAGACAAAGCAATTCATTCCATTGTGTACTGTCCAGAATCACGGGGAAATTTAGGAGAGTGGCATCAAACCTTAAAAACCATATTGAATGGCCTTTTGAGTTTCATCCGTGAGTCCATTTTAAAAAAATATAGCAACCAGCACAGCCACTGTGCCTGTTCTGTTCGCATTCAGTGGTAAAAGTTTAGTCCGCTTATTAGGGCAGCTTTTTCAGTTTTTTGTAAGTGGTCTGTTGGATAGGTTTCTTACCGATGAGTCTGGCTTATTGTTGTCCTTGTCTTTGTAGCAGATCCACGTATCATTTCCATCATTTCCACAGTTTAAGCTTTAAGCAATGGAGGATCATACAATCCAATCTTTGCATGACTCCCTCTGTAATAAGTCCTGATGCGGATGACCCCATGTGTGTGCAAGTAATCTATTCATATACTTGACCGATAAAGGGCAACTATGTGACAGGGCATAGGCCCAGTAGTCTGGGTACACTTGCCTTGCTGATGGAACTCTTAGTTGGCATTCCTGTTTCCTCTAGTAATGTGGCCAGTGTTTCTTTGACTAGTGGGATGTCAATGGGCGTGAATAGCGATGTAACATCAAAGGATACCATAATCTCGTCGCTGTTGATTTTTATTTTCTTACGACTATTGTGGAATTCCTGAGTTGAGAGGATGGAGTGAGGTGATTCATCAAACACGTGTATCAGTCTTTGTTGTAGATCCTTGGCTAGCTTTTATTTAGCAGAGAGACAATGGGTCTGAGGTGGATGTCTGCTTGGTGTAAGACCATAAGACCATATGACAAAGGAGCAGGAATTATGTCATTCTGCCCATTGAGTCTGCTTTAAACACGTGTATCAGTCTTTGTTGTAGATCCTTGGCTAGATTTTATTTAGCAGAGAGACAATGGGTCTGAGGTGGATGTCTGCTTGGTGTAAGACCATAAGACCATATGACAAAGGAGCAGGAATTATGTCATTCTGCCCATTGAGTCTGCTTCGTCATGCAATCATGGTTGATAAGTTCCTCAACCCCATTCTCCAGCTTTCTCCCCGTAACCTCCCCTTGTATTCAGTTCTGGTGACCTCATTAGAGGAAAGATGTGGCAGCTTTATAGAGGGTGCAGAGGATATTTATCAGGATGCTGCCTAAAGTGAAAAGTTGTGGTCCCGACACTGACCCTTGCAGAACACCACTTGTCACCAGACTCTCCTGGCACCAGGCAGGCAACGCACCATGCCAGACTCTCGATCCTGCTTACAAAGTGGATTATCTACCCCCTAATTGTAGAATCCCCTACAATTACCATCTGTCTTTTTGCTCCCCCCTTGAATGGCATCCCATACCACAGTGCAGTGGTCAGTTAGCTCATGCTCCCTGCAGCCATTTTCCTCATCTACTCAGTTAGGAAGTACCTCGCATCTGTTGGACAAGGTCAAAAGTTGAGGTTCCTCTGTTCCTGACTGTAGGATTCCTCTACCTGCCTCACTTACAGTCACACTCTGCTGTCCCTGGATACTGACCATATTTGAATTAATCTACCAGGTGCGACTGCCTCCTGAAACAAAACATTCAGATTCTTTTCCCCCATCTGGCAATACAATGTTTTTGGCAGTGTTTTCCTGGTATTTTGTACACTAGTTGGTTCTGCATGTCATGGGTATGAGATCTTTGTTCATTACGAGGGTTTGTCGTAGTATAGCTGTGGTTTTGAGTGCAATTCTGATTCCTAGTGATCAAAGGAGTCTCATTGTCATTTCTGATATATTCTTGGCATACTGTAGTCTGGCCAGTGTATCAGTTTGTCTTGTGTCCTCTTGGTGTTATCTGATTGAAGGACATCTGTGGATGAAGGTGGTAGGGTGTACATTGACAGCGAAGATCTTGCATAGGTGCCTTCATCCTTTGTGCAAATTTGTGCTGTGTTGCAGCCAATTTGAACAGTGTGCTGGCACAGCTTTGTTTGTAGATGTTGGGGTGGTTTTGTGGAAACTGAGGATGTGCTTGGTGTGGGTTGCCTTTCTATGCTTTGGAATTCACTGTTTGGCACTTGTTCTACCCTGACATCCAGGAACAAAAGCTGATTGTTGTTTTCCACGATAACGAAGTGTGGAGCTGGATGAACACAGCAGGCCAAGCAGCATCTTTTGTGCTCCTGAGATGCTGCTTGGCCTGCTGTGTTCATCCAGCTCCACACTTCATTATCTTGGATTCTCCAGCATCTGCAGTTCCCATTATCACTGTTGTTTTCCACTTGTCTTTTGAATTTGATCCCGAAGAATACGTTGTAGATGAGGTAATGTATCTGTTCTATCTCAGTGTGTTTAACGATGATAAATGTGTCATCCACGAAACATGTACACGGTCTGAATGAATGCAGGGGAGGGTTCTGTGTTCCAACATTTCCACGACTGCCGCAGCAATAGGTCCTGAGATGAGTGACCCCATAGGTGTGCCATTAATATGTATGTATATTTGAACGTTAAAGTTGACTTATGTGGTGAGGCCTAGGTACGGTAGTCTGAGTATGTTGTTGAGCTTTTGTTCAGTATTCCTCTTTCCTCTACTAATGCGGACAGTGATTGTTTTGCTGGTGAGATGCAATGGACATGAATAGCACTGTAACGTCATTCTTGTTGTTGATTTTGATGTCGTTGGGGTTATAAAGGAATTCGTGGGTTAAATGGATGGAGTGGGTTGAAACTATTCAAATGGGCTACAACCCAGATGTTGAATTCCTAGAGGTCTGGTTCTTCACCCATAAGGCAATTCACAAACATGTGGAATTAAACCGAATCTACCAACCCTTGCAAAATAGAACTGGAAATGACGTAAAACACCACAACAGATCGGAACATATAAATACAAAGTGGAGTAGAACTATTTTGCTTCATCAGAAGCTACACTGATGATGTCAACTAATGGAACGTTGGAACTACAACCAGCTAACTCAGCGAGCAAGTCAACAACCTCACCCACAATCCGAGCTACAAGTCTTCACAAGAACCTTAACGACTACGGGTGTGATACGTTCAAAATAGCCCAACAATATAAAACCATTGCTAACCAACTGAGCGCTAACTGCCACTACTTTATTTTCTCCATGAATGCCTCAAGAACCTGCTACTGCCCCACAGCATGAAATGCAAACATCCACTCAACAATCCACAGGTACACAAAATAACCGAACAAACTGGCAGCAGAATGTTTTGGGCGATAATGAACAATGCCCATAAATGGCTCCACAATTACGAGTGAGACATTTTGCGTCAAAAATCATTGTACCAAAATGCTACTGACCAGAACAGGCCATCACCAACAAACAACACTTGTCCCCTGCTCTGGCTCGAACACACCTCGCTTTAAGGGACTTCCCAAAGTACACAAACTAGCAAAGGACCAACAACAAAGACTGAAACATCTGGTAAATAGATCATCCTCTCCATCCACTCAATTCAGGGATTCCTTATTAACCCCAACAACTTCAAAATCAGCAAAAACGAGATTATGGTATGCTTGATGTTAAATCGCATTACACTTCCATTGTCATCTCGCTACACCAAAGAAACACTGTCTACATTACTAGAAAAAAACAAGAAAACTGACCAATTGCTTCAGCAAGGACAACATACTCAGACAACTGGACATATGCCTCGCTTCACACGTCATCTTTTACGGTCAAGTAAGGAAACAGATTAATGTCATACCTATCCGGTCACCATCTCAGGACTCATTGCAGAGGCAGTCATGCAAAGATTGGAACATACAACTCTACCTCGCATACTGCCAAAACTGTGGTTACCATATGTGGAAAAAATATTTGTCATCATTAAACACACTAAGGTAGAATACACTCTCCACCTCATCGACAGCGTATTCACTGGGATCAAACTTACAAGAGAAGTCAGAAACTACAACCAACTTTCATTCTCCGACATCAGGGTAGAATTAGTGACAAACAGGAAATTCCAAACCACATTATAAAGGAAGGCAAACCACACTGACCAAATCCTCATTTTACACAGAAATCATGTCAATATCCATAAACAAAGCTGTGTAAGAAATCCGCAGCCACAACCAACTGCAACGCACTGGAAATTTGCACAAAGGATGAAGAGCAATAGTACAGGGTCATCATTATCAATGGATACCCTAACAACTTCATTTGGAGATGCCGAATTGTTAGACAAGGCCAAGAGGACACAACACGACCTAATCCACTGGCCTCACTACTGTATGTCAAGAATATATTGGATCTGACTATTAGTCTCCTATGAGCATTAGAAATGACGATAGTGCACAGACCCACAGCCACATTACGACAAACACCCACAAGAGCCCCATGCCCACCACATGCAGGACCAACGTAGTGTTCAAAATACCATGTAAAAGCATTACATGTTTCCACAGAAAGGAAAAGTCATCAGGATAAACAAAGACCAGCTGGCAGCAAAACAATGTGATGAACATTCCTTCGTTTCAGTTCACACAAACCAAGAAGGCCATTAATACCTGGGACAACGTAACCATCCTTGCTCAGCCACCGTAGATACACATGGGAATTCCTAAACACGTGGTTCTCCAACCATAAAGCAATCATTAAACATGTAGAATTAGATCCCATATACGAACCCTTGCAAATAGAATCAGAAATGATACAAAAGACCTCATCAGAACTGATCATATAAATACTGAGCGGAGTAGAACTACTCTGCTTCATTGGATGACACATTGTTGATGTTGCCGAGCATGATGATCAGACATCTGAACTACAGCCAGCTGGCTCATCGAGCAAGTTGACAAAGTTAGAGGAATGTTGATTGATAAGGCCAGAGGCAAGGAGGCATGGTAGGAGGACAGTGATGATATGGGAACCAAACTTAGCCAAAGGCCTACTGGGGAATCCATTCAAATATGCCTATGTGCTGCTGTTGTTGAACAAGAAGTATGTTCTATTAATTTTAGTCCAGAATGTGGCTAAATAATGAAATAGACAGTGGAAATGTTGGCATTGTCAATTTATGTACAATTTGTAGGTTGACTTAATGGAACTACCTGCGGTGCATAATGAAGTGAAAATACCATCTTAGTCGAATATGAACTAATATCAGAAGCCTACAGACAACATTTCAGGACTCTAAGGAGGGACCATAGGCAAAAGCCCATTACGTTTGAAAGAATCAAAAAAAGTACTTTTGAGTGCATAAAGGTATTGAAAATAGATTAAACACATGATGGTCTTTGAGAGGCGATTATTTTGGCGGAGTTCGAAATTCACTTCATGAATTGTGAGAACCATATAGAAGACAGAGATGTAAAACTGCAAAATTGGCAGAGGGAATGAAAGATGATTATGGATTGGTTCACTAGTCAAAGTTTGGCTTTAGGCATCAATTCCAATCATCTTTAGCCAGCAAAGTCTGACTTATTCCTATATCTCTTAATAGAATGATTTCTTTACCTCTCTTCACATCATATATGAGTAAACCATAGCCTCTCAAGTAAGCTCCTTCAGGAGATCTGGCACTTTCTTCGCAATCAACCCCCAACGGAGTTGTACATTCTGCTACAGTTTTCTTTATCTTACACTCTGCTTTCCTTTACTACTTCAACAAAACACCAATTTCAATAAATGAGGGATAGAAATTGGAGAGAAGAAAAATCCTCATCTGGAAAGGTAAAATGGGATATCATTGAAGACAATAAAGATGGTTTCCTACAGGGTTAAGAATACTATTTATTAGTGGAAAAGGGATGTTTTAAATCTCAGATGTTTTCACTGAAATGAATGGACCACATGAATTTGCAGGGTTGTTAATTGTTAAAAAGACCTGCGAACATATATGTGGCAAAAGATGATAAGCCAGTGAGTTTTGTCGAAGTCGTTAAGGAAAGCACAATGTATAGTTAAAGAAAGAGATGCATCAGAAAGTGCAACCTGGTCAGGGATTGGTTGCAAAGAAAGTGTTAGATCCCTTTATGGGGTTTACTTGTGAGAATATAGTTAATACAGGTCAATACAGGGCAAGTACCATCCCCATCATATAGTTACCTTTGTAATAAGGCAAATATTAGGGTTCAGTCTACTTTTTCATGTATATATTTATATTTAGCGAGTATAATCTGATCCATACATGAGTACCAAATTAATCTATCAAAATCAGTGCATTTGCGTTAGCTTTTAGGTACGAGGTGAGAGAACCACTGAAATTAATTAAGGGAAAATCCAGAGTTGGAGTTCAGAGAGAACACATTGCATTAAATTTTACAGAAAGATTAAATGAATTGGGTGAGTTACCGAGGCAGCATTTCAAAGTAACACAGTATGTATGAAATAGGAAACAGACGAGAAATCAAACCTTTCATTTTTGGTAGTGGACATAACGTGTTAGTCTGATTTCCAGTGGTAGCTGAAAGTTTAAAAGGATTGTTTAGTGGGACTTATCAAATCTAAAGTAAAATAAGTAAGGTTAATTATCTGATGAGAAAGTTAGACAGAAAGAAACCTCACAGTGTCATATGAATAGGCTCCAAAGATATTTTCGTAAGGATGGAAAGCAAAAAGTGAAGAGGTTAATTGTTACAACACAGAGTGAAGAACCAAATTCGGATGATTCCACTATTTGGAGGTCCCGCAAATTAAGTTGGACAATGAGGAAATTCTCAAAACTGGGCTAAATTATTGAAATAGTAGCATGACTAATCAATAGTTTCTCCAAATTTTGCATTCCTTTCCTATTTCTTGAGCATATTTGCATGACACACTCTGTGAGATTTTCCAGTGGAAAGTCGAAATTTTCCTCAGAAGTTATTACACTCAGGAAAATATGTGGGAACAAGATGGGAAATATTAATTTTAATTACACATATTCTAGATACCTGAAGTTCTGTTCAGAATAAGCGACATCTTTCCAGACTTATCCATCTAAAGTTGGCACACATTCAAAAAGAGTTTGAATGCAAACTCAAAGACCACATAATCACAGCGAATCACATTGACTGCAGCTCACACTTAATGGTGCAAAAACCAGGTGGTATTCAATGATAATAAAATGTGAGGCTGGATGAACACAGCAGGCCCAGCAGCATCTCAGGAGCACAAAAACTGACATTTCGGGCCAAGATCCTTCATCAGAGAGGGGGATGGGCTGAGGGTTCTGGAATAAATAGGGGGAGAGGGGGAGGCGGACTGAAGATGGAGAGAAAAGAAGATAGGTGGAGAGGAGAGTATAGGTGGGGAGGTAGGGAGGGGATAGGTCAGTCCAGGGAAGACGGACAGGTGAAGGAGGTGGGATGAGGTTAGTGGGTAGGAGATGGAGGTGCGGCTTGGGGTGGGAGGAAGGGATGGGTGAGAGGAAGAACAGCTTAGGGAGGCAGAGACAGGTTGGACTGGTTTTGGGATGCAGTGGGTGGAGGGGAAGAGCTGGGCTGGTTGTGTGGTGCAGTGGGGGGAGGGGACGAACTGGGCTGGTTTTGGGATGCGGTGGGGGAAAGGGAGATTTTGAAGCTGGTGAAGTCCACATTGATACCATTGGGCTGCAGGGTTCCCAAGCGGAATATGAGTTGCTGTTCCTGCAACCTTCGGGTGGCATCATTGTGGCACTGCAGGAGGCCCATGATGGACATGTCATCTAAAGAATGGGAGGGGGAGTGGAAATGGTTTGCGACTGGGAGGTGCAGTTGTTTATTGCGAACTGAGCGGAGGTGTTCTGCAAAGCGGTCCCCAAGACTCCGCTTGGTTTCCCCAATGTAGAGGAAGCCACGCCGGGTACAGTGGATGCAGTATACCACATTGGCAGATGTGCAGGTGAACCTCTGCTTAATGTGGAAAATCATCTTGGGACTTGGGATAGGGGTGAGGGAGAAGGTGTGGTATTCAATGATTATGTGTGAACGATCACAAAGTCAATGAAGTTATAAAATCTGACTCACACCCTATTGCACGTTTGAAGACTGTGTTGAGAAGGTAGGACAAGCAACTGAGATTTTTAAATTGGACTTAATCAGTGGATACTGGCATGTACTGTAATGTTAGTTAAAGTATCGAGAGAATGCATTGTTTTCATGACACCGAATTGACTGTACCAGTTTAGTCATGCCATTTGGTTTTAACAAAAAATAGGGGCCACATTTTAAAGCCCAAATAATAAAGTTATTTTGGCCTTAGCCAATTGCATGGTGGACTGCAAGGACCAACTCATTTTTAGCTGCACATAGATGGAACATTTGCAGCATGCATGGAATTGTTTTCAAATGCTTTTGGGAAGAGGGAATGCTGATAAAACTGACTAAATTTGAGCTTGCAAAACTCAAATCATGTTCTGGAGCCATGTCAATGGTCATGGACAGAAAGCCCTGCGGCATGTGACATCAAAGGATTTTCGAGAGTTTCTTGTACCATTGATGAAGAAGGCAATACTATCATTTCTGGGATTGAGCGTTTTTTAATCAGAAGTTCATACCAAATTTTAGCAGTGTGCTCGCACATCTGACTGACCTATAGAAGAAATGCAGAATATTTCACTGGATGGCAGACTGTCAGGAGACATTTGACAGCCTGGAAGCTGAGTTAACCCATTGTTCCAGTGTTACCCACAGATAATTAGAAAAATCCATTTAGAGTTGCTATCCATGTGAGTGACGTGGGAGCTAGTGCTGTTCTTTTGCACGAACACGACGGGAAGTTAAAAGCATCTATCTGATATTTTATTCAACAAATTGAAGAATTATTATCAGAACTGTTCTATGATTGAGAAGGAGACCTTGCACTCAGTGTTAGTGTTGCAACATTTCAACATTTACATTGCCAATAATGTGCCTGAGACAACTGTACATATTAACCATAACCTGTTAAAGTTATATGAGAAATTTAATGACAAAAATCCCTGACTGTTTAGATGGAGCTTACTATTGCAGCTGCACAATGTGAAAAATAAACAAATATGTAGCAGGGCGAGTGATTATAATTGTTGAAGCATTGCTGTGACATTGATGAAGGAAATGTTCAGTAATTGAAATAAAAGCGGATGGAAAATGGCTGTATTAGTGAATGTTTGCAAGCTCAGAATAATTGTTCTGTGCATGCATTGTGTACTAATAGAGTAGGGCTAAGAGTTTTGTTTTTAAGTGAAGCATCTTTGTATGCTGATGCTTCATTTTTTTAAAGCTGTGTCGTGTGGTGATACAGTGGCTTTAAGGTGGTATTTTATTTGAAAACAAAAATAAAAAGAGCTTTTTTTAGGTAGATGTGTTGAGCACTCTCCAAGAACCATTACAGTGAAAGGCTTGTGAAAACTCAGGGACTTTTGTTTAGAGTTGGAACAATAGAAATACCCTGACTGGGTCTCTTCAAGCTCCTAGAAAATCAAGACTTATAGTTTTAGCTTCCAGCAGTTGCTGTTGGGGTCTTAAGGAAGTGGAAGCTATTTTTTCACTCTCTTGATCATAGCCAAAAGCAGGGGGTTCTCTTCCTGCTACTGGAATTCCATGCGAGACAATTTGTCTTCTGAATTTGACTTTTCCCAAATGGATTTACATGGGATGTTACCATATTAGAGAAGTTCATTCATGAGAGCGAGGTTATTCCAATTCCTTCCTTCTTGTTGCTGTATTTGCTTTAAATCTGGTTGCCTGAACAAAGAATTGCATCTGGGATGCAATACCTTACATTTACCTTTCACATAAGAAAAAGCTAGGATCTTGACTCTTTTCTAAATACTTTAGGGGGTTTGTTCTCATAATTTTAATCATCTCCAAACGAATGTTTATTCTTATGGAATGGTCTATTGATGAGACTAGTGGCTCTAAGATAGCCTCATTACAAAAGCATGGATGGTGCATTAGGTTGGAATGTCTGAATGATCCACTCGTGCAACATTTTTTAAGCACTTGTAGAATATTTTTTCTAAGATATTTTGCTAAGATAATGTAACATGACAGTTACATGGGCTCAGACATTTCTTAATTACTAAAAATCAATGAGCAACCAAATGGTGTGAAGCATAAGATGTTGCGTGTGTGCACGTGTGAGACAGTGTCTTAGAGATAGAGGGTTAGTTATTGGTGACAAAGATTCATAGTTAGGAGTTGAACTGTTTCACATGCTAGAATTATTGCCTTCACTATCATTCGACAATTAATTTATAATAACACACATAAGGAGATAGTCTTTCCACAATACACTGCAAAATGTGAGGTTGCAGTGGATATCATACATACTTTCCATTCTACTGTCTCTCGAGTACGTATCAAAGCATTGCATTTATTCCTTTGACATTCATGCTTAAGCAAGTTTTAAAACATCACAAAGACTGTGAGAAATGTTCTCGTTCATTTTGTAATAGTATGCTCGAATACTGCAGGCTGCACTTTGATTTTCATATCCTCATTTGAGATTGTTTGCAAGTGTCATTTTCTAAGTAAGCAGGAATTCCAACTTACGAGTGCAAGTGCAATGGGCTTTGCTATTTATTTTTCAATTAAAATAATTTCCATGGTCAGTAGCATATGCACCTTATGAATTGTTGATAAAATTGTGGATAGCCTCTAATGGAAGCTGTTTAGCAAATGCATCTGAATTTTCTATTCATGAAATGCATAAAAACTGGAATTTAATTATGTTTTTTGTTACTGTGACTTTCTTACAGTGAAACAGATGCTGGCAAAAGATATAGGTAAATATAGCAGGCTGCCTGTACATACATTGCTTAAATCTATTGAAAATTAATGTCTAATATCCTGCATATCACACACAAAAAGTGGTGAAATAAAATTGGATCAGGGCATAAAATTGTAGGAAAATACAAATCCAAATGGTCAACATATGTAGAAACATCGCTGGAAAGACAAACAACTTACACCCTGAGGTGGATTACTTCCCACGGTATCAAATGGTAACACTGCTTATCCTCCAAAGAGGATGCACAAATTTCCGAGGGTTTCCAGCATGTTCTTCTTTTGTGAAGACATTCAAAATTAGCTGTAAAAGCCTTTTGTACAAAAATACATTTCAACCATTACAGCTGCAAATATACTTTTATTAAGAATTCAATCACGACTTAGCATTTTTACTCCAAAAACAATGTCACTACAGAACGGCTTGGAAGCCAAAATGTGTAATGTATTTCTTTATTTTTGATGTAAGTATGGTGAAAACTGAATTCAAATGTTTCTTTCAAATTTAAAACCTCGATAACTGTTATATGAAATACAATTCACTCGTACTACAAGGACAGTGTGCTGAATTGTTTGCATAGATTGCAACTTGGCACTTCACTAGTTTCCATCCCTACATGTTCTGTACAATGGCTATTCACTAACCCATCCTTCCAATTGGAAAGATAAGACAATTAGTAACGTTTGTAGTTCAGCGCGAATTTTCATACAATGGGCAATGTCGTATTTGCACCACGTTGATGTGAGAAATCGAGACATAGTACCGGTTAGCAATGATTTAACTAGCCCACTCAAATTAGTTTACACTAACGATATTGCTTCCACGTTGAATTGGTTTCACTAGCAATGTAAGTGAACAAAAGTAAATGTCCATGTTAAAACCACGAAAAAAAACTTGCAAAAAAAACTTGCATATACCCTGAAACATGAAGTTGGATCATACTGAATAAGAGGGTGATCATGCTAAACAACATCACGTTAGAAATGATTATTGACGATTCTGTGAAGAACTCGCCTTACCGCTTACCCAAAACTCCACAGCCTTTCCAAAACCTTTGCCTATTATGTTCTATCATCCTGGTGAAGGGTCTAGGCCCGAAACATCAGCATTTGTGCTCCTGAGATGCTGCTTGGCCTGCTGTGTTCATCCAGCTTCACACTTCATTATCTTGGACACTCCAGCATCTGCAGTTCCCATTATCTATGTTCCATCATCCTTATACCTTTCGCTATTGCTTCACTTCACTCTTTTAGTGTCATTTCACTGAAGTTTCAAATTTACTCCATATTTATTAGATTAGATTTGATTACCTTAGATTAGATTAGATTACCAACAGTGTGGAAACAGGCATTTCGGCCCAACAAGTCCACACCGCCCCTTTTGTGGGCTCAGTGAAATTGCTTTCATATGCTTCAATAAAATGCAGATGAATTCCACATGACAACGCTTCCAGCATGCATTGGCACCTTGAACTTTCAGTTTCTGGCATGCTATCAGAAGGGTTGTAGACGAAAATAAGCTGAACAGATGATGGCTGCTTATGCACTACGAGAATTCGTAGTCTGATGCATTTTGTTGACTTACTCTGTAATTTATTGCACTGTTTTAAAGAAAGACTTCTGCCACTATAATTTCAGAAATTGAAATATTGAAGTTAAAGATTGCTAATACCGGTAAGAAAACTGATTTATAAATGCTATTGTTGCACCACATGTTTATGGCACTCGTACTTATTTAATTATTCTGTAGTTCAATGCATCTTTAGCACCATGTTACATTTATTAATGACCTTGTTGCAATTAGACTTACATGCCTAGGATCTGAAGGACACCATTTAGCCCATCAAATCTGCTCTGGTATTTAATGTGATCATGGATGATCTTATGACCCTGAACTCCATTATTTGTCCATAATTCTTGCTTCCTTTAACATACGCCAAACAATCTACTGAAGATTTAAACATACATAAAATATCTGTGCATAAAACCCAACATCTCCCGTGAAAAATCCATAGATACGTTCCACTCGGAGATGTAAAAGTCCTCCTAATCTGTTTCTTCATGCATAATCACTTACTGTAAGACTATAAAACATGGTTCAGGCTCGTCCACAGGGGGAATTAACCGCTAAAGATCTGTGCACTTAAGTCTGTACACTAAGAACATTATATATTTTAATAATGTTGCTTTCTACTATTCTAAACTTCAATACTGAAAATCCAAGCTATTCCACATCTCAGAAAATAGAAATCAACAAACTTTACTTATCTTTTTCAAAAATAATTGATTTCTTTTCTTTTTATTTCTCAGTTCTCATTTTAATCCTATTTTGCTCGTGTACTTTATTATTATTGTGGACGTTTTTCAATTTTATCCTTTTCTATTTATACCCTATTAAAGTGAGATTCCAAAATATAACAACTATAGAGTTAACTAAACAGTTACGCTGTTACTTCCTTAAACCCACTACTTCCAATGGTCTGAGCGGAGGTGACACTGTAGCAGCAACGTGCCTGGACTGACTGCCCAGAAGCACAGGCATGTATTCTGAGAATAGAAAGCAGAGGGTTTTGAAGAAACTCCTCAGCATATCTAGCAATATCTTTGGAGAGAACAACAAAGTTCAGGATATGTGTCCAATTTGTAATTCTCAGAATTATCTTCTGAGAACACAAGTTTGGATCCAAACAGAGAATATCCTGAAATGTCAATTCAATAACTTCTGGAATGCAGAAATAATCTAATGGTGGCCATTTAATCACTGCATATTTCCACTAAAGAAAATCTGGTTCATGAAAACAATGTAAAGCAGGGCATGTACCATCCTCATCTTATCAGGTCTGCATATAAATCCAGACCACAACAATGCATTTAATTGTAACTGGCATTTGGGCAGTTTGAGACAGACAAAACAATTTCTGGCTCATCAGTGAGAAAACCAATCCAATGAAGCAATGAAGGGCAAATAATCGACCAAATTCTTTAAATAACATTTAAAAATGGTGCTACAAATGTTACATACTCGTGTAATTAGTAGAAGAGGACATTCACTCTGTGTCACTTTAATAAAATGTTGAC
The DNA here is from genome assembly GCF_030684315.1 of Stegostoma tigrinum. NCBI lineage: Eukaryota > Metazoa > Chordata > Chondrichthyes > Orectolobiformes > Stegostomatidae > Stegostoma > Stegostoma tigrinum. The sequence continues at coordinate 15,458,846 of NC_081387.1, read as the reverse complement.
TACCGCAGCATAATTTGTTCAGTGCTGGATTACTGCATTACTATGATAATTTATTTTTTTTCGCTAAAGTGGCTGGAATAGCTTTTTGTAACTACCAGAGATTTTTTTCTGCTCTCAAACATGCTTTAAATAGTTTCTTCTGAACTGAGGAAAATATTGCGATTTCTAAAGGTGTTGATTGTGGGTAAGAATTTTGCATATGGGATTCAGTAACGTGATCAAAACAAATCTCTAATTACAATCAATTTATATCTCACTCTCTGACAGCACGAGAGGGAGAGAAAACAAAAACTAAGCACATGGGCTGGATAATGTCATGATTTCTGCCCAGACATCGTAAAAAACAGTATTTCTGGCATATAACATATCGAAACGTTACATTCCTCAACAAAGGGTCATGTCACTGGAGATGTTATTACTGCCATTAACTTTTTAAAATGATTTTTTTTTGTAAAGGCCTATGCTTAAAATAATCATCTTGCTTTTTGAATATATATATACACACACATACATATATTTATAATGGCCTGAAGTAGTTTGCATTTCTAATATCTCAAATATTATCCACGATTTTCACAGCAACCCAATGTATTTGGAAATCCACATGAAGAATTCCATAAGAAAACCATTCCAAATATTTGGTACACTGGCAATTTCCAGGTCAGGATTCCTGATTGAACTGAATAGCAGCTTTAAAAAAAAAATGATTCTGTTGCATTACTACTTTAAGTACAACATTCCCATGGAGAAATGAAGACTATCTTTGTTTCATAGGCAACCTGCATCATATGTTCAATATTTATATCTGTGACCCATCTGAAACTGTGTCAGTAAAATACAGGTGTCACCAAACAAACAAGTGTCATATCTGATTTGATCAGAAATGTCTCTTCATTTTTTTTTTAGATAGGACATACGGGTGGATTGCTGATGGGTCATCTTTGCTTTGCGAAAATAGTTCGTGACACAGTTTCGATGAAATTCAGTCTAACTATTTCTCAATGTGTTGTAAGTTGACCTTGAATGATCTACCACCTTGCTGACTTGAATGAAAGAATATATTGAAAATACAAGTCTGTAGCTGTTACCTTGGTGTACAGTCAGGAAATTTCTGCTGATTAGTTCATATAACCCAAACTGGGCTTATGAATCAGTACACCTTCGTGATCATGACCATTTGGAGGAAACAGCGAGCACAAAGTTGACCAAAGCAAACATCAATGCCCATCACCAATTTTGGTAGCACAAGTACTCAGTGGAACAGGAAGAATGAAAGCTATACTAGGATATGCTGTCATCAAGATTGGTGTAGCCGAAGTATCCCACCTTGACACATTTCAAATCTTACATTAAGGACAGTATCCAACTTGCAGCGTTACAGTGTTGTTATGATCACTAGAACCAAATTCAAGTTTATCCAACAATTTTGGACCATTCGTGGCGTCCTGAAAACCATATAGATGAAAAATTGCATTCACACACACCTATAACCCCTTTGGCTGAATTGTGTATCTGGCCTCCACTATTATCAATGCAATCCGGCAGGGACACGGTTCGTGACTGTGGGCGCTTCAACTATCATTCTGTATGAGATGGGAGTCCAGCAAGTCAGGGCGAAAGACAAATTTGAAACATTTAATCCAACCACAGCCCTAAGAGCAGAATATTTACCCAAGTCTGCATGCTTTTGAGGTCACTGGGGTCACAAATATCAGTCTTCAATTCCTTTCATCAAAATGTCCAAATTTTATCAGATAATAAACTATGATAAACTATAAAGCACATCTGTTTTCACAACATTTCTAACATTGTTGTGAAGTTGTGCTTCAAATCTAATGGCACCAGTTGCTTTCAACATCATCCAATAACGCCAATAGCTATTACATAAACGGTCAATATCAGCGACTCTGGTGATCACTGTTCACCAAGAACAGAGCAGAATGAGAAATATAGATTGTGTAGTTACAACAGCAGTCCAGAGGCCAGGGACTCAGTTCTGAGAAACTCATCTATCTGTTCATCATTTTCTGTCAACTATCTACATGGAGCAACTCTGTAGTGGGATGGAATATGCTTTCCATGCTTGATTTTGTGCAGTTCCAAACTACGGAAAGGCTGACAATATCTAGCACAAAGTGTCATATTGATTGGAACTTTATCCATTACTTTCTGCATGCAGTCCATGAAACACCAATGCACAGTAAAAGCAGTGCAGATCATGTGCAGCAGTGCACCAAGGCTCAAAAAACGGCACCTTCCAAATTTGTGACTTGTACCAACGAGAAATACAACACGAGAAGATGCTTCATACACTTCCCAACTGCACGTTCATTCCTACGACACCCACTATCACTTTCACGAGTTCATTATTCTCGAACTTCATTCTTGCACACTGTGTTAGCTATCTACACCATAAGGGCATAAGCAATTGAAGAATGAAATAAATCAGAATCTTCCCATGCGCAATATGGTTGACAAAGAAATGCGGGCTTATTGAGAAGAAATCCGGCAACTCTCATATCTAACTGATGAATATTTAAAAAATACATGCGATCTATTTTAATAAGTCCATTGGAGGATCCAGATATCTTTCTATTCAATTATTAGATCATTAATCATCCCCTAAAACCTTACTTTCATTGGCATAAACTGGAAGATTGTTTTGCGTGACGCCTAATCCATTATGAGAGTGCTTTCCTGGGTCATCAATTTATGGATGGAATGTAAACAAGGATAGCCTTGTTGACAGGCAGGAACACTACAAGCTTTGACATCACACTGCCTCAGCCAAAATAAAGCACAAACTTTACAACGAGGCAGGGATATGGAAAACCGAAGGCCTAGTCATCTAAATGCAATATTCCAGTAAGCTAAATATTTGTTTTTTGTTTCATGTATCACGGGATTGCTCTTTGATCTTGTCTGATAGCATCCACTGATAACTTGAATCTATTTTTTTTTCGAAGTTGTTATCAGAGAAATATTCGTGCAAGGAGACATGGGAATTGTCAAAATTTAGGATCTGTTTATTACAAGATAACATGTAAATGTAATTTACATTTCACAGATGGCAAAACATCTTCAGGTAAGTTGCAATGGCTTACAATTTTTTGCTGAGTTTTTCTTTAGTTTATTCTATGAAATGTTACTGCTAATTTCGATTGGGCTACTTTACGCAGTTGTACCTTTCTGCTTTAACTGAACTTTTTGAACAGTGGTGATCTGCACTCCGCGAATCTTCATTAATTGATTATATTCGCTGAACAAGTGACATTGCATTTCACTCCAATTTATGTTTACGCCTTATTAAAACGTTATTAGGGCATTTTCTCCTGGCCAAAATAGTTCCAAATGAAGGGCATTTTTCAAGCCTAAAAAATACATGAGATATTTACTCCATATCTTACAGTTTTTTTTTAAAACAGTTTGTTCTTCAGATCCTCAGTTTAACTTCACTAAAAATTAACTTGCATGATGTCCTGCACTCTTCGCCAATTTTATTATGAACACTCGTTCATTTAATTCTGCCTTATGCTTCGTTGATTAAGCAATGCGGGAAAACACTCTGATTTCATAGAACATAGAACAATACAGCGCAGAACAGGCCTTTCAGCCCTCAATGTTGCGCCGACCTGTGAACTAATCCAAGCCCCTCCCCCTACACTATCCCATCATTATCCATATGCTTATCCAAGGAATGTTTAAATGCCCCTAATGTGGCTGAGTTAACTACATTGGCAGGCAGGGTTTTCTAGGCCCTTACCACTCTCTGAGTAAAGAACCTGCCTCTGTCATCTGTCTTAAATCAATCACCCCTCAATTTGTAGCTATGACCCCTTGTACAAGCTGAAGTCATCATCCTCGGAAAAAGACTTTCACTGTCCACCCTATCTCATTCTCTGATCATCTTGTATGTCTCTACTAAATCCCCTCTTAGCCTCCTTCCCTCCAATGAGAACAGACCCAAGTCCCTCAGCCTTTCTTCATGGGGCCTGCGCTCCAGACCAGGCAATTTCCTGTGACATTGGCGAGCACTTTTTTCTTGCACCTTCTGTTTTGTTCCAGTTCAAATGATTGATGGAGTCTATCTTGCATATGTAACATAGAGCTATTTACACAAACTTATTTTTATGAAATATTTTGATAATGAAGTTAACTGCTTTAAACATGCCACAGGCCACTTTTTAAAATCAGCTCCATATCTCATAGTCTGCTCTCGTACAGTAAAGACTGCAGTTCTCCCCCGTGTTCTGAATTGCAAATATAGTGCCTCTGCCAGTAAAAACAAATACCTTTCTTTCCTTTTTAAACAAATAAACATGGTTGAATCTGAATTTCTAGTGACCCTATTGCCCAGAACTGAAAACATGGCTCGAGTAAGTTTCATTCCCTAATTATAGCGTCATAAGGGGTCAAAGCAAAGTAATAAATGTTTGCTTTTGTTTCCTTTCACGATGTCGAACTCTCTTGAATTTCATTTTCCGAATTGGATTATCTTCTGTTTAACAGCCTGCGCAAACTAACTTATTTTTATCAAACTTTGAGCTTTGTCAACCAGCTCAGTCGAGCAACACGCTCCTTCAGTCCCACGACAAAGATCAGCTCCCATTTTAGAATATTGTTGTGCTGTTAGCAGTGCTTATTAATTAACACACACGTGCGAGAAGTTATTGTACAGAAAGCAGCAAAAACGCTTCTTTCATTGAGCCAGCCCTACAAAACATTGGTTAAATACATGAGATTAATGACTTACTCGTACAGAATTACCAATGAAACTTGAGAGTGTTGAAAAAAAAGCAGCAGGTATTACCTGCAATATAAAGCATGCATCATTTTGCTCTCAATTAAAAAGAATGATGTCGCACCAATGATGTATCATTCATTCTATGACAGATTTGGAGATGGAAATAGCCATTTACTTCGAGTTGGCATGAATGAAGTTATTATTCCACAGTTAAGATGTTTTTCAATAGAGTCCTAGGATGGTAGTGACCTACGGTATCATCCCAAATTCAGGGCACACTGTTCTCAACAGTCAAAAGAATGCACTGTAATGTGCTAATTTACTCGTTGTTGTATTGCCACAAGATTGATTGCCTCCCACAATGTGTTGCTCCTGATATTGTAACGGCTTACTGTTCTAATTTATTACTATTTCTGTTGAAGTAATCGATATTTGACGAGAACATCAATCAAGCAGTGCAGTTTTACTCTCAAAACATTCTCACCAGGGCTCATTGCATTTACACTCGTTAAAAATCTTAATGTATGAGTAAAAATTTCATAGTTGTTGTGCAAGTTGTTGAAGGTCTAGGATTGAATATCTTTCGATAAGTGTAAAGGTTGAGGACTAGTAAGATATCAGGTCAGGAACCACGGAAGACAAGGTTATAGTTGAACAGATTTATTTGAAAACACAAGCTTTCATTTTCAAATTAAACAATTGGGCTATAACACGGTGCTGTGTGATTTCTGACCTTTTCCACCCAGTCCAACATCGGTGCCTCAACGTCATGACATATTAGGTGCCAGTTAAGTGACTAGCTGTGGTGCATTAGGTTCATCCCGTGCTATTAGATGGGATTCGGGTATCCGGAGGCGTGTAATATGTTGGTCAGTTAATAGCATGAATGATGATTGGTTTAGTTGTTACATTAGGGGTGGTTGGGATGCGTGGAGTTCTATACCATTGGCTGGGTATGCAGTTGTGTACAATCAATGGTCCGTCAGAGTGGGGGAATGTCATTAGGGTGTGTTTGTTAGAGGTGAGGTTTCAGATGCAAATGTTGGGATTTGTGTTTAGAAGATGCGTGGATTGACGTGCTGCCAATTTTATAGCTAATCACAAGGTAAGGTAGGTGGGTATCAACCAACTAACCTGATGCCTTTGATGTGCCTACGCATCATAGCCAATCAAGAGTTGTCAGTGCCTTGATATTGGGGATGTTGGCCTGGTACAGAATGCTGGCCATGGTGCCTCTGTATTGACAGCAGACTCACAGCATCTTGTGTTGGTAGCGGTGCTGTACGGCTGCAGTGCCTTGAGGTGTCTGCTGTAGCAGTCTACCTCTCCTGAACGTAGCAGAGTGCAAGAACACCACAGCTCTGCATACCACGACATTGGTATTGGACTTGATGTTGTTGTTCTCAAATGCTGTTTTCTTCAGGAGACTGAAAGCTGCACTAGCACACTGCAGACAGTGTGTGCTTTCTTTGCCAATATGCTTTGGTAGACAGGACACTCTGGAGGTTTTTGAAGTGCACAACACTCTCTAAGGCCTTCCAACGATTTTGTTGATGAGGAGTGCACACTGCAATGCCGTGCCAGGATGGTAGAGGAACTTGATATTGTACATGTGCACGGTGAGACTCATGCTCACATATGCCTCCTCAAAGGTGATGATGATGGTCTGGAGTTCATCCACTGTGTTCACTTGTGCTAGCAATATCCAGTTATTGCAGCATCATAACATTTGTTAGGATCACTCTGATTTTGGCATGAAGGTGGTGGAGGTTGAATAGTTTCCCATTAGTTCTGTTGCTTAGCTCCATACCAGTGGAGACCTTCTCGTTGGTGGGATGAAGGAATGCAGAGATGTAGATTGAGTACAGTGTCAGGATGATGACGCACCTCTGGTTGACACTGATCTGAACAGGAAATGGGTTGTTGGTATAGCCAATTGCCATTACCACGAAGCAAGCTATCATGAAGCAAGTGATGGATGGTGATAAACTTTGCAATTTGGTAAAAACAGAGAAGGACACACCACCATGCTTCCTGGCTAACGGTGTCAAAGACCTTTGTAAGGTTGAAGAAGGACATATAGAGAGATGGTCATATCTTTTTCTGCAATTCTCCAGCAGCTGTTATAAGTTGAAATTCATATCCGTTGTGCCTTCTGTGGCCTGAAGAAACATTGTAGCTCTGGGAGGAGTCCCTTAGCCATAGGAAGAGACAGTTGAGGAGGACTTTGGCAAAGGTTTTTTCCAGCAGCCAAAAGCAGAGGAATTCTGCTTTAGCTACCACAGTCGGACTTGAGGTCTTTTTGAAAATGCTCATGAAAACGGCATCACAGAGGACTTGCGGGAAACTCTCCTACTTCCATACAAGGCAGACAAGGCTTCTAGCTGTCACAGGAGCTCTTTGACTTCCCACTTCATGCCTTAACAGGTATACCATATGCTACAGCAGCCTTAACGATCTGATGGACAACCTTCTCCACATTGTGCGGGTCTGGAATATTGCTGAGCTCATGCCATATAGCTTGCAATGGGTTACAGTTCAGGATGTACAGATCGATGACAGAGACCCTATTTGCAGTTTGATGACTTCTTGGATAAGAGTCAATGCACATTGGCCAGCAGTGGGTGGGACCAAGGGTGTTGGCCCATAGGTGGTCTTTACAGCACAGAAGAAACCCTGCATATTGTGATTGTTGGCCATTTCTGGCATCCTGAGTTCTTTCTCCAAAAGCCACCTCTTCTTTATGCTGCGACCTTCAGTTGCCTGTAGGTCTTTTTCTTTGTTCTTCTCAGTGTGTTTGCTGTCTTACACTCAGAAATATCATGTGTTTCTGGCTTATCAATTCTTCAATCTCCAGGTCATTCTCGTCAAACCAATCAAGCAGTTTCCTGGTTAAGTGACTCGCCGCATTTTTGCAAACAATGCAAATAGCAGCCTCGAAGCCGACCTGAAGCTATTGGAATCCTGTGACCCTATGCTGCCGATGGTTGTGTGGTTTATGGAGTGGAGCTAGTTGTAAAGAACTGTTTAGCACAGCACAGGTGTTTCTACAAGTTCTTTTTTTTGCATTCAAATTCGAGCTTTAGGAAAACCATGAAGTAGTCTATCAAGGGATAGTGGGAACTGCAGATGCTGGAGAATCTGAGGTAACAAGATTTAGGAGCTAGATGAACACAGCAGACCAAGCAGCATCAGAGGAGCAGGAAGGCTGAGTTTCGGGCCTAGATCCTTCAGAACTTTCTGAAGAAGGGTCTAGGCCTGAAACGTCAGCTTTCCTGCTCCTCTGATGCTGCTTGGCCTGCTGTGTTCATCCAGCTCCACAGCTTGTTATCTCAGGTAGTCTAACATTTTCCAAATCTTTGAGTGCCTTAATTTTGACTACCTTTCAGCACTGATTCAATTGCCAATGTTGTAGCAGGGCTACGTTTCTGTTGATCATGCCCACATTCAGCGATACTCCATCCAGTAGTCATTAGCTCCTGTCATGGCAAAGGTGATTCTAACGTCTTTCTGATCCCTCGTTCTGATGATCACATTGTCAACGATGTTCTAGTGTATGGAGCATGGGTATTACCATATTGTTTTATATTTGTTCCTTCGGCAGAACAGTACATTGATAGTGACGAAGTTTTGTTTGCAGAATTTGATCAATAGAAGAGTGTTGTTGGAGTTTCGCTTCCCTATTCCTACTTTCCTGATTACATCATCCCAGGGGTCTGAGCTTTTGCCAACTCTGGCATTGAAGGCAACGAGGGCGGTCAGTTTGTCTGCTTCGGGAACTCATGTGGGTGATTGGTCGAGGCTTGAGTAAAATTTCTCCTTGTTTTCAGCTGCTGCATCAAACGTTACCGCACATGAACTGAGTACCATGACTAACTGGCTCTGAGTAAGGATGAGACAGTGTCATGAGGCGTTCACTTATTCTACAGGAGGAGTCTTAGAGTCGGTCCATGATTTTGTTTGCGATGATGAAACCAACTCTGTGGATCTGGTGCTCTTCTTTGCCCTTGCCCCTGCCACCTGAGTTCCTGGGGAAAAAAATGGTGGTGTGCCATCTGATCAGCACTGACTGGACAATCTATTAAGGTTTGGACATTCCAGGTCACAAACCTCACTCTGAGGTTGTGGAAAGTGCAAGTGTAAGGCTTCTTTTCATGTTGAAAAAACCTTGCACACTGGCTACCACATTGACTTTACAGCACAAAGCCTTGGTCCGTTGTGGAGAGAGATCCAAGATACCTGGAGACCGGCGACTGCTGTTTGTCCTTAGATTGGCTTTAGAGTGCAGACAAGCAGTTCTCGCTGGGCCAACACTCCAGATGCAGCAGATGGAAGTCCAAGGTGAGGACAGCGGGAGGAATGAGTGACAAGGAAGGACTGTGCAGCTACTGCCATTGTGCTTATCGTGAGCTGGTCACTCTCAATCTGTGATTGTAATAACAGCAGTCTGGGGATGGAGTGGAAATGTAGTTGTATGAGAGAATGTAAAGTTACTGACTAGGATGGGAGAATGATAAAAATGCTAAGATGCCCGGGAATTTTATGAAATAACTGAAGTGGGATGGAGTGAGTAGTTCATGAAGTTACTGAGCCAGAAGGAATTTATATGAACTCTAGGCTTTATAAAATTACCAGTATCGGATGCTAATAAAACACTGAAATCAGTAGGAGGTATGATATGAACACTGATCTTTCACGATTGTTTATAAAATCAGTGGCTTGGAGGCAGTTACAACATTATTGATCTGGGCACTGATTATAAAATTCCTGGGCTTAATGAAATCACTGGGCCTGGCTTTTATATAAATGCTGGGACAGGAGTGTGTATTAATATTACTGGACTAGGGATAGTAAAAATGACTGGGGGGGGGGGGTGTAAACACACTGGGATGGGAGGTATCATAAAATTACTGCAGTGTGAGATGAATATTCGACTAAGAAGGATATAGAAACACTTGATTGGTGGAGTGAATATCTCTAGGAACCAGATTCATCTCCATAGCCTGCCTCAGAGTCCAGGAATTCTTGGAGGCTGTGTGGACGAGGAAGGGGGTGGCTGCTGAGCGAGTAATTGGCTTCGTGTTCCCCCTCCTCTTCACGCAACTCGCACTTAGCTTTCACGGACGTGTTTTGGGGATGGCCTGATGGATCAAAGAGACGATGCCCCTCTACATGTTCAATCCACATCAGCAATAAGTTGCATGTCAACATTTCCCAATTTATCTTTTGTTTTGATAATAAATTAACTTGCTACATTTCTTCTCAACCTAAAGTAATGGCTTCCGAATTGTACACAATTGTATAAAAACCGCACTTAACATGTACTTGGCCATTTATTCTGCTTGCTCAGAAATGCATTGAAATATCCTAACCTCCATCTCACTACTCAAAATAGGACCTCATTTTGTGTTATCACTAAACTTTAAAACATTGCATTCAATTACCTGTTTCAAATCTCGGACATATGTAATTGCCTGAATGTACTAACTGCTCCCTGCAATGCACGGCTCATCAGTGTATCCTGCATGAAAAGAAAATGCAAATAATGTATTATAGATTTCTCCTTCGTATTTACTGTCCAATTCGAACCCAAGAAAGTGTGCCACCCAATAATCCACGTGCTCTGTTTTATTTTCACTTAACTTCTTGTGGTACGTCATTAAATGCTATCCAAAACGTCAAATCAACACCATAGAAGATGTTCCTTCATTTATTCCACTGCATATATGTTAGAAATCTCACTTAAGTTTGTCAAACGTGATTTCCCATTTATAAATCCGCGTTATACTTGCTTAATCCCAATGATATTTCATTATTTTCCTGCAAAGACAATCCCTACAACCACTTTATCCATGTCTAAACCTTTTCGTATCTGAAATAAAAACTGTAAAACTGCAGATGCTGTAAATCAGAAACAAGAGAAACCGGAATTTACTGGGAAAGCTAAGCAGGACTGGCTGCATGTGTGGAGAAAAGTCAAAGTTAACGTTTTAGTTCGAGTGACCTTTCCTCAGAACTGTATTTGTTTTTGGTAGGGGGGACGTTTCAAAGAAATGAAGGCTTGACCATTTCTCAGCTTTCAGTTGCATTATTCTCCTTTGATTCTTCTTTCTTGTTTCTCCACTGTATCGTTAACATTTCTCTCAAGTTATTAAGCGTTCCTTTATTGAAAACAGTAAAACAAGTTTCGTTTGATTGTTTGACTACTTCCCTGTTCTTCATTCTTGATTCTCTAATTTCAACCCTTGTGGGACGTAGACTTATTTTCACTAACCTGCTTTTTTGGAATACTGACATTAAATATTGCAGTCTATTTTAATGTTCTGTGAAAGTTTACTCTCAAACACTTCCCTGCTGCCTTAATTAATCTATTAGTTCTCCATTATTTAATTCAAAATTAAACTCAACTGCAATGCTTGCCTCTTATCAACACCTAAATATGTGTCCCTTTCATATCCATTTCAAACTTTAATCTATTTTGTTCAGTATTGATTGACCTTTTCCACCCTGCTATTTTTTTCAAAATAGTGAAAGAATATAGTTGTTGTAGTCTTTGCTTTGTTCAATAAATATTTGGCATTAACTATACACAGTTGTACTTTTACAGAAGTTGCCCAATCTGTCGTACTAAGCTCCCATAATGCCTGTGCAGTTTGTTTCTTAGACTTAGAACACACATTTTGTGTTGTATTTACTTTCGATACAAATGAATAATTCATCTCAAGCCGCACCCCCATTTCCGACTCACTAACCTCATCCCGCCCCCTTGACCTGTCTGTCCACCCTGGACTGACCTATCTCCTCCCTAACTCCCCACCTACACTCACCTTTACTGGCTCCATCCCCGCCTCTTTAACTTCTCTGTCTCCTCTCCACTATCTTCTCCTCTATCCATGGGGTCTAGGCCTGGAACATCAGCTTTTGTGCTCCTAAGATGCTGCTTGGCCTGCTGTGTTCATCCAGCACCACACCTTGTTATGTCAGATTTTCCAGCATCTGCAGTTCCTATTATCTCTGAATAATGCAACCATTCAGCTTGGCACCTTCCATAAAATACCTGTCAGACAAAATTAACAACTTTTCAATTCATAAGATAAAATCTAAACTAGTATTGTTTCCTAAATTACTTTTACACGACTGGTCTAAAAACAAAAGTCTTCTACGCACTCCAACAACTTCCTAATGTTGTTTCACCGTTCTATCTCTTGAGTTTAATGCGACTTTCCACATGGTTATATTCTTTCAAAACCTATACATTGTGCCCATTTAATATTTTTAGCCTTGTGTTGATTGTTAGTTTCAGCCAGACTGATTTATAAAATCAAAATTCTATTTCACTATTTGACCATAAGGCTGTAAGTTGTAGAAGTAGAATAAGTTCTAATGGCCTGTTGAATCTGCTGTACTTTTGATCATGACTGATATGTTTCTTAACTAATTCTCTAGCTTTCTGTCTGTCACTTTTGTTACACTTACTCATCCAGAGCCTATCAACTTCTGTCTAAATGGAAGAGGTGAATTGACGTCCCCCCACAACGTCCTTCTGCAGCAATGAATTTCACAGATTTCACACCATCTGGCTACTGTCGTGCAATAACTATTCATTCTCAGTGACAACCCTTACTTTTATACTTCTTCTATTCTTAGTTTTTCCTTGACTTTTTTTCTCTTCTGAAGATTGAGTGCCCATGAATGTTTCAAAGCTTTGGTCATCCACAGATCATGATTTCAGAATTGAAAACATAGCAAAACAGTTTGTAATAAATTTGCACTTTGAATTTGTCTGCGTTCTCGAGAATGAGCAGTGAATTCTTAGAATGAACTTGTAGACATGTACTTTTTGAACATTCTCACAGGTATTACGCCTTTATATGGATCTATTATTTGCTTGCTGTGTTTTTCTGCCTTCCAGTTCTGTTTTATACTTCTCTACTGTTCACTCATATTTGTTCCCTTCCTTGTGCCTTCCAATTCATGTAACAATCCACCAGACACTATAACTTAAAGCATCACAAAAACCTAACCAATACCCTTTGAAGATCTTGTTCCTGTTACTGCTCAAATAAAACACTTCAACCTGGAAATATCATATCTTTCTGTAATGAGTGCCATTGTCTCTCTTCCTTCGTAACCATCTCCGCAGGCATGCATTAATTTGCTCCTTTTTCATACTCCTGAGCCCAGAGCGGCATCATACTCAGAAAAATTCTGAAATTACTGAAATGTCCTGAAAATATTCTGAGGAAGGGTCACCAGACTGGAAAGATTAACTCAATTTTTCACCTCTTCACAGATGCTGCCAGACCTGCTGAGCTTTTCAGAAATTTCTGTTTTGTTTCCTGAAATTAATACCTTTGGTGAAGGCAACCATTATCTATTTTCTGGCCCTCTATATTCTGCGTACATTACCTGATCCTTCTTATATAGTTCAATTTGAGAGACATGGTCCATGGCCTGTAGCTATTCCGCCTTATGTGTCTTTCAACTGATCCTTGGCAACTTTGGCCTTAATAAAAATTAACAACAAGTCACCCTGGTGTTAATAATGCAACCATAGAAATATCAAATTGTTCCCTTTATGAAAAAATCACAGGCACTCATTGCTGTTCCAAATGTCACCTGTCAAAAAAAACTTATGATTTAAAATAAACCTGTGGAACTATAACCTGGTGTCATTGACTTCTGACTTTGTCCATTCCAGTCCAAAACTAGCACTTCTATATCATCACATCTTGTCAACAGTACTTCCCTACCAAGCCCCTCCAACAGGAGGTGTAAAGTGAATTACTCGTGCCACTACAGGGTGGTTCATGCTTGATTCTTCAAATAAGCAATCTTTCTGAACAAATCAAATGAGGAAATCTGTTCAAATATGAAATGGATAGAGGCAACTTGTGTCTTTTATTCTTTTGGTTAATCACTTTTAATCACTACTACATTGCACATGCAATCCATGAAGTTGTTAGCCTGTGAGGAAGTCGACAGTTCTCCAGATACTGAACTGTATTGAGTATCTGCCATGGATGTGCATTCTGCAATGTAATCATTCATGAATTTCACATAGCACTGCAGAAAATTTTAAATTTGCTGTTCTCCTGTGCCATAAATTATGGTTACATATTAAAAAAAACTTTGCATACTATATTCTAAAAAAAATGCTTGTGTTTAACTGAAAGCTCTTAATGCACCTTTTGCTTTAGACACAGCTTAATGCAAACTAAAGAGCAACCAGAACTGTCCTATAACCATATGTTTTGAAACTTTCTTGTGTTGTCAACATTGGATTATTTAATGCAACATTGATTGAAAAGAAAAGAAAACGACTTCTTCAGGGGTGTATTGAATCAGGTGGAATGTGAACCCCAAACACTCCTGATTTAGCAGAATGGACACTACCACTGTGACAAGAAACCTCAGTTGTATTTTTTCTTAAAATCAGCACAAACGTCTATTGGGATCTGACTAATGTATGGTTCTTCCAACTGTCAAAAAGTAATGGCCTTTCATCTCTGTGTGTTTTGTTGCCTCTCTTAATTCAGAATATGCTTGGATTTGAATTGGCTCAGTTGTTCCTATCCTGAACTCCTGCATATGCAATTGCTTTGATTAGAGAGTTTTCAACGTAGGATGTGTGACATGAATAAAGAATAAATTATTTGATCACTATAATTGTAATAATGAATTATATGCTTTTTTTTCAAAATTAAGGATTGAGCAGTACAGGTAATGAAACTCTACAGCCTAGTTATTGCTTTTATGGCTTCTGCACCAAACCTCTTCACAGTAGAGCCGTGATTCACTTTATTTGACATTTTATTACTGTAATAACTGCTACTGCAATTGTAGATGTTCTATAGTACATGAAAAATTCTATTATATGTATGTGTTATATAGATTTGAAACAAAACTTACAAAAGATCGAGATTTTCCTGAAATAGAATATTCCATAAGGTTATATATAACTGAGAAAAGGTTGGCAAAGCAAAAGCATAACATACCAACTCACAGGAGGTATTTTCTTCAAAATGAGAATATTATCTATCAGAACCTAGACATCGCAAGTGTATACCTTAAAGTTCCAAATCAGGTGCGACACTTTGTTTTTGTCTGCACAAGATACATAATGACTGAAAAAGATATTTGATTCAATTAATATTCATGAAAACTGGACATTCAAATTGAATGATTTTACGGCTTGATTAAGCTCTTGAACAGCAAGTCAAATCGTTGTGTGTGTTTCTTTTTTCCGAACAACTTCCACTTCCATTGGAGCAAAACAGCTGTTTACAGAAGAGGCATAAAAATTAACAATGCTCTCTTTTCCTGAAATTTGGTGAAATCATTTCTTTCCCGTAATAATAGTTAAACAAAAGAAAAGTTTGTTAAATTACTGATCAGTCAATTATTTCAAAGAATGATGAAAAAGAACAAAGTTGATCACCCATTCTTCTATGCAATTTCAACAGTCGGATCATAATTATCATAACAATAGGCTTTTTTTTTCATTTCTCTTCACTCAGAGATTGACAACTTGAGAAGTGACCTGCGAAAAGCTGGTAGGCAAATAATGCAGCAACTCAAGATTGTATTTGTACAGCTGTCTGATTGTAATCAAGAAACCTCCCCTGATAGAAGAACAAGAGATTAATTCAAATAGCACATTATCCAGCAATTGTGTGGCCTTTCAGAAAACTTTGAGATAAATTAAAGGAAGAAATAAAATGAATATGAAACATGATAACATTCAGCAAAAAATAGAAACTGCTTAAGTATTTACTAGTCAAGAAGGGATAGGTTATTGAATTGTGAATTCATCTGCTAAAAAGAGGGTCAGGTTAAGCAGGTTAATAATAGTTCAGAGAGAAATGGTAAAGGAAATGAGAAATTATTTTACATCTGTTTTTACATTAATTGATAATACAGATGAAGCACAAGCATTGTAGCATTTTAAGATCAAAAGACTGGGAGGCATGTAAAACAATCAGTCTTGCCAGGGCTAACTAGTACAGGCAACGCAAACACTCGTCAAAGATGATAGTTCTGCTGAATCCTAGTTGCCTGCATCCTCGTTGCTTTGAAATAAAAAAAATCCAGAATGTTAATCTTATAGTTACCAATGCGAATGGTCCAGTATTTTTCAAAAGTAACAGAATGAATACTGGCGTAGAATCCTTATTGTGCAGCAGAAAACCATTGGTCCATCGAGTTCACACCAAATACCCAAAGAACATCCCACCCACTGCCACTCCAACCCCATCCCTGCAATTCCCATGATTAATCCATCCAACCCCGACGTCCCTGGCCACTATGGGCAATTTAGCATTGCCAATCCGCCTCACTTGCACATATTTGGTCTGTGGGAGGAAACTAGACCACCTGGAGGAAATTCACATAATAACAAGGAGAATGTGAAATTCCCATCTAGTCAACACTGCCATCAAGCCCGGGTCCCTAGCACTGTCAGGCAGCAGTGCTAACCATTGAGACACAGTGCCACCCCTATTTTGATAGTTCAATGCAAACAGACAATAATTTTGTGAAATGAAATTGTGTTTAATAAATTTATTTGTATATACGGAGGATATACAAGGCAGTGAAAATAGAGGAGTCTGAATGAGGGTAATGAGCTTTAATTTCCAAGCAACAGTTGGTAATGTATCTCAACGAATGTTACTTTATGAGATAAGAAAGTATGAAGATCTGGTTATATTTTAGCAAATTGGCAAATTGGTGTTGTGATCAATGGGCAATTCTGATCTCAGCAAGCCCTAAATAAAGTAGTACCACAGGGATTTTTACTTAATTTCAGTAATTTGTATTCTGTATTAATAACTAGCATAAATGGAACGTTAATTCAGTATGATGGTATGTTTCGTTTTCTGTTAAAAGTGAAACGGAACTTCAGGCTCATATGTGGTGTTCATTTTATTCCAACAGAAAATGACCTGAAAGATAAAGACAGAGGTATCGTATGAAGCAAATATGGTAAAGAACATAGTACAAATACCTGTACAGTACAGGAACGGATCCCAAGGTCCATGACGTTGTAAGTTTGACCCAATTTATTGGTACTCATTGTTTAACTCTCATTAGATTAACACTGTGAGGGCCAATTGATACTGCATTACAAGAACAAAGATCTAACGTGCTGTAACGTGTTAATATACATTTCGTTGAAAGGGAGAACACTTGACACACATATTCACAATAAGTCTGGAGATGAAAATTAGCCTTCAGTGATTCAAAAAATAACAAACAAACAAAAAAGTTCTGACAACGGTATAAATAGAAAATGTGTACCAAAATCACGGATTAGTTAGGAATAATTGTACCAAGAGTTTCTTCAGGGACTGCTGATATTAACGTAGTACTCGCTCGCAACAATCCACGACTGAGTTGCCAGCCCCACAAGTTCCATAGACAGACATTGACAACAGCTGCAAGCTTCCTAAAACAAACTTGCCAGCATCATTTTATAGCAATTATTGAAATATATTTGAGCTCAACAACCATGACCAAGAGACATGCCTGACGATCTTGTTGGGGAATTGAACAAACAAAAATCCTTCTCATATGTCCTTCTCATTGGTATGTGAAGTTCCAGTAAGCCCCGTATCTTTTGAAAGGTGGTGAAAATGTTGCCCGCATGTAAATAAATTATTTTCTGTAGGGTATTGATGTCACCTGATATTACAATGGTTTTGAGCCCGGATGGTCCAATCGCATTATTATTTTTATACACGAAATGTTATGGATACTTGCTGTACAATTCTGAAAGCTATGGAGAATGAGAAATGAAATATCGAGAAAGATTTAAAAAAACCTGTTAGCGTTTCTGACAAACTTGTTTCTCCATGAAGCAATCTGATGATTGAAACATCAGGGTTCATTTGGAACCGGAACTCATTCCTAAATTCTTACGGGACTTGAGGCAACCTTTTATTATTTAATCCTGCTGATTGGGCTTTGAGAGGCGCCTTACTGGTCAATGAGCTCCTGGGGTGCCAACTACTGCCTATAAATGGCTTTTGAATGCAGGAGCATCAATTTATTGTTGCCAGTGACATTTTGTTCCTTGTTGAAATAAACAACTAAAGCTTTCATCGAGAAATTCTAACATTTTTGCCTCATTGCACAACTTGAAGGGTGTCATGTAATTGCCCCGTACGCTGCAGCACTCAGCCCTCCTGCACCACCGAGTGTGCACACTCCACATCTCACACGCATCAGGTCTGAGTAATTTTACTTTGTTTCAGAGCTGCAAAGACTGAGAGACCAGCTGAGAGCTGCAGGTGAGGTGGAAGTTCGATATTTTTATTGATAAATATTAACTATTTAAATATTAACAAACTATTTAACATGCAGCTAAACCATAAATGTGTAGCATCCTTTGCAAATTTTTGGATATTATCAGGCTACCTGTTTTCATATAAACAGAGAGATGTGCGGATGCTGTAAATCAGAAACAAAACCTATATATAGCCGGAAAAGTTCAGCAGAGCTGTGGAGGTTAATCAGAGTTAATGTTTTGTTTCAAGTGACCCATCCTCAGAACACTTCTCGTGTAAGCATTGAAATGTAATTAATAATCAACTACTTTGTCAGGACACATTTACTTGATCTTCACTTCTCTTACATTCTGAAATGCACTACCCGTCACCTTTCCATTGCGTCAGTTCTCCATTTTTCGTAAAATGTGATCATGTAAATGTGCAAACACGATCGATTGAAGTCTTGTTCGGGGAATTATGTAAAATTCCATGATTCATGAGGAAATTTCTCTCTGTAGAAGCCTTGAAACAAAGATGAATATTTGTATCATTTGAATGATATCATGACAGTATTTCTAGAAAGAAAAGTAATATTGGAACCAAAAGTACAAAGAGATCTGCAGCAATCAACAACTTAGATCAATAAGTCAACTATAGTGTGAATCCCAGAGTGAAAAACTCACTCAGAATAATCACTGGCCATCCACTGAGTATGACACGCTCATCACATGCACTGCAGTCAACATACAGTAGCATACCAGCTATCACAGCGTCTACCTATCATTTTTCCCTTCATTGTTTTGGGCATAAGACTAACTCAGTACTGCTCGTGTAGGGAACATTCTGGGCTGTTTTACATGTTATCTTCTAAAATCCAAAACTCGCAGGCAACTTCTCACATAACGTATCATGTTTTGCTTGAGCAGTTTATTTTAAATAGTCTGTTTTTTATTCGACCGCACCCAATCACAATGAATTATTTTCTGACTACATCATCGAATAATTTCATCAAACTTAAGAAGATCATCAGATTTTCGCTCAATTTCAACTTACAATTTTTAAACCCCACCTTAGCGCATTCCCATATTAGCTGGGGTAATGGAACTATGTTTTGTATTCAAGTGATCTGGTGCTCACAATTGCATTCACCTTAATCTTATACTTTGTTATGTGCAACATTTACCCGCAGCTGCATAAGCATTCATATTTGCAAATTTGATTCCCTGAGTGGCCTGGCCCCTTTAGGGAATGGGATGATGTTGTGTCGTTCTCCTTAGTCTGGTAGATGTAGAGAAGGTAGTAGCATAGTGGTTATTGACTGGCCCAACGAAATGAAATATAGGGTTAATATTCTGGGCACAAAAGTTTGAGTCCCACCACAATAGAACGTGGAATTTGAATGCACTGAATCATTGAATTTTGAGAATGCTCGTCTGATGGCGCCCATTGAATTGATATTGCTTGGCTGAAAATTCCATCGAGTTGGGTAATGTCTTTGGTGTCGGATGCTTCAGCGTTATCTGTGCTACGTATGACCCCAGGGCATTAACTCTCCTCTGGAGTATCAGCTACTGCCCAATCAACTAAATCCACACCAACGAATGATGTTTTTATTAAAGTGGAAATTCAGGTAATATTCATGTGACACGTGTTTGAATGGCACCGTTCAGATACTGCAGTTATAATTCAATGATAATCTGGATTTAAAATGCAAAGAGAAAATCATTAATTTGTTATCACGGATAGAATTCGTCAACTTATGTCCTTAAAGATTGAAAACGTGACGTCAATACTTAGCCTGGCTAATATGAGTCCCAGATACAATACAATGTGATTAAATTAGAACTGCTACCTGAAGTGTGACTACGAAATTCACTGGGCAGTGTTAATTGTCGTAAAAAAGAATGTGACCGAATGAGCCAATTGACATTGAATAGCATGTGGAAACAATAATGGCAGGCACATTTATGTGACTCCTACACGGTCGTCCTGAAAAAAGGATCAACAAAACATGGGAAAGATGTATCACAAACTGATCAAGCAGTAAAGTGACACGAAGATATTGAGGAAACACACCAGCACAGAGATCATTTTGTTACAGGCAGGATCAACCCAGCACAGATTTTGGTTTAGTGATATGGTCAGGAAAGGTTCACCCTTGGATTCATCAATATTTACTTTGGTTGCAAGGAATTCTCGTGGAATTAGGTTACACACGGGCAGGGGAGTCACATGCTCATAATCACATTTATATCTCCACTACTCCGCAGCTTTTGTGTTAGTAAAATAGAAGACATCTTTCAAAAATGAAGCAACACCCGTTCAATAGAATGGAATACCATCTAAAACAACAGGAAAAGCTAGGGAGTGGCATGAATGATTAATTTGACCGATTTTCAAATGGCATAGCTGCTGGAATGAAACACAGTAACTGCTAAAGGAAGCAACAAGAGCAATTTTACGTGCTGTAATATTCATCAGTCTGGATTCTATAAATGTATCTGCACCCAAAAGCAGTGGTAGGACCCAGGCAACTTGGACGTGAGACAATTACATGTAAACTGAGAATGACCTCGGTAACATTATTTTATACTGTCACGGTGGAAAGGGAATTAGGCATTGACTAAACCTGTCATATCAATTCTGGATATTCATGCGATGATGCAGATTATCACCATCATCAGCAGAATTCTACGATGCAAAAGAATGCAAATTACCGGATAGGCATGACCCTCAGATAACTGTTCCAATCAGCACTTGGTAACAATCTTCAGCTGCTTCATAAATGACTTTAAATTTTTCATAAGTTCAGAAGTGAAGTTGTTCACTAAAGCGTGCACAACACTCAGCATCTTTTACGACTTCTTAAGTAATGAAGATGTTCTTAAAAATGCAGCACCATCTGAGCAATGTCCTTGTTTTCCTTAAAACAAGTTGCACATATACAGAAATGACCATGGCCGACAATCCTGAATGTAACTATCAATCCTTGGCATTCCATGCATTAAAACCATTGAATCCCCGACTATCAGCATCCTTGTAATTATCAATGATCAGGAAATGAACTTGAATACTCAGTTTAATTTTTTTTCTGTGATAACATGTTAGAGATTTTGAATCCTGCAATGAGTAACCGATCTCTTGAATCCCCAAAGCTGGCCCACTATCTATTGTGTGCAAGTCAGGGCTGTTATAGAATACTCTCACTTGCTTGGATTAGTGTTTCTCCACAAACACTCAAGAAGATTGATAAGAACCAAAGCAAAGCAGCCTGCTTTATTTGCATATCCCTATACACATCAACAAGCATTCAAATCTTCTATAACTAACTGTCAATATCCGCAATATTTGCTAAGATGCATTGCACAAATTCGGTAGTGTTTCTAAGACAGCACCTTCATGTGACTATCATCTCGAAGGATAACTACAGCACACAAATGGGAACTCCAATATTTCAAAGTTAATTTACAAGCCACTCACTATCTTGACTTGGAAACAGATTTCCATTTCTACAGTGTCACTGTGTCAAAATCCTGGAATGGCTTCTCCAACAGTGTTGTCGATCTACTTAAACAAAATGGACTGCAATCATTCAGGAAGACAGGCCATCACAGCCCTGTTAAAAGCAACTAGAAATGAAAAGTAAATGTAGTGAAGTTCACATCCCCAAAGATAATGTGTTAGAAGTGTTATTGTCTGTGAATCAACTGTGTTTGAGTATTACACTATAGAATGCAGGAAAGCAGATCCTGACATCAGTGAACTTACACCATGAAATGAAATGGTGAAAAATATAGAACTTTTCACTTCTGTCATGCTCGTGATCGGCTCCATTCAAATTAAAATTCACTAGACCTGAAGTCATAAGAAATTGTGGGCGCTGCGACTGTTAAAATGTGTTTTGATGGATCAAAAATCTGAAGAATGAACAGGATAATTATTAGGACTCTTATACTCTGTACATTTCACCGTTGATTTTTAATGTGGCTTTTTATAAATCCCATGTTTTTCAAGTAAATAACATGGCCGATAAATTAGTTTAACAACAATGTGGAAACTCGAAAAAGACTTAAAGGGGGCGCGAACAGTGTGTTAATTGTGAAACCTGGCTCCGACATCATATGAAAAGTGAAAGAGTATAACAACATATATTAAAGCTATTAGTCAGTCTGTTATTTCCAAAATATCATGTTACACAGGTATAATTCCCGAGCTGCTATTTTAACTATCCATAGTGGAAGATGATCTTGAGGCAATAACAGAGCCCTTTCTCAGCAAGGACAATAAGTGGAAGCTAAACTTACATGCGTCGGAGGTATTCAGTATAACAAGGGATGAAATACAATCGGACCCTTTGCAGAAGTGATGAATCATAATGCAGAAAATGATACAGATGGATGTTTGCACAGGAAGCATCAGTCAGAAATTAGCCTATTACGGAAAATACCTACACAAAACAGAGGGCAGAGTAGGGAAATTTAAGATTGCATTCTAATCACTAAACGTTAAATTTAGTTAAAAAAAGTGACATTATTTTCAGGTAGGGAGTGGAAGTTTAGAAATTATGGCGATAATGTCAGACATCACACATGAAGACTTAAACGATGATGCTGAAACTATTGCCGATTGCCCGGAAAGTGAAGTCTATCTACTTCGCTGATATTCTATCAAGAGGGAAATCTGACATCAGAGCCCGGTTCACCTTACATGTAACTCAATACCTATACAAATGTAATTGAACTCACAACTGCCCTCCAGACAATTAAGGATGAGCAAATAAATATGGGCTTGCCCACTGACTTCCCTATCCCGTGAATGAATTTTTAAAACAACTCTCATAAATTACGAATCAAGTGTACTGCAAATGTACATTTTTAAGAAAAGAAGCAGGACTATTGTAAGGATATAGATTGTGTAAGGTTCGAAAATTATTATACATATCAGGACAGAATGTATATCTCAGTGCCTTACGAGTAAGTTACAGAATGCTGTCAATTCTCTTGGGAGACAGTATGTAATTGATCTAGTTGATGGCGTGTGATACTGATGCAGTGAAGGTGCATGAAAGGGTGTGCCTTTTCAAGGTCATTATGTACGAGGATGACAGAATTGATTAGATTTTCAGCTTTAATAAACTGTACGAGTTTGCGAGCATGTTTAATTACAGACATCGTACCGGTTGGTTTGATTAATTGCAAAAAAAGGTGTCAGAAAAACAACGGCCACCCAGAGGGAATGGGTTAATGGCTATACCTGGAATAAGCCGCTGCAGTGTTAAACAGAAAAAACATCTTGAGTAGCCCTTTCCTTTTTTTTGACGCAGGAATGCAGAATTCCAGTTTCATGCGATTTTACAGCCTGACCCTCCATGTCTTTTACACGTCCTTGGCATAACCGCTTGTGGAAAATTTAATGACGACTACACGTTAGCGCTCAATCACACTGAACTCTGTTGTGGAAAACTTAACCACATTTATTGCAAACTTAATTAGTATGGTTAGTTTCATTCCATAACTTGCCCGGGGCGGGGGGGGGGGGGGTGGGGTGGGGGAAAACGTGATTTAATAGAATCTGAACCATTAATAAACATAACAGTAATGTATTTTGGGAACAAAAACGTCTTTGTGCCGACAAAACGTGGAGCTTGAAAAGATTTTTTTAAAAAAAGGATTGTCTTGAAATGTTCTAGCCCTGTTCATGTGGGCCATAATTCAGTGAGAAGTTCAAGTTTACAGAAAATGATTTAAATCACGCTTGTACAATTTTTTATTCAAAAATGTTAACCCGCTATGCAAGTGGCAAAACCTCCACTGAGTACAGCTGAATGTTAGTGTATGAACATGCAGACTGCATTGTAATAAATGTATTTAAGTAAATATTGTTTTAAATGTCGTGTATATTGGGTATTATTGAGGTTCCTAACAACGTTTAACAATTTGATTTTTTTGATTATTTCTTTATGTTTAACTACGAAAAGGAGGCGACGGTGCAGGTAATGCTGCAAATTAAAGAATCATAAATCTGATGATACCTGCGTATTATTAGTTTTGTAACGTAAATGTATTGAAAAGATTGGCATAAAATCACACAAATGCATTACTTTGTTATCATCGGAGTGGCTGTTTCAGTTTCTTTATGGGCAAAAGCAACACAACAACAAGTCTCCAGGCCCGAAATGTCAGCTTTTGTGCTGCTGAGATGCTGCTGGGCCTGCTGTGTTCATCCAGCTCCACACATTGTTATCTTGGATTCTCCAGCATCTGCAGTTCCCATTATCACTGACAACAACAATAATAATTACTTTCATATTTTTCCATGCTAAAACAAATTCTGATGGTTTTTTTTAAAAGGACTTGAATGTTATCAAAACATACTTTCCTGCTTGCATTCAATTAACACAGAACGAACTTGGACATTAACAAATGGATACACTTCACGACAAGCTGAGAATCCAATAAACATACACATTAAAATAAATTATGTAATTTTGCATCATAACCGTGCAGATTAACTTTCAAACAGCCAATACAATTCATCTTGGGAGACCACGCTCTTCACCTTATCATTAAAATCTGAAACAAATCTCATTTAAGTACAATCTGCACTAACTACTCAGTTCTATAAATCTAACCAATAAATGATGTGTATCAGTTGAACATTGCATCAGACGTTCACTACCTCAAATGAAATTACAGGTAGATATAGACATGGCGTAATCAGCACCTATTTGTCCGAATTGTGTCTTTTTTTGTTCGCTGAATATGTGATGATGTTTTCACTTCACAAAAGTTTGTGTTATCTTGTTTCTTTTTAAAGAGTGGGTGTAAAGACAGAGGCTACCAAGTGTCTACTGCATCAAACTAAGTCAATACGTTAAGAGGTCATTAGCATATTGTTTTTCCAGCTGTTGTGCTAATGGAGGGGGAATGGCCAGTTCTCACCAGATCAACTTTTCTGGTTTTATTTTTAGCTGTAAGCTCAGGGAAGCTCTCTGGGTCCTGGGATGGTTGTGACCTTCAATAAATGATTCCTTACTGTGTCTTTGTCTGAAATATCTTTTGATATTGTTCGATCCTGCAGTGGGAAATTTTACTCAAAAATCAGTGTATGAATTTACCTTTCTGACAAGGGATGTGTTGATGGAATGTTATGATATTGGACCCATTAAGTAGTAGTGGGTACTGCATCTATTATATGTTTATGTTTTCCAATAGCTAGTTTATTCTAAATTCCTCTTTCTTTTTGTTTGTATTTTAACTGCAGTGTTTAAATAAATTATGTTTTGCTTAACATCAACTGGTTTTAACAGTGACATTGCATCTGGAACACTCAATTCACATCTTTGTTTAAAATAAGAAAAACTGTTCGAGTCTAGATGACATTCTTAAAATATCTTGACAGGTACATTCTGGTCCAAAACAATCTGGTGGATTTTCTCATGATGTAGCTGTATAATTCTAATTTGGGTTTAGGTGATTGGACTCAAAGTGAACGAATGGTATGTGTTATTGTCTTTTGTTTCAGGTGTTAAATTCAGTTGGTTTAAACAGTGTGTGTTTTGTGCAGTAATGACACTGTCAGTTACTAAGAGTTTTCTGCAGGTAGAAAAAGTGTCTTTGGGAATTTTATAAAAAGTGAGCATGGTACTGCTATTGTAATTGACAGACAAGTTAGAATTATGGTTCAGTTTGTTTCTGAAAAACGAAAGGTAGTTATATCAATAGCTGGACAGTTAATTTTGCTGGAAATATCATTGGAATGTTTGGAAATGGCTAGAATACAATTGCAGAAGAAACAGCTTGAATATGAAAAGGACTGAAACAGTTTGCTTTATGATTAAAAACAGAGGAAAGAGTAAAGAAAGAATAGCCCTGGCAGAGCAGAAAGCAAAAGAAATAATAGCCTGGCTGAACAAAAACAAAAAAAAATAGGAAATGCTGACCTTGCTGAAAAAAAAGTGGAGAAAAGGAGAAACGAAACACAGTGGGAGAGAGAGTTTAAACTTCAGCTGTTGTCAATTAGACAGGAAAGTCAACTTTAAAGAATGGAAGTGAAGGCTGAAGGTAAGATTAGTGATGAGGATAGTGATGATGAGCATGCTCATTGTAGCCAAAGGCCTGGTTTGCATTTGTTTCAATATGTCCAAGAATTACCTAAATTTAACAAGAAGGATGTAGAAGACTTCTTTTCACTTCATTTGAGAAAATGGTTAAACAAATGAAGTGGCCTATAACCATGTGGGTTTTGATGATCCAAACAAAGTCGGTAGGTATAATGAGGTACTTGCATCAGTATCAGAGGAAGTTTCTGGGCAGTATGAGTAGGTGCAGGAGGCCATCTTATGTGCATATGAATTACTGTTAGAAGCTGACAGACACCGTTTCAGTCATCTGGAGAGAGCAGTGCTACTATTTCTGGAATTATGGAAGTTTTATTGTAAGTTCATGCCAATTCAAACAGTGTGGTTGATCACTAATTGATCTGTTGAGGAAGTGTAGAATGTTCTTGTGGACAGTAGACTGTCAGACGATATTTGACAGCCTGAAAACTGCATTGATCACTGCCCTAGTGTTAGCCATACCCAAATTTTGCAAAGCCATTCAAGACAGTTCTTGATGCGAGTGATGTTGATGTTGGTGCCGCATTCTTACAAGGAGATTGTGAGAAGACAGAAAGACCCAGCAGATATTTTTTCAAGTAAGCTGATTGCTCGCCAATAGAAATATTCCACAATTGAGAAGGAAACCTTGAGTTTTGTGTTGGCTTTACAATATTTCAATCTTTATGTTGCCAGTCATGTTTCTGAGACAATTTTATGTACCAATCACAACCAATTAAATATTTTGGAGAAATTTAAGGATAGAACTTTTTGGATTGAGCTTCTTAATACAGTTGTTCAATCCAAAATTATACAAGCAGCAGGATTACAAATTGTAATTACTGATGTGTTGTCACAAGTACATGAAGAAGGATGGCGGTGTTCAGTGACAGGAGTAAACTGAATGAAAGGAAATGAATAGTGAATGTTTTCGTGCTCAGAGCCAATGTTATGTAAATGTATTGTAGTGTACTGATAGAGTAAGATTAAGGGTTTCAAAATGAACCCATCTTTGTACATTGATAGCTAACCTTTGAAGGAGAAGGTGTGACGATGCTGTCATCTTGAAAAAAAAATGGTTATTTCATACTTGGGTTTTATTTTGATAGAGGTTGTGAAGACAGAGATGAGGAAGTCTCTACTGGGCTGAAATAATTCATTAGGTTAAGAGGCCTATACACTTTTTTTTTCATAGCACTTGTAACAATGGAAAGGGAGTGGAGAGTACTTCAGATCGTCTTTTCTAGTTTTTGTTTTTATTAGCTCTAGTAGTTGGAAGCTGTTTGGGTCCTAGAAAAGCTTCAAAGGTTTATGGAATTATCGACAGTGATGAGGACCATCAGAGGGTACAACAGTATATAGATTGGTTGGTGACTTGGGCGGAGAGATGGCAGATGGAATTTAATACAGAGATATGTGAGGTAATGCGTTTTGGAACGTCTAAAATATGGAAAATATACAGTAAATGGCAGATCCCTTAAGTGTACTGATAGGCAGAAGGAACTGGGTGTACAGATACACAGGTCAGTGAAAGTGGCAATGCATGTGGAAAAGGTAGTCAACAAGGCAAATGGCATGCTTGCCTTCATTGGCCAGGGTATTGGCTTTAAAAATTAGCAGGTAATGTTGCAGCTTTATAGACCCTTAGTTAGGCTGCATTTGGAATATTGTGTTCAGTTCTGGTCTCCACACTAGAAGAATTTGTAGTTGACTTTGGAGAGGGCACAGAAAGGATTTCATCAGGATGCTGCCTAGTGTGGAGGACATTAGCTATGAGGAGAGGTTGGAGAAACTTGGGCTCTTCTTGCTGGAATGACAGAGGTTGAGGGTGGACCTGATAGAAGGGCATGGACAGACTGGACAGTCAGAAGCTTTCTCCCAGGGTGGAAGAGTCAGTTACCAGGGGCCATGGGCTTAAGATGCAAGGGACAAGTTTTAAAGGTGATGCATGAGGCAAGTTTTTTTTATACAGTGAGTGCTGGGTGCCTGGAACTCGCTGCCAGGGGGCAGTAGTGGAAGCATGTACAATAGTGACGTTTAAAGTGCAGCTTGCAAATATTCAAATAGAGGGATACTGTTCCTGGTAGGGTGTGGGACTTTAGTTGTGGTGATCAGCATGTCAATGCAGGCTTGCAGGGCCAAAGGCCATGTTCCTGTACTGCAATTGTCTTTGTTCTTTATTCTTTGTTGTTAAATGATTCCTAACTGTGATTTTCGCTAAAATCTCAATTGATGCTTTTCCTTCCTGGATTGCATGTATGAATCAGTATCTGAATTTACCTTTCTGTCAAGGGTTTATGTTGATCGGATCTTAGTATATTGGAGCAGCTAATTAGTAATAAGTACTGAATTTATTATGCAGTTAAGTTTTCCAATACTTAAGTTATTCCAAATTCCCCTTTGTTTTGCTTTTATTTTAACTATAGTGTATAAACAGAATGTGTTTTGCTTAAAGTCGAGAGTTTTGAACAGTTGCATCACACTGGGAACACCTAATTCAGATCTACCTTTAAAAAAGAATTAAACAGGGTCTAGGCTAGCTTCTTAAAATATTTTGAATGGGTCTGATCTCTTCTGTAACAAATAATGCTATTCTTTTTCTGTGAAGATGTTTCCAGTGAAAATTCACTTGAGAAAGACAGAAATCCATTGTCCAAGACCTACACATAATCAATGGTGATGATTAGTAATGTTTATGTAATGCTATCAACAACATGGAAAAAATATACAAAATGTCCAAAGGGTAATTAGTCAATTCTGAAGAAGATGAAAATACAGCAACTAATTGACTAAAATGATGATGTTTCCTTTAAAAAACACAGGAATTTAATTTTATAAACCATTCTTTCTTTCGATTCTCTTAAAATGTTACATATTCTAAGTGTTTTTTTTTCCCTTTGTCAGATATCTCAAAGCTAAAAAGTGATTTGAGAAAAGCTGGTGAGAAGAATATCTAAGCAACAAATTTATTTTTTTTTCTGTCGCTTTTATTGTAACAACTCATTCAATCTTTTACAGAGGAGCATTATAAAGTGCAATTGACACAGCTCTTCAACCTTTGTTTTGAAAAAAAGTTAGAATTTATATTCTGTTAATTAGGGCGTGAACAAGATGGAGTAATTTGATGTTTACTGAGCACATGCCAAACAGTAGGGCCTTGAAAATAATTGTTTGTGTAAAATAATGCTGTAGAAAATACGTTTAGACGTGTCAATGATGTTCAGAATATCTGTGAGAGAAAAGATTAATAACTAAAAGTGGAAAATATAAACTAAAAATTGTTTTTGATTCAATCCAAGGAATGTATCCATGTTAACTCAGAAAATATAAAATTGTTTGGAACATAATAAGTGACAGCAATACAATAACCAATTGTTTCAGGAAAGGTATCATATTAATGGCCTTTGTGAGGAGCTAAGGACTGGAAGTGATTTTTTTTTAAGTTTGACATCACTCGTCCAGTTTCTCAATAAATAACTGATCTTACTAAGAGCAATTTTAAGAGGAAAATTCAGACATTTCGGAGACAGCAAATGTGGCTTGATGAAAGGTGACAATTTAAGGCAGGACGCGAAGTGGATGTATGGGAAAATCACAGTCATGAGACTCAAAATGAATGAAAGAGTTGCAGGTTTTATTAAAACAGCAATTGTATTAAATTGCAACATCTGCTAAAATTACTACTATGGTGAAGAATATTGATGTAAAATTTAGCGGGCAATCTTACTTCACACTGTAGGCAGTCCAAAAATTCCACATAATCACTTTGTTAACAGATAATATGTGAGCACGGACTTAATCAATGATTCTTTCAATTTATGTCTAATTCATTGGATTCCGAAATAGAATGTAATGAGTTTTGACCATGGGAATAGAAGATAGAAACACAATGTATAACCAGTGGAATAATAATTAAACTTAACTAAGTATAATTACTAAGCACGTATGAAAGATTTGACAGGAGTGGGATGAGAAAGTGGTTTAGTTCCAAAGACACTTGATAAATTGTCGCGTACATTTAACGGACAATCCGTAACTGAGAATGAAGATATATCTAACTGAGCAAGAAGGTTGATCTGAAGAGATTAATTCAAATATGGTCAACTATGGGGGGAAAAAAATAAGTATAGTGCCAAATTGAAAGAAAACAAAATTATCAGTGGGGCGAATATTAGTGGTAATCCAGAGAACTGGAGCTTACAGAAAAACAAGTTTACAATACAAAAATCATGAACTTAAAACATTGTGTAAATAAATAAGTACAAGTAAGACATAAAATAGAAGATTCATTGTAGGTATTTCGAAAAGGAATTCGGACAACAATGTGATCATGTGCCCTATCATTAATTAGACTATGTGAACAATAATCAGAAACCAGGGTACAACAGGGAAGTTGGACAGAAATGTTTCATTAGTCTTCATGATGAAAGACGTGAACAATATTAAACAACTACTAAATACACAAATGCTATCCTGAAAGCGGAAATAATTACAATAATTAGCACTAGACCACAAGGAATAAGGTGAAAACAAATGGGGAGAAACATAATCTGTCTGCTTCAGCTAAAAGCCATGAATCATATGATATATATGTATTTTTAAATCAATAATGTAGGAAACACAGATGCACTCTATTACTCTTCTCAGAATCCTTTCATTTTGGACAAGTGCCATATGAACAAAAAAATGACAATGATGTTCCTAAAAGGAGTTAGGCTGCAACAAGATAATGATAGAGCTGTTAGCTTGATATCTGTTTATGGCAAAATGTTGGAAGCTATTGCAAAGAATTTAGTAGCAGGTAATTTAGAATTCAATTCTATAACAATACAGACTCTGAATGGCTAAAGGAATAAAATGTCATGCCCAGCAAATTGATCAGAATAAGTTGAAGAGGTGGCATGCAGGATAGGTAACAATGAATCAATCCAAGCGACATATTTGCATACCTAGACAGCGTTGAATAAAGTACCTCATGTCAGGCTAGTATTAGAATTGCATTGCATTGATAAAATATGTTAACACGGATAGTGGAATAACTAATCAAAAGAAGAATATATTAATTAATTGAATAAATGAATGCATTATGGACAAGTTTGTGAATGAAGTGCAAACTTAATGGGAAGGTAAATTGTGAGAATGAAACAAAGAGGCTGCGGAAAGATGAAGACTACTTAAATGAGGGGACAAACAAAAGGAATCTGCATCTAGAATGGATATTGCTTGTAGTTTTACTTCAGGGGAGAAATCACTGCATTGAACGCAATACTGCACAGATTCACTAGATTGATTCCAAAATAATCAGTTTGGCTTTTAAAGAAAATTGAACTGTTCATGCCTATAATCTCTAGAGTTCATAAAGGTGAGAGGAGCTACAACTAAGTTATATTAAATATTAGGTCGATGTTGAGCACATTATTTTTCTTATGAGGTAATCTGTGAAGATTTATCAAAGATATAAGACCAGGAGAGCAAAATTAAATATGAGATTAAGATAACTAACTTCTCTTAATGTGCCGTGTGGTGTAGAATTAATTATCCCAGAGTGGGCTTGATGTTGGGACATTAGGTATATGTAAGAGGAGGTAGACTTCTTTTTAATGAGTAACAGATTCGAAGATTGTGGAGAACTGGGAAGAAAATATAGTTAAAGCCCAGATAAGATCCAGCATGAACACATTTAATGGTGCTGTCAGCTTGAAAGGCTATCATGTTTACTCCTACATTGTTTCCTAAAGTTTTTAAAAATAATATTGATCACTCTGTTAGATAAACAATCAACTGCTTCAAGAACAAGGAACAAAGAAAATTACAGCACAGGAACAAGCCCATCAGCCCTCCAACCCTGCACCGATCCAGATCCTCTCTCTCAACCTGTCGCCTATTTTCCAAGGATCTCTATCCTTCTGCTCCTTGCCCATTCAAGTATCTGTCTAGATACATCGTAAATGACCCTATCATGCCCACCTCTAACAGCTCCGCTGGCAACATGCTCCAGGCACCCACCACCCTCTGTGTAAAGAACTTTCTGTGCATATCTCCCTTAAACGTTTCCCCTGTCACCTTGAAATCATGACCCCTAGTAATTGAGTTCCCCACTCTGGGAAAAAGCTTCTTGCTATCCAGCTTCCTTGTGAAATGATACACAATACGAAGCAAGTGAAACCAATCCTGTTTTTTTTTCAATCTCCCTTTTGAAGCAAAAGTGGTCACAATTCTCTCTGTCCTGTTGTTTCGTAAATATTCAGATAAGTGGGAAATTGATGCTTCAGACTGAAATTATGGCCGTTATGACTGCAATAAAAAATGAATTGCAGGCAAAATAGAATTGATGTTCTCTACATCATCGTCAGTTGCCCAACAATTTTCAGGGCCCACTTATTTTCATTTGTTCCCTCGAGTTATTCTTAATCATTGAATCATGGCTTCGGATTACAGAGCTTTCTGGTCTTCCAGTTATTTTCATGCATCAATATTCTCCTTCCTTATCTGAAGCATTTGTTTTCACACATGTTTTGTCAGAATGAGCATGTATATTCCTCCCTGTTGGATTAGTTGCAACAGAACTGCATAAAATACCCACTAGTTTCAAGTTGTATATATTGCACCCAGTCTTTGATGGATAGGTTTATAGAATCAGAGTCACACAGCACGAAAACAGCAGCACAGCGGCTCAATGGTTAGCACTGCTGCCTCACAGCGCCAGGGACATAGCTTTGATTTTAGTCTCGGGTGACTGTCTGTGTGCAGTTTGCACATTCTCCCCGTGCCTGTGTGGGTTTCTTCTGGGTGCTCCGGTTTCCTCCCACAGTCCAAAGATGTGCAGGTTAGGTGGATTGGCCATGCTAAATGGTCTATAGTGTTCAGGGATTATACATGGAAAATGCAGGTTTACAGGTATAAACCAGGTACAACCAAGCCATGCCAAACATAACCCCATACTATACTGATCCCACTTGCCTGCACGTGGCCCATGTACCTCAAAACATTTCTTATTTGTGTCTTACCAAAATGTCTTTTAAATGTTGTAAAAGTACCCACATTCATCGCTTCCTCTGAAAATTCATTTCAAGCACAAACCATGCTCTGTGTTACATAAATTCACCTAATGCCTTCTTGAAAACTTTCTCCGCTCAGGCTAGTATTAGAATCCCCCACCATCACGAAATATCACCTGTCATTCACGCTATCTATATCTGTAATGTTTTTCTAAGCTTTATAAGGCCACTCCTGAACCGGCTATGCACCAATGAACAAAAAAAAAGCCCCTTCTTATAACTCAAACCTGGCATTCCAGGCAACATCCTGGTAAATATTTTCTGAACCTTCTCCAATTTAGTAACATCCTTCCAGTAACAGGGCAACTAGAACTGGAAACACACTCCAGAACAGGCCTCTGATGTCCTGTACAACATCAACATAACATTTCTACTCCTATACTCAAACATCTGAGCAACAAAGGCAAGCTTGCTAAACTCGTTTTCTATCTATATGCAATGCAATGTTATGGAATTGCGTACCTGAACGCCTAGTTCTGTCTAGTCTGCAACGCTACCCAAATACCTTGCATTTATCCAGTTAAGCTCTATTTGCCACTGTTCAGCCTTTTGACCCAATTCTCAGATCAATATCTCTTTGTAAACTTAGATAATTTTCTTCATTCTCCCTATACCATTGACAGTGGTGTCATCAGCAACCTTACTTGTGGACGCAGCACCAATCATGTAAACTGCAAGCAGGGATGAATATACTTTTCTTTACCAAGTCCAAATGAAAACAGGAAGTAAAAACAAAGGTAACATCAATGCATTGAGGAAACAGTTGCGGATGGAGAACCATGTAATTTTGGAAGAAATGTTCCACATAACACATATAGATATAGATAGGATTTGTCTGGATACGCAGTGAAGGGTTCGAAATGAAAATAGAATCAATGTGGTAAGCAGAATAGTGATAGATGAGAAATGTTCATGGTTCTTTTCAAGGAAGAAGAGAAGACCATTCAGGCAAGCTGGATGAGGAATAGACACGCAGGGGAGCATACATGCATTGTAAACCGAATGTGGCTAGAACCACAAATCCGGACATTTCATAACCAAGATAAAATGTCAGAACAATCACAAACATACATTGGGTGGAGTTAAGATTGGAAGAAATAAGTACAATCCAGCAAGAATTGGCTTCAATAAGGTGGCTGTCAGAGCAATCCTATTCATGGAGTTTGGGAATAAGGTAGTTGTGGTCTTTCTAGGTTTGAGGGTTGATGAGATGGGAACTTGTGAAGTGGCTATATCTTGAGGAGTAGTGATCCATTCTTATTTTGGAAAGTGCAACCTTATTTTTAATACTGGTTTCATGATCCATGGTGATATGCTGCAATTCACCAAAATCAACATCACTGTCAATATACAACAGTCTGTATGAAGGCAATATAATATTAAACTCCAACAGTTTCTTTTTAATATAAATTAGCTGTTAAATTTCAAGTGCCACTAGAAATATCAGGATATCACTGAGATTTTTTTAAGAATGATAAAAGTGAAAGTTCATGTCAATTGTTATTTCAATTGGTGTTGACTGTGTCACTAGTGGAATCCTTAATTCATACAGAGTCACAAATTCATACAGCATGCAAATAGGCACATCCAACCAGATCATTTCGAACATGTTCCCAAACTTAACCAGCCCAATCTATCTGCTATTGGCTCAGACCCCTTGAAACCTTTCCTATTACTGTGGCAGAGTGGCTCAGCAGTTAGCACTGCTGTCCCCCAGCGCCAGGAACCAGGTTCGATTCCAGTGTTGGGCTAGTGCATTTGTGGAGTTTGCACATTCTCCCCGTGTCTGCATGTGTTTCCTCCCAGAGTCTAAAGATTCACAGGCTAAGTGGATTATCTGTGTGAAATAGAAGTAGGGGTTTGAATTGGGGTGTTTACAGCTGTTTGGAGTGGACTCACTGGACCAAATGGCCTGCTTCCACACTGTCGAGATTCTGTTAATGTACTCATTCAGATGGGCTTTAAAAGTTGTAACTGATTCCACCCACCACTTCTTCAGGAAGCCCATTTCAAATGCAAAACAAACTCAGTGTAAAAACAAAGCTAATTCATTTTTTAAATCTCTATCCTCTCAACTTAAAGATGTTCTCCATAATCCTGGGAGAAAGACACCTATTGTTAACTGTATCTCTACCCCTCAATATTTTATACATTTCCATAAGGTCACCTCATAAACTTCTGTATGAAATAACTCCCAGGCTGTACAATATTTCTTTTAACTCAAAACTATCATGCCAGCAACATCTTGTTAATTCTCTTCTGAATTATCTACAGCTGAATACTATCGGTTTATAACTGGGCGTCACAAGTGTAAGGCAACACTTGTCATATGGCTGAAAAATGTTCCTTTTTTTCATAACAGAGGATGATCTCAGATATAAAGACAGAGGTAAGCAATAACGAAGTGTCTTATTGTGTATTAGTTATGTAATTAACTTATTCTGACATTAGATTTTTCACTTTGGCAATGAATAATACAATTAGCCCATATGTGTTTTTAAATGTAATAAAGTAAAATAAAACAACAGCTTAAAAGAAAATATCTCAAACTTAACAGAAATCTACTGGATTTGCGCAGCACTTCATAATGTATAAGGGTAGAAAAGACATTTTATAGTATAATATTCAAATGTATTGGAATTAAAATATGCCAGTAGAGGCTTAGGATCATTGAGAATTTGTGATAGTGCAAAAGCAGACTTGCTTTTTCACATCTATGCATTATAACTCTATTTTCACGGAGTTACACAAGCTACAAAGAGCATTAACATGCAAATATATGCATACATTATATATTTATGCACACACAAACACACACACACACGGACACACATATATACAATGTGTACTATAGTATTCCTGGAGCTTGTTTCACTGGCTAAAAACAATCATTGCTGGTTCCGGGCCAGCCCATTCTCATTTGTTGCACCATAAAATAAATTTCCCTGCCAAGTGAATAAAATTCTCTATATTACACTATTCAGGAGCCTGAAGGCTCATATTGAAATGATGGTCAACATTTATTTTGCCTCGCAAAGTGTTTCTTGCAACACCATGTTAAAATTTTGCTTCCCTTGAACAAACTATTCCAAAGCCTAAATGTATAGGGCCTGCACACTCAAACAAAAATGAAACATAAAAAAGGGATTGGGGAGGTGTGGGTTGCAATTCCATATATTCACGAAGACAGAAGAAGACGTTAATCTTCTTCAAGTCATACTGCATTTGGAACATTGTTGCTTATCACTAAACCTGCATACTTTCCTTGCTGGCTCTTTCCATCCACATAACATACGGTGTAGTGGTCTAACGTTATGTCACAAGTGAATGTAGATATATTATTTACGAAGCCTTGATAAGAATCAATAGTATAGATTCTGAAAGCTGACGTCAGCATTATGGTCTTCTGGCAGTCCACTATTAAAAACACTGACAGCTTAAAGAAGCTGAATCTTTTATTTTTCGCTTTCATTAATCAAGCTACGATGCAAAACATGGTCATTAACCCTTACCACTTCTGTGGTACTGTATTGCTTTTGTAACTACCCTTCTCTTATTAAACCACTTATATTTACTGTTGCACAATACTTACTTCACGGTAATAACATAAGTTTATTCCTTCAGATCAGCTTCAGCCTACTATTTGGAAATTGGTCTTGGCTGTGCACCTGCCTGTGAACTGATCTTGTCTAGGTTTAGGTGGAGCAGCGAAGCAGGAGGGCGACGCTTTTCTGTTATATGTGAATTAAATTAAAAGATTTAACACACGATTGGCATAGCAGCTGTTTGTGTGAATCACTGGTTTATCCTTTTGTAAGAAATCCTGAAAACGAATGGCACGACTGACATCCTCATAAAGTTGGTTACAATTGGGTGACTGTCATGTCTGTCCTGCTGCATGGTTCTCAACGGCAATTCATTCTCCAACCCATGCTGGACTGTACTTAAATGGCTGTCTTCGTTTCATGCAATGATATGTCCTGAGCTTCCGACTTCAGAGACAGTTACATTGTATAAAAGTGGTAAATCTATGCAACTACTTCGTACGGTTAGAATGTGGTTTCAGAACTCATCTGTGTTACTTCATTTTAGAGATGGACAGATTAAAAGAACGGGTGAGAGATGCAGGTAAGTTTACCACTCAGCAAAGTTAAAGTTAACATATTATCGACAATAATTTCGCATTCGGCCGATGAGGTAAATTTTAAATCACTGTATAAGGTAAAACATCTCAAAGGAAGTGATTAATTGACTTGGTTGTACCACAAGGAATACTCGTGATTTTTGTCTTATGTCCAATAATATTCTGCAAAAATACATTCTTATTTTTGACAGTTTTTCCCTCATTTCCCGAACTTATATCCGTACTTTTTTTCCTTCAGACTAACTCATTTTGATGAGCATTTTATTTCAATGCTTCACACCTTTTTTTCCAGTTGAAATATATTCGTGACCTCACAAAGTATGTTAAATGTCTTCCTTCTACTTTTGTCACTGTAATTCTATCTACACCCTAGCTTTTTTTTTGCCTTTCTGTTCATGAGAAAACATCCACCCACTCTGACAAATGCAAATTTATATACGTGTGTATACATGCATATATTTACTTGAACAAAAATAACTGTTCCGTCTCAGTCCCATTGTAATTCTGTTTCTGAGTTGTAGTGTAAAACCTCAACATTAGCAGTGACCAACGGAAATGTTTGAATCATTTAAATGATTTTATAAAACTAGATGGCTGGGCTGGCAACATTTCAACATGTGAACGTTTCGTTTATCTGTCGTTATGCAAATATCGGCCACAATATTTGACTGAAAATGATTCATTTGCACTTTCTTGCTGCATTGGTTCGTGTTGAAATTAGTGCAGACTTTGCAGAACAGTATAATCAAAACTTTTTATCTAATTATGAATAACTACAAGGAGGCCAATAATCCGTAACCAAGTCACGTTTTATTGACATGAGCACAGCACATGTAATTGACAAGGCAGCTTAAAGTGAGTTCCAATTCTGGGGAGACCTCCTGAAGCTCCTGTTTATATCTGTCAGACAGGACTCCCTGTTTTCCCTAGGTAAATAAGCCTATTCAAGGTTCTCATAATCAATGAGATCCACGTGACCTCGTTCCAATCACTAGATTCCTCCCATCCACCTAGACAGCCCACCCATCACCTAAGTCCAGGGATTCAACCCTGCTCCTTCTCTTTTAACTCCTCCTGGCATGGATTCCCTCAGGTCTGGTTCCTCTGACTTAGAACTTGGACATGGATGCCATATAATGCACTGTAGGCCATCTCTTACATCAGGAGTGCCCCAGGAGGCATTCCTCCCCATCTTCCAGTGGTAATTGTGACAATGCCACACCCATCTCTCAAAAATCCTCAATGCTAGAGGGGGCAAGGATGGGGGTTGGGGGGGGGGAAGAATCCATGATTTCTGAAAGTGTTTCTGACTGTTCTGAAGGGGCAGGTATGCTTTGCTCCTGCGCTGCTTAGATGGTAGCAGCTTTCAGGTGATACACATGTTTCTTCAGGACTGTTTCCTCTACCCAAACTTTGTATGTCAAGGGACCTGACCTCCCGATGATCTCGCCTCAAACTCACACCAGGCCAATTCTGTGGTTCCACCATCACACTTCATCTCTCTCACACAGAAGAGTCTTGAGGCTGGCGTTGACATTCCTGCTGCTGTTTTCCCACCATAACCCCAAACCCCATCACCACCACCACTCCAGGTCCGGGAATATTACATTTTAATTGGTGCAGAGTCTTCTCACCAGCAGCAATTCTGCTGTAGCTATCCGGGTAGTGGAATGGTCCAAACAGGAACTGGGACAGTTTGGCATCAAGTGAAGCTGTAGGCTGCTTCTCTGAGCCTACCTTCACCATTTGGGCTGCTCTTTCTGCTAAACTATTGAACGGTGGATGGCAAGCGTGATCGAAAAGCTGCCAGCATCATTTGCATGGACTCCAGGAAGTCATTGACAATGGGCCGCATACGCCACTTGGCCTCCTGGACAGAATTCCAACTTACAATTGTTGTCACTGAGAAAAGGGCTCACCTCTGAATTCAAACTGAAGCTATGGTTAGCACATCCTTTATGTCTTTCAGTCGCCCTATCAGGGTTTTGTGATCTATTGCTATTAGAAGTTTGCGTACTTAACAATATTGGTGGAAATTTCTCATTCCAAAAATGACTGCCAGATCTTCTTTCTCCAGCTGGGCATATTTGCATTCTGAATCAGCCAATGTCCGGGGAGCATTCTTATTGTGTGCCCCTCTCTACTGGGTCACCAGAGAGCCAATGCTACCCGATGCCATATGGGGAGGCATTGCAATACAACTTCACCTTTCACTTGAGATCCTAGTGAGCTAAAACCCAACATGAAAATAGCTGCTACTTCACTTTCCTGAATGTTGCTTGTCGCCAAATGATAATTTCCAAGGCTGAAATTTCTTTTAAATAGTGGGTGTAATTTTGCCAAGATGGGGGCCAGGTTACTTATGAATTTCCCTTAATAATTTACCAGCCCAGGAAAAGACACAAGTTCCAGACATTGGAGCTGGGACTCCATTGACGGCTTTCATTTTATCTTCCAATGAGTGTAACCAAATTGTTTCATCTCTACAGTCCAATTAAGTCAACTGGGGTGCCTGGAATATACATTATCCCCATCTAAAGCATACAGTCGCCTAGGGGAAAAAATGTTTAACCACTCTGAGTGTTCTTTAAAAGTCTTCCCGGTTATTAGCATGTCATCCAGATAAACAGCAACCTGGGATAACCCTTGTAAAAACTTCTGTATTGTCTGTTGGAAAATTGTGCAGGTTGATGATATCTCAAACGGCATTCTAATATATTGGAAGATATCATTTATGTATTAATTGTGGCCCACTTCTGGGACTCCTCATCTATTTGCAGTTGCAGGTAGGTGTGGCTCATGTCCAGCTTTGTGAAGGGCACCTCCCCTCCACCCACCAGTTATGCATACAAGTTCTCAAGGTGAAGGATTGGTTACTTAACCAAATGCAGGAAGAAGTCTACCATTTGCTTAAAGTCCCAAACAAATTTGAACGGAGCCATCCATTTTGTCAGTCGGTATGACCAATGGTGCCCATTCAAAGATCTGCACTAGTGCGATTATTCCTTCACTTCCAGCTTCCTGATCACCCACCTGCTTTTGCTCGTAAAGCAAGTTACAGAGGGTGGGCCTTTCAAAATCACAGAATTCTTTGCTGGCCAACATGTAGTGACATTGGCTCGTTTGATAGTCACTCATGCTCCCTGTAAAAAAAAAATCACTTAATTAGGACTTCACTTAGGCAGCCATTTTCGATTCAGAAGCTGTTGAGCCAATCGATGTGAACCTTTCTCGATCACTTTTGCTTCATCAAGTTTGAAGCCCACTCTTTTACTTTAATCAGTGGTAACTACATCAATTACTTCTCACAGAAGACTGGAAGTAAAGTTGTACGCTTAACCTGTCGCAGTCACCCAGTGTGTTCTCAGTCTGTCCAAGCTCTTGCACAAGTCCAATGGTTGAAGTCTCTAGCAATCTTTTGAAATATTGATTCTGCAACCACTAACACAATTGTGCAAGTATCAACCTCCATGAGTACTGTGTGACCACTTAACCACACATGAATTTCAATTGATTCTCACTTACATGACACTGTGCAATTTACCTGCTTCAACTCACATACAAGTGAACTTTCCAGGTTGTACACCCTCCTGGATACTGGCATGAGATCTCTTACTCGTCAGGCATCATAGGACCCTTTTGTTTTCTAGAGTCCAGCAGCAACTACAATGATGTGCTGACCCGGATACTGAAGACCTTGCTACCTGAGGTTTGCTTTACTTGTGCAGTTTTGCTCTGTGCTGAATTAGGATCCCTCTGCTCTTTGTAATACACCCTGCGTGAGGCTGTGTGATTGTCCACACTTAAGTGATGTTCCTCTATATTTTGGACAGGTGAGCGTGTCCACTTCTATTGGATGTCCTGTTGCTCCCATGTCCTATTTGCTAATGACAAATCCAGTTGTAGTTCCTGCTTGAAGTCCAACTGGGCTTCAGCTAGTAGGTGCTTTTGCATGATTTTTTTAATAATTGCAAATACCAACCTGTTTCTCAGTATCTCATTCTGGTTTAAACCAAAACCATGTGCCTCAGTCATCTTAATCTCATCAAAAATCCTGATACTTATTCCCCTGGTTATCAGACAGCCAAATATAACTGATAGCGACTCAGAATCATAAGAAGTTTGGGGTTGTAATATTCTTTAAATAACTCCGCCATGTCTTGAAAGGTTCTAGTATCTAATGCCTCAGGGAGAGTGAAGTGCCTAATAACTGAAAATGCTATGGCTCCACAATCAGTAAGAAGGATTACTTGTTACTTTTCATCTGCCCCAATGTAATTTGCCTGGAAAGAATAGCACACTCCTTCTGAATCATAGCACCTGTCTTCGAGGGCAAGATTGAACAAGTCAAGCTCCTCAAATAAAGGCATGCTACCAGAGACGACTACCACAAATCAAAGACGACTGATTCGAGTGAATTATTTTCAGGCACATATTGTTTTCTCTTGTCACCAAAGAAACAGCTGTGCAGAAGCTGGTATCTAGTCACTAAGTCACAATTTGTTTACGTATGAGTGGTGCATGTACTCTGACCAGCCAACTCAATGCCAGCCCCTAGACTGGGGAGACTTTCTAAATCTCCTACTTATAACTGTCAGTCAGGGTTACCTGACTTGCCTGGGTTTACAAGTGTAATCAAGGATCTCATAGACAATTAAATCTGATTGGCCTTGTTTCAAATCACTGCAAAAAAACAAACTGTGAATTGCAAGACAAAGAAACAAATTTTTACGTTCTGAAGCTTGATTTAATCTCGTTGCTAATGTTTCTATTATACAACCTGCCTGCTGAGGAATTTGTTAATTTCGGCACTAACCTGTTCAGGGCTTGGATGAACAGTGAATTTGTGCCTATTTGTGAGCTTTGGCCTCCTCACAACATTTCTTTTCGAAAAAAATGGGGGAAAAAAATCATAGTAAGGGACTAAAGGCATTGAAATCTATGGGATCTGTGATACACCAAATACATTGCTAACTTGAATGACACATGTTGTGCATTTATTTGTGTAATCCTGGAATTAGTATATTCAGCAAAGTTTAAAAATGGTCATGTGCTGTACTGGAACAAGAGTGACAGGTAGAAACTTTATAATGAATGGGTGACAGTTATATCAGAAGATACTTTATTTTAGAATGGAATGCACAAATAAAACTGTTTTAACATTCAATGGAAACAAGCAGGCATTATAGGCCTTTGAAGTGCAAATGTATCTTCGTGTCCAAGTCGATGAGGCACAGAACGCTTATATGCATATAGAAAAAAATAAGCAAGAAATTGTGCAAAATTCTATTGCATATTTGAAGGAACTTTAATGCAACAGGAAGGAGGTTATTCTTCAATTAAACAAGGTATTGAGAAGATTATATAGCATCCATTATCAGTGTCTTGATTATAAAAATATACAAAAACATTGTTTTGGGCCTACCTCTGAGAAGGTTTATTGCAGAGAGTGGACAGGTTGTCCTTTGAGGAAAATTTAAATAACCTGTGTCTGTATCCACTGGATGTTAGCAAAAAATGGCAAAATAATTAAATGTCATAAAATCCTGACGTGATGCCGCAGTATAGTTGTGGAGAGCATATTTTCCCCTTTTGGGTAAATTAATGTGTCATCCTGGTTTAAAAAGAAGTTGTGGATTTTTTTTGAACAAATGGAATGGGCATTTGTTTGTCTGTGGGATAGTTGTAAAAAAAAATCCTGGAAGGACTTGCTCAAAAGACTGGAGAACTGCATAATTCAATATTTTCAGATGGGTCGATTTACTTTTCTTCATAATATGTTGACATTTCCGCATGATTAGGAGTTTGTCTGGGTTGATGTTAAAATCTAATCAAACATTATTTAGTTAAATGGCAAAATAGGTTCTTGAGGGGCTACAGTTTCTACTCCTGCATCTAACTGTGCTCGTTTACAAATTGTGTTTAGTTTGAGCACTTCTGTTTACTTCATGTTGTGCTTTGTGGATCTTCAGCTGTATATATGTAAATACATT
This sequence comes from Stegostoma tigrinum, assembly GCF_030684315.1. Taxonomy (NCBI): domain Eukaryota; kingdom Metazoa; phylum Chordata; class Chondrichthyes; order Orectolobiformes; family Stegostomatidae; genus Stegostoma; species Stegostoma tigrinum. Next base: position 15,415,538 of record NC_081387.1, on the reverse strand, counting down.
TAAAGCACTACTGGTGCAAACACCAAGGGATAATGACCGTATTCTGTCAATCCAGTTAATAGGACATCTGAATGAAGTTTTTTTTTACAACTTCTGCCTGGTTCCAATATTGCTTGATGTCACTAGTTACACAAGATACAGAGCTATGAAATTAAGTACAATAAACTGCTGAACTTCTAAAGCATGACACGTTATAGATGTTCAACATTCAACATATATCTGAGTGATACAATTATATTACCCCATTCTTGTTACACATTTTCTACCTTAGAACTAGAATTTTCCAACTAGAGAATGATACCACATTTGTACCACACTAAATAAGTTAATACGTGTTTGCATAACATTTAGTTCAATCTCACTTATCCCACAAAGTGTCTATGACAATCACACTCTCGAACCCCAAACATAGAGCCAAAACCGATTGCATCAAGCTTATCCATCATTTAATCAAATAGAATTTGACTGATCACTACACACTTTAACATGATTTTCCTTGTTTAATTTGCTTTAAACCATACTGTTTAAGCTTATTTCATTTTTACGTGAACCATGCTCAGTCAACTTATCACTATTAAGGCACATTAATTGTACTTGCCCTGCACATACATGTGCAAGCTGTCTCATCTGTCATTAGCTGACAATATTTACTAAAGTTTTTGTCTTTTATTTCCATAATTTGTATTTCACTAGACTAATTCATGCCAATAAAATGATCTTCAATTTTCTGTGGTATCCAATTTTGAACAAGCAGTAATTCTTTCTTTTTAATCCTGCATGTCTATTAGATCCACAGAAATCCTCTTGGAAATCCAGCGTCCTCATTTGTGAACCCACATTGCATTGGTGTTAATCAACTCTCAAATGTCAGTGTTCTCACTCTACATGATATCCTGACACCCTATCTCCTTCTGTGATGCATGAGATTATACGCATCATGGTCCAATACAAATGAAATTCTGGAAGAGTCATATTTGAGCTACTTTCAGTTAAAAGTTTTTAGGAAAATGAAAATATTCTGTTGACGGGCGTCAGGGCATGAAAACTGATCAACTTCCCACTTTCAGCCCGTTACGTTATTCATTTGAAATTTACTGAAATTACTCCATTTTCCCTACTACTTATTACTCTAGGACCACAGAATTTCACAAACGACACCTGCTTGAAGAGAAATGCAGTATTATCAGTTCACTTGTAGTGAACACAAGTTAGTAATTTTTGTGCATGATTAAGTGCAACAGTCTACCTTTCGACTATGAAGGCAGTTTAGAATAGAGCAGGCATTGATATAAATAGCTGAGGTGCTGAGATGGACCATGGAGTGATCAAAAAGAGCATCTCTGCCTCCTGCCACCGCTAGTTGGTAGGACTTTATACAATGTCGGAAGTCACAAGGAAGTGTCAGTAGTTGGAGTTTATGTGAATAACCCACATTGTCCTTGTTGTTACAATAACCCGATTTTCATCACAAACATATTTGTCAAGAATCATCACCAAATGAAATAAAAAGCATAACCATCTTACCCCGACATTTAATGACATGTCCATTATTAACTCTTTACTATCAACATCCTGGGGAGTATATTTGAACAGCAAATGATCTGGGACAGCCATATAAATAGTGTGACTAGATGCTAGGCCTTCAATGGTGAATTATATATACCCAATCTCTGATGCCTGTCCACTTTTGGCATGCTGCGTGTCAGGAGTTTATCTGAATAAACCACACTGCCCTTGTTGTCCCAATAACATTCAAAAAAACTTTATTCTATTTAGAATAAAAAAAAGCATCCTGCTTGCCTGGAACCATATCATCAGCTCAATATGCACTAGTTTGTACAATCTACTGCAACAATACACTAAAGGTTCTTGGAAAGCACTTCCACACCTGTGAAAACTGTGACTTATTAAAGTAAGGACAGAAAAGGCAAGGGAACATAACTACCTGCATGTTGTCCTCCAAATCACAGAACATGTGGCTGTGTAACCCTATCACTATTCATTCACTTTTTCTAAGTTAAAATCTTACTCTTGCATTCAGCAATACCAGTCCTCCAACACCCTAACTACTGCAGGTTTTGAAGGAGATGGCACATGAAATCTTTTTTTTTCAGGTAGGTTAGATCTTTAAAATTAATACTGACCTAGCTAGTAACATCCACGTTATTTTGAATGAACAACAATAAAAAGTGCTCCTTCAGAGAAAATCACATCTGCAGTTGTTAGGTTATGCAATTTCAGCTTTAACACCTGCCAGTGTTTCTTCTTTTCACCGGCTGTCTGAGCATTAAAATTTTTCCCAAGCATTGGCTTCTCTGGCTAATATTTACATTCAGTGCATCAACTGAAAGCATCATTTTTTTCTTAAAACTCCAGTGTAACATCCTTGTTAAATTTGTTATATTACATTCAGAATATCAATACATTATTTTAGTTTTAATATTATTCTTGTTTTTGTGTCTTTTTTTCCCTTACTTTTATTTGTTTCCCCTCCCCAGTGAATCATTTCTTCTATTATGATTTTATTTTCCTTGGGATGAAACATATTTCCAATGTTTCTATATTCTTTTCATGTATCCTTATATTTTCCTGCATGTTAGTGATCTTCCTCTTAATTCGAAATCATATGGAAATTATTCATTTTAGAAATTTATTTTTTCATAGATAACACAGTATAAGCTGGAGGAACACAGCAGGCCAGGTAGCATCAGAGGAGCAGTAAATTTGACTTTTCAGATCAGGACACTTCTTCAGAAAAGAAAGAAGGAAAAGAAGAAGGGACCCAAACTGAAACATCGACTTTCCTGTTCCTTTCCTGCAACCTGACCTGCTGTGTTCCTCCAGCTCCACGCTGTATTATCTCTGACTCCATCATCTGCAGTTCTTGCTATCTAACTTTTAATTCTCATTTATACAGTGTAACATGTAATAATTAAGATAAATAGCATTTCTGCAACAATGCAAACTCATTTTCCTCACCGCCCTCGGAAACAGAGGAGAAATCCACTGTTACAATTTGTTCCTCCTGCTGAAAAGTTGTGAATCCTAAACTTGCATCCCACAAAGCTAATATTTCTGTCAAAATCAGTCAGCTGGAAATTGGCAAGACCTTGGTCAAATAAAACTGTAACATAGACTATGTGTAGTGCTTTCAATAATGTTATATCTCCATATTTTGTTCTTAAAATGTAAATCCAGTATATCAGGCATGATTTTCCCGGCACACATCTCCGCTTACTTGTCTTCCGTTTTCACTACCTTAGCAAATTGTAGTTAACTTTATCCATGAGACTTCGTCATGGGAATGTTAGTCTACCAAATGCATAAACCTGATTTTGTTTAAACATTCAATCTTGTAACTTATTTCAGAAGCGATCTTCTGGTATTGCAGATCCAAGAACGTAGTCATGAAAAATAGCATTCTGTCACAGTTGTCGTCTTCGTGTTCAAGAATGTTCCTGAGTAGCACACCTAATCACATTCATTGTCAAGCTAGAAGTCTTTCCAACATTTTGTTTCTTACAATAGTATCTATTCCGTTTCCTTTCCTTGCGTTATGATCTTAAACACTTAATGAGAGAACGACAGAAGGAAAGGAAATCAACCTTGCAACAGAATGAAATTACCAACAGCTAACATCATTTTTGACTAAAATTGTTATTACAAAAGAAACCTTCATTTTAGGATTATACTGATTACTGTTACGGTATGGTTATCATGTATAATTGTGTGTGTGTGTGTGTGTGTGTGTGTGTGTGTGTGGAGGGGGGAGGAGAGAGAACAATAGTTTAATTGCATTCTGTGTTTATTGTTCATCGACCTCAATCTCACCAGTGGCCCAACATATGCCTAAGAGGCATAAGAAACCAAGAAACATAGAAAGTCAGCAATCCACCCATTGACCCTGCTTCACCATACACAATGATCCCGACTGATAATCCAATTTCATTCCGTGTTCCCGTCTTGTCCATATATCCTTTGTTCCCTTTAGTACAAAGAATTGTATCTATTTCCATCTTGAAAACAAAAAAAACGGAATGTTTTTACATGGACCACCTTCTGTGGACACTAAACTGCATGCGTGGTCTCCACCAAGAACACATATAATTGCAACAGGACTTCCATTACAGCATGGTCAAATGCTATCACTTTGAAAACCAACATAACATTTGCCTTCTTTGTTGCCTATTACAATTGCATTCACAGTTTCAGGGACCGATGATAAAGGATACCCAAGTGTGGTATCATCATTCCCTTTCCCATTCAGTCACCAGTGTGATAACGAGCTGCTTTCCTGTCTCCCCAACAAAAGTGGATTTTGCCATAAAACCCTATATTTTAACTGCCTGCAAAGTACATAATTTAAGAAATCTTCATCCATCTGCTCACGTTGGAGAAAAAAGAACAAATGTTCCCCAAGTTTATGACTATAGAGTACAGTCTTGTCCTTTAAAAAAGCAGCAACATGTATTTTTTTAAGGAAACATTAAATGCACAGGGTTTTGTATGGCACTGATAACCAAAAAAACTCACATATCTTTACTTCTGTTTGGTGTTTTACTACTTTCGTCAAATCCGCATTATCTCCACAAATGGATTTGAATGATCTAACTGGGAATAAAAAGTTATAATTTATTGAACTGAATGCCATGATAAATGTTTATGGATGCACAGAGAAGAAAATTGTGTCAGTATATGAGCCGACACTTATACTGTCGTTGGAGCTGCTTCTAGGAGGATGCAAAAGTACTTAGATAAAGGTGAAATATTGTATTTTCATTTGGGTGGTAATTTACTTGCTTGCCCAATGCCTAGCTGTCAACTGGCAATCGTTGTTAATCACAGCATTCTTCTATTGACAACAATGAGGCATATCATTAGTTGTAGAATTAATATTTGACGATGCATCTTTCTAAACTTGGTTTTTTGTGATGACAAAAGGAAATGTGGTATATTCAGGAACATGTCATCTTGACAATGCATCATGAAATTTATGTCTTGCTGCAACAATGAATGATTTATTATTTATTATTTCATTTATTCACTGATTTATTTTAGTTGAGTGACCGAGCCTTGACTAAATGCGACTCTATCTTTATTTTTCATAACAGAGAATAAACAGCGAGATCATGACCGAGGTACCTTGTGATGAAAATGAAAGCATGCAAATTGACATTCTGAATGATATTCACTAACATTTTATTACTGACGAGGTTGTTCTGACAATATCAAGATTATTCTATCAATTATGAAAATAAGTCAACAGTTACAATATGAGCTTTCATGCAACAGATTTAATAACACATCCTGACCCCCAAACATCCTCTTATATGCTGAATCAGCACTAAATAAACAAAATAATGCCTTGTGATATTATACTATTTGGAATCATAACCAAGCATTGGACAAAAACAGGCTAAATTTGTGTTTTGGAGCAGTTGACAGCATCGATGTCGCTGCTTTTAGAGATACCCAAAATTTAATCTCCATTAAGTAAGATTATATATGAAGCAATACTGCTTCTGAATTACCATTAAAGTGAATGGCGATTTGCTATTGTTTTGCCATTACATAGAAAGTTATTTTTTCACTAAAACAAGGTTAATTTTGTCTTTTGTCCAAGACACTTCCTGGTGCAGGGAAAACTGGAATTGATATTACATATAAATAAAACTGAAATGAGTACTCCTGAAACATTCATGTATGTGTGAAGCTATTCGGCCTATTCTCATTATGAATACAAAGAAAAAAAATCACAAGTGAAGGGAAATAACGGTTAAACTGTTTGAGAGAAGATTGGTGAATTGTTAACAAGTGGAACTAAGTGAGGTTGGCCTTATCACAGGGAATGCACTTTGATGACCGACAACAAATTGCTAATCATTGACAACAAAATAAGTAAGGGAGGTTAAAAAAAATTACCCAAATCACTGCCTTAAAAAGTCAACCAGTGTATAGAGGGACTTTTTTGTTGAAATGAAATAGATGCAATATAGATGCATTATTGCTCTTCTGCAAAGCCTTTCTCTCTGTGAATTAAATTATCTACCTTCTCTTAAAGACAAGTACAACACATTGAATGTCAGAGAGGCCCCCATAAATTACTTGCCACTCTAATTATTTGAACATCAGGATTTTCTTGCATAGTTTGTTGAAACGTGGGAAATAATATATAATATGGAATCGTTGTTTATTGAGCATTTCAAATGCATTGCAGTTGAAAAAGATTGCTTCCAACAGCCAAACCATTGAATTATTTGACATAATCCACCAGTATTTGGGAAAATCAGATTATTAGCATCACACTGACATGAAAATACATGTGCAAAATACTTAATTAGTATGATCCGTAGAATGTCTTTGATTTCAATGAAAGCATCCACTTGGCAGCAATATTGTTGCACCAGAAACTGGCCAAGATTAGACAAGTCACTTAGAAATAGCAGAAACTCAATGGTTTTAGCAAAGGCTGAAATCTCATGATATGTCATTCTGCAGTTCAGTAGAGACAAGAATTGAGTTCGTCACTGACGGTTGTCCCTATCAAATCAGGCAGAAGCTCCTTCTATCACAAAAAATGTGCTCTATTTTATGTAAACTTTAGTGCTTGCATTCTGCTGTGCATGCATAATATCCATCCAAAACACTGGTGGTTTGTGTAATGCAGCAGTTACCTTAAGCTGTTCTAAGCAATCAAGTTAATGACTTAGCCCAGAAATCCACACTGGAAAAATGCTAGCAGGAAAATGTATAACATTAAATGTCAACGCTGCTTGGCAACATCTGCGGTAGAATTCGATTTGTGAGGAAAAATGCCATTGACAAACAATTCAGTATTGTCAGCCAGGCATCCATTTGCGTTATCTATGCACGATTGAATGTATACAGAATAATGTAAGTTTGTCCCAAAGTTTATGCAAAAACCACGCAAACACACTACACCTGTTTCAAATCAACAAAACTGTGAAAACTACTTTCTGTTCTCTGCCAGCCCTTGTTAACTAGGGCAGTCTTACAGGTAACGCCTCGCCAAGTCATATCTATTAGTTAACCAGTCAGCACTCTCATTTGACGAAGTATAGATGTTGTTTTCCTTTATACCTCGAAAGTTCTTGCAGATTGTTCAATTAAATACAATATGAAACGTTTCAACAAAATATTTATTTTTTCCCAATAATATTCAAGCTTTGCATCACAAATATCATGAAACATATTGAAAACTGAAATCTTGAGAAGGAAATGCAAACACTGCTTTATCCAAGTCTAATAATTGCTGATTGTTTAATCCCGAGACAATGTTTCTACTACCGTATATATCAATAAATGCCAAGACTTTCCTTCGATTCCAATGAAAGCGAAAACTAGTTTTGTTGTCATGTCTGGCGTTGGGTTGACAGGTGTCAACTCTCGCTTGGAAGAGGAGGTGCTAACCTGTGAAATCCCTACTGGGATGGCGAATATTAAACCACATTGGCCTGCATTTCTCTCCCGTGACATCGGGTAAATACCACAGCAGTAAAAATAAAGAAGTCAAGACACAAATGTTTTTCTCAGCATTTGGGCATGTTATAAGTATGAAATACGCAAGGGAACGTTAGCATTGCAGCACCCTACACCCCGCACCTTGTGTGCATTAATAATTAATCTGACACATTTGATCTGAATAGGGAAATATGATTCGAGGGATAATAATTTATTCTTATTATTATTTCAGAAATGGATAGATTAAGAGAAAGGCTGAGGGAAGCAGGTGAGCTCCTTTCTGTATATGATGTATTGTTTAGTGATGATTAATTTAATTGAGACAACTGCTATAAGACAAAAGAAAAAAAATGAATCTTACAAAAAACCTGTATACCTAATGTCATATGAACTTATTGTTATAGATGGTAAGATAGAAACCAAGACCTCCAGCAGTGCATTCGACTCTTCAAAACTGATCAAGTCCAAACATTTATGAAGAATTTTTCCTCCTATTCTTTCATGTGGGACTAAGCTAAATGCACACTTGAAATCCAAATTCTTTGTATTAACTGATCTCCCTTGATTAGTAAACGACTTAAATCTTCAGAAACCTCCCCTAGATTATGAAGCAGTATTTCCCTTTCACATAACCCTGCTAACTCTGTCTTATCCAAGAAATACTTCCCCAATGTTCTAGTATGATGCATTGTATATGGGCTCTAGTATTTATCACACTACTGATCATAGCTTATCAGGTTTAAAGCTCTCTGAATTTTCTTCCTTGGTCTTTTTTCTTAAATTAACCTGTTCGAATATATTTGTAAATGTCCAGTCTGCAGTGACAATTCCACATTCTATAGAATTTTAGCATTTGGCCAACAATAATATTTTTCATTCATTTGTGGATTGTGGGCATCCCTGGCTGCATAGCATTTTGTATTCATCCCTATTTGCCCTGGAGAAGGAACTGAAGAGCTGCGTTCTTGAACTGCTGCAGTCCACCTGCTGTGAGTTGACCAACAAGCCAGTAAGGAGGTAATTCGAAGATTTTAACCCAGCGACAGTAAGTTAAGTCATCTTTGCTGTTCTATGTTGGCACCATATACAAGTGAATAAATGACATATTTCCTGCATACATTATTCAGAATTATTCATTAGCTGTCTCCTGTGAATACTTTTAATGATTTTCCGAATTCCTTCATTACCAACGAGGCTTCAGACATTTGAGTTTCTTTATTTAGATAATGGAGCAAAGTTTCAGTTTCCAGTTATGCAATCTCCAAAACATTTATGCTCGCTCTTCTCAGTGGACACTGCACAACATGATTGTTAGCCAACTACCACTCATCACGCTGTACCCAAGTTAGAGAGACATGATTTCTAACTGGTTATGTAATACATCAGTGTACAAAGAAATCCCACGTGGGGTCCAGGCACACCTCTTCAACACTATTTTTGCCACATACAAATTACTCATCTCGATTAAACAAAGCTGCATGCAATAGACACTAACTCAAAACTTTCTCTATCAGTCTTTTTTTCCCAAAAAATACAAGTTAATGGCTATCCAATTGTTTTATTCCTGCTCAAAAATTCTGTTGGAAAATATAGATAAAACAATGTGAGGCTGGATGAACACAGCAGGCCAAGCAGCATCTCAGGAGCACAAAAGCTGACGTTTCAGGCCTAGACCCTTCCTCTCTGATGAAGGGTCTAGGCCCGAAACGTCAGCTTTTGTGCTCCTGAGATGCTGCTTGGCCTGCTGTGTTCATCCAGCCTCACATTTTATTATCTTGGAATCTCCAGCATCTGCAGTTCCCATTATCTCTTAGATAAAACAATTGTTGTATTTCATAATTCATGTTTATTGCACCACACTTATGGCACTGGGATATATTTGAATCTCTTGTCTTTAATGTAAACTTTAAATGTCCCATTATCTCCAACATTGGAAAATGTTCAAAAAAAACTTTTCATTTCCATTGCTCTATTAAATATTATTCCCGCTTAAATAAATATCTCTACTAATAGCGCTGTTTTGACATAATCATTTTCAATCCCTTAAGTAGCCAGTGAACATAGCTCCCAGTAGATTCTTTTTTCTTTTATTTTTTGTTGACTGTTCTATGGTATACTTGCCATGTTTGCAGCATATTACATACAAGCTCAAGAAAACACATTTTTTTATAATGCCTGATCACTGGCTCTGTTTTAGTTTTTTTTTGCATGACGCACACCGTCTTCTGATATCCTGTTTGACAAAGCTTGTGTAGTTGTTTGAATTCATTATTGGGAGCATACTTCTGGGAAGCACTAACGTCAATGATTAAAGTTTTATTGCCATATAAGATATTTAGATTTCTATTTTCTTTTCAGGCTTTGGCCAACGAGTATTTCAATCAATATGAGTTCATTCGCACCCCCCCACCCCGGTTTTTATTTTATTTTATTAATAAATGCTCATGATTTTAGTCAACTTACTTTCCCTAGCTTTTGCATTGTCCAGAGGAAAATTTGCCAATTGGGTTTGCCTATATCGAAATACTTTCCACTCACTTCCTGTGTGATGTTAATACTTGGTGACTTCGTCTGCTCCTGCCTTATAAGTGTGTGTATAAAAGCCGTTCACTGCCTGCAAAAATGAAATTATAGTTTTGAGTATTAGAAAAGTTTGGTGCGAGTTATGCAGTATTTTTTCCATGGAGAGTTATGTCCAGTGGATTTTGGGATGATACAAATGCCAATCCATGTACTTGCAACCTGCAAAAGTTTCCATTTTCCCTTGGACAAAGCAATTAATAGTACAAATAAATGATTGTAGACACTTTCTTTTTCAACGGCAAACAGAGAGAAAATTGGAGGATCCAGGCAAAGGTAGAGAATTCGGAAATAACACTATTGCACTGAATTGTAGTTAAATTATGGTTGGTCCATTTAAAATAAAACTGCTTTTTTTTGTCTTCTTCAGTGCAAATCCGCTAGCTTTATACCGATAGATATTATGGTTTTGTACCTCAATGGTTGCATATTATTTGTGATTATTCTCCAATGAAATTTTACCTTTATGCGCAACACTTTCTAAGATATTTGTTTTACTGAATGGTGATTAAAAAAAAGTTTTACCCCATTTTAAAGCACTTTACACTTTAATCCGTATGCCTTTAAGCTTTAAGCTTTGCTCATTTTGCATTGTATTTTAAGATGCATTTACATTTCGTTGTTTTATTCCTCTGAATTATTTCTATTTAGGTCATTTTACAAAATGTCTTTACAATAGGGCTGGCAATATTTAATCAGATCCACTTTTCACACATACATTACCGTTATATCTTTAAGATCTTCAATGCCTGAAATCATTAATTTATATGTAAGGTTTTTTCAGTTGGTTTCGGTGTTCGGGTGTGGCAGTGACCTCGTTAGATAAGATTAGCATAGCATAGCACTTAGAACATAGAGAACATTGAAAAGTACAGCACAGTACAGGCCCTTTGGCCCACAAATTTGTGCCATGGAATAATCCTAATCCAACATTAAAATAACCTAACCTACACTCCCCTCAATTCACTGCTGTCCATGTGCATGTCCAGCAGTCCTTTCAATGTCACTAATGACTCTGCTTCCACGACTACCACTGGCAAACTATTCCATGTGCTCACAACTCTCTGGGTGAAGAACCTCCCTCTGATGTCTCCTCTATACCTTCCTCCTAACACCTTAAAACTATGACTCCTCATGGCAGTCAATCCTTCCTTGGGTAAAAGTCTCTGGCTATCAACTCCATCCATGCCTCTCATTACCTTGTACACCTCGATCAGGTCACCTCTCTACCTCCTTCTCTCCAGAGAGAAAAGTCCGAGCTCAGTCAACCTCTCCTCGTAAGACAAGCCCTCCAGTCGAGGCAGCATCCTGGTAAACCTCCTTTGCACCCTCTCCAAAGCCTCCACATCTTTCCTATAATAGGGCGACCAGAACTGGACACAATATTCCAAGTGTGGTCTCACCAGGGTTTTGTAGAGCTGCAGCAAAACCTCACGGCTTTTAAACTCGATCCCCCGTTAATGAAAACCAAAACACCATATCCTTTCTTAACAACCTTATCCACTTGGGTGGCAATTTTGAGGGAGCTATGCACTTGAACACTAAGATCCCGCTGTTCCTCCACACTGCCGAGAATCCTGCCTTTAATCCTATATTCAGCATTTAAGTTTGACCTTCCAAAATGCATCACTTCGCATTTATCCAGGTTGAACTCCATCTGCCATTTTTCAGCCCAGCTCTGCATAATGTCAATGTCTCGCTGAAGCCTGCAACAGCCCTCGATACTATCACCGGCACCTCCAACCTTTGTGTCATCAGCATACATACTAACCCACCCCTCAACGTCCTCATTCAAGTCATTTATAAAAAACTACAAAGAGCAGAGGCCCAAGAACACAGCCCTGTGGGACACCGCTCAGCACTGACCTCCAGGCAGAATACTTACCATCTACAACCACTCTCTGCCTCCTGTCAGCCAACCAATTCTGAATCCAGACAGCCAAATCACCGTGTATCCCATACCTCCTGATTTTACGAATGAGCCTGCCATGGGGAATCTTATCAAATGAATTGCTGAAGTCAATGTACACCGCATCCGCTGCTCGACTCTTGTCAACATGTCTCGTGACCTCATGAAAGAACTCAATAAGATTTGTGAGGCATGACCTGCCCCTCACAAAGCCATGCTGACTCCCTTTAATCACACTATGCTTTTCCAAATAGTCATAAATCCTATCCCTCAGAATTCTTTCCAAAACCTTGCTGACCACAGACATAAGACTGACTGGTCTGTAATTTCCAGGGATTTCCCTATTCCCTTTCTTGAAAAGAGGAACAACATTTGCCTCCCTCCAATCTTCTGGCACATTTTAGGAGATTTGCTTTTAAACATAGCTGATCTAACAAAAACCATGTATCATATCAGTAAGTATTAAATTTTGGAAGAAAATCATACCCATGAATGAGATTCAATTTCTGCAATTTGCCAACCATTCTAATAACATCAGAATTCTGACCAGTCAAGAATAAATTTTAAAAATGAATGCAATTCACTAGGCTAAATAGAATTTTGTTTGCACTTGTTTGTTCCTGCTCAATGTTGGAAAAGGTCACTGTGAGTTGTCTCAATACTCTGAGGAAATACAATGATGACAAAGATAACATTTCCTCACACAATGATCCTGCTCAACAGATTCGGTAAATGAAGAACTTTAGGAAGATAAAGACTGAGCCTGCTAAGGATGAAAAAAATATATATCTAAATAACGGCCGCAAATCTGCAAAAGTTTTCTGAACAAGAGTCCTGACTGAAAATGCCAACTTCCCTGTTCCTCTGATGCTAGCTGGTCTGCTGTTTCCCTCCAGCTCCATACTTTGTTATCTCTGACTCCAGCATCTGAAGTTCTTTCTATCTCAGAGTGAGTCATAACCGACTGCAAAGCCGATTTTCTGAAGAAAGGCCGCAACCCAAAACATCAGTTTTCCTGCTCCCCTGATGCTACTTGGCGTGCTGCGTTCCTCCAGCTGTACACTTTGTTATCTCTGACTCCAGCACTTGCAGTTCTTGTTATGTCTGCAATTAACTTTTATCATTTTGGAGAGCAGATTGCAAAGAGGAGCACGATTTGTTATGTTATTATTTGAGGTTCATAACACAAGGTATAAAAACTATAGATTATGCAAACCATTAGATAAAGTTCTAAATTACATTTGAAGGGCAATAGTCTTAAACATATTAGGCACCTAAATAGACAAGTGGACATTCAGTTTGGAAAGAGGATAAACGAAATCGTCATGAACATTTTTGCTGAATTTTTCTGAAAATTTTCAATGATATTATAGTCATTTTATGATTATAACAAGAAACATTTACTAGTTATGTTTCACTTTCATGCATTCACATTTGACTCTAACAATGCAAATATTGATACTACAGCAATGTTGTGGTCCAGAGAGCACCATTTTATAGTCCTTGCAATTAATAGCAAGTTACGATGGCTGTAACAATTAACAAATGTGTTCTCTATTTTTTAAGTAATTTGAACTTTTTCACTGATCACGCAACTGTTTACTTATTTCTTTAGTTTGATTTATTTCATTTGTTTGCATTTGAAAATTTATAGAAGGAGTAGACTGTCACGTGAAAAAGATATTCGTGAAATTTCATGCCAAAATGCTTCATATCAATTATGCATTGAGTTTGCATTTCCTTATTATTTGCTGTGAATTTACCAACCGGTAGCATTGACAAGGGGACGCTGCATTAAAGCAGAGGACATTATTTCGGCGATGGTATAATTGAAACGTCCAGCTCAGCAACTTCTCCGACACTAAAACAGAATTGTGATGTATGTCGAATTTAATAAAAAGAGGATTATTAATCCAGCATTTAGGCCACAAAGTTTGCTGGCCTGCTGGTTTTTCCAACAATCTTTCCATGAAACTGGTAACATGTATTGGAATTAACATCCATAATTGTTATTGACGATGTTCAGCTACCACACAGAGCAAACTATTAAATTCACCATTAACAATAATTCATGATTTATCACTTAAATCAAAAGATATGTTTATAAAAAAACATAAATGCTTCGATGATACGTAATGTACAGAAACATATCAGAAAACAAACATTTCAGCATTCTTAATAAAATTCAACTTTATGACAAATCTTAATTATTCGTTGAACAAGTATCAACCATGTGGAGAAAGGTAATCTGCTCGATATGACATACTTTAGAAAATTCTGTTCAGTTGAGTGACACAGTTGACTCAAGGCCATGTACAACACAAGCACTAAAGAGTGACAAGTTACAGACTAGTTTAGAAACTGCTACAACACTCAAATTCAGCTTAGTGGGCAGAAATATTTACTAGGGAATCTAGAAAATGAAAATACTGATTCACAATGTAAGTTCTTAGTGTGGTCATTTAACATAACAGTTTGGACTTAAGAACTAATATTTCAGTGTTAAAGTCTGAGATAACAACAAGAAAGATATTCTGCAGATTTTGGATGTTTGAGAAGCATAAAAGCAGCAGCTAAAAATATGATATTGTCATATTCCAACTAAAAAAATCTGAAAGCAGCTCGTATTTATTTATTTTGTTTGCAAAAAGGAAAATAAAACAGTATGCTTTGAAAATTAACATTTGCATGTCAGATTCTTGTAAGAAAATCATACACAAATGTTTGCTATAGAAACTAATGAAAAACCTATTAATTATGCACCCAGATGGGAGATAAGATTATGTAAAAGTAAAATATATTCAGACAAGGATCGTTTGGCCATATTTGGAAGATGCATGGTAAATCGCTGGTAATTATTGCTCTTCTCAATGTGCAAATAATCAAAGGAAAAGCTTTACCGAAATGGAAAACAAAACTTCTCACCAAGTGTAAAATGGTTGAGCCACAGATTATGAGACCAGATGTTTAGGGCAAAGATGTTCATTAACACATATTAATGCCATTGGTAGCATAAATGGAACAGTGCAAATTCTTCAGGCAGGAGGATGGAAAGATTAAGGCGATGGGGCTGAACCAACAAAAAAAACTTGAGTGCAGTCTATATGTATAATTATGGTGCATAATTATTTGAGTGACATAATATATTAAGGAAATATTCTCCACTATTAAATTTGATTGAATATTTCCCTCTGTAAGTCAAGTGAGTAACTAAGTTTTTTTGTCAATACTTCAATCAAGAATTACTAGTGAGCGTTAGAAAAATAAAGTTTAACAAATGTGTTATTTTAAAACATGAGATAATGCCTGAATGACATTCTGTCTTCTAATCTTCTAGGTCCGTCTGCCAGAGCATAACTTTAAAACAAAATATTGCCTGATTTAATCATTTGTTTTGTGGCAACATTAATGAAGTGGTGCATTAGTCAATACAAGAAAGTTACAGCAGCATTATATTTTGAGTATAAAAACAATATCTGTCAGAATGTTCATAAATGTCATGTGCTTTATTACAGCTTCAGCTGAACTGAGGGAAAAAGAGAGAGGTATTTAGAAAATTAAAATTAAAAGACAACTTGTTTCTCTTTAACCAAGCAAAATAGTGAAAAATAAAATCAACTATTATAATTCTTTCTGCTTCAAAAATGACAGCTTGTTTATGTTAGAGATCATACATTCTTTTTGCAAAACAATAGATCTACCTGAATATTCCATTACAGTCTTGTTTTATATATTTTCTCCTAGCAGTCATCCAGCATTTGTTTTCCATTGTATATGCCCTTGCAGAAGTTCATGTTAAGCTGACTTATTGAACAGCTGCAATTGGTTTGATTCAGTAGCCGATGGTTCAGAAAGAATTTCTAACATTGCAACTCAGCTAATATGAAAGAACAGTGATATGGATCCATGACAGTGTTGCAGTGAGCTTAGAGAGGAATTTACTTGTGCTGGTTTTTGCGTACATCTGCTCACATTGTCCTTCAAAGAATCAAAGTTGCAATCAAAAGTGCTTCTTTTATCTCAGTATTTTGTTTCAAGGGAATGGACTGATGCTAACCTTGTTAGTTGTGAAGTGAGGAGCTTTTGACTGCAGTAGATGGGTGCAAATCAAATGGACATATTTGCAACACGTCAAAACAGTTTTTTTCCCCCCTGGGGAAACTTAACAGCATTTGTGCAAATAAACAGAATTAACATTTCTAGTCTAATGGCCATTTTCTATAACTGGTCCAATTTGTATTTGGACACTGGTGAGTTTCTTCATTACTGTTGGAATATCACTCAGTCAACGAACTGAAGTTCGATTCACTTACTTCTTGAATTAACCTGGAAGAAGATGAACACTGATAATTGAACTGCAGATGCTGGAGAATCCAAGATAACAAAGTGTAAAGCTGGATGAGCACAGCTGATGTTTTGGCCGAGACCCAAAACGTCAGCTTTTGTGCTCCTGAGATGCTGCTTGGCCTGCTGTGCTCGTTCAGAAGATGAACACTCTCTTGTTTTGAGGAATTAGGAGATGACGTGATCAACTGAGATATTCCTTACCTTCTAATCTGCTCTGTGGGCACTGTATTTTTAATCTTAGTTCAGCAGATTTTCTGCTTCATGTTAAGTCTAGGTATTTTATGAGCCTGAGATTCAGAAATTAAAATGCCATTGCAACAGAAAGGGAAAGGAATGTTTTATATCATGGATGAAAATTTAACTCAACTGGAAGAAATGCACCTTTCCTTTATTACCTGAAGATATTGAGGTCCTACAATTTTCTTCAATGTGGAGACAGACTGTTTCACTTCCTGATCAGCCTGAAATTGTCCTGAAAACTATGGATTAATCAGTGAAGCCTCTATGTGAGATCATACCATGGTATTCATTGATGCATTAGCTCAGGATAGTTAGAACTCACACATTACCCTGTCAAACTCTTGTCTTGCTGATCCAGGATTACAATTATTGGTCTCCACAAGCTACAAGCATCTTTATATTGGGACGGTATCATCCTAGCAAATGTAAATTTTCCAAATTGATGGACTTGAATTTTGTTACAGGAAACTGTTTTAATGAAAAACCACCTGCTGCTTTCCTGCCAAGGGCAGCAATCAAACCTCACTCCTGGATCTGCACTCCTTTGCCTGAGTTTGGGCAGGAGCTGAATGACCAGGTCAAACCCTAAGTATTAATGAGCAGATTATAGCTACGCAAATCACACTTTATAGCATTCCAATACTTTTCCCATTATTTTGTTGATGATTGAGATTCATTGGATGCGGACATATTTGAGCAGGGTGAATTTCTTCTGATTCTTTATGGATAGGCTATATCTGGATAATATTCAACACTGCTTAGCATAGGTCTTGTAGTAACTGCAATGACAAAAAGTTTGTTTGGGATGAAGATAATTCAGAAGTGTAAGTATTCCACAATGTTTGTGCTTGGTGTTACAGCTCACACATTTACAGGATACAATGCCATCAAGCATAACCTGACCTCAAGCAGAATGGTAGAAAAGTGACTTTCGTCTGGCTGAAAACTGTTTAAAAATCACATAGCCTTGACTTTTCTTCAGGGCACACCTTCCTTTTTCAAGGTAGATACTTGAAGATCTTCCTCCTCTTATTCACTTACTTGTCTGCCACAATTTAAAACCAGACATGGAAAAACGGCAAAGATGACATATTAGTTGTGCGCATACATATCCTTGTACAACACAGACCACTTCCACTATTTGACATGAGAATACTCCTATAGTGTAGCTTTGTTAAGTTCACAGTTCTTATTGAATTTGTACAGACTGCTGGCATATTCGAATACACTGTTCAAAATATAGAGTCGATTATTCGCATTTGGGATTTGTTGGTATTTACCAACGGAAAATACATATTTTCTATGCCAGATGCTGTCATCAATGGGAAGACAGAAGGCATTATTCTGAACGATGCCATTATGAACAGATGCTTTTGCGAGAGGTAGACTAATGAAAACTTGTGGACTTTATGGCGTATAGATGTACAATCACAACCTTGCAGAAATATCCTACAAGACTGCTCTATTTCTGGCCCTGAACGAGCTAATGTGCCACTCTATTTGATGAACTTATATTTGGTACACTTGCTAACTTAAGAATTTCTTTCACATGATGGTAACCATGGACAATAACTGATTTATCAATTTATGGGAGGAAGTAGCTGGAGCTGATTAGGAGGAGGAAATTTCTTTGCCCAATTAACACGTCAGAGTCACTGACTTCAAGTGTGCGTATTTTCTAAATATACTGAATCAAAATGCACCCAGTCTCTCATGCAGCTACCTGGCCAGTCGAATAATAACTGTTTTGTTTGGGACATTGGCTTTAAGTTATGATGCATTGTACCAACAATGTCAGGCTTTTCCTTGACCATTCAGTGGTACTGTACTCCCAAATTTCACAGAAGAAACATTGGATCCTTGAGAGAAGGACATTAAAAATTCGACAAATCGTATTTGCAGCTGTTAGTTCAGGTTCCCTGGTCGACGCTGGAATGTCGCTCCTGCTTCATTCATGTTAGATTCTGTAATTGTTTAAATATCTAAATGGCATGCACATATATCCATATGTCAACTACATTGACATGCGCCAAAGCAGTGAAAAGTGTACGCACTTGACAAAACATTATCTGGTTCCACATAAAATTATATAACAACCAACTAGCGTAAATGCTGCAATTCATGAAGAATTATTTGCTTTCTTTTACGGATGTCAGTTGATGTGGTGCAAATCTGGCCCCTGGTCGCAGAACAGCAGCACTCCAATTGTTAACAGAGTGCTAGTGTCACTATGTAACTTCTGACTCCAAAGCAAAAAGGTGTTGAAATTTCTCAAGGTCTAATAATTGTCTGCACATGTCCTTTCAGAAGGGCAGATCCATTACTGAATGTGATTTCAAGAGTTCAGTGCATTTTGTCTTATCCTTAATTATCCTATAGCATTAAAATCAAAGCATCAAAATATGATCAGTTTCCTTTCTTTCTTTTCCTCAGAAATCGCCAGTCTGAAAGACAGTTTGAGAAACTCAGGTGTTATCGCTAAGCAGCAGTTTCTTTTTCTTAGAATCGTGACTATTAAGAAATGTTAATTTTGAATAATGATAATGCATTGACATTGTGCACCATTATTATTTTAATTTGAAGTAATTGCATTTGAATCTTTGATATATTACGTGTGGACATTGTATCGATGATTTATTTTACTTTTCTTGAATTCATACATTCTGCAGCCGTGTCCTAATTCGATATTTTAATAATAGGCTGCACCTGTGTAGAATGTTATAATGGGAGGGGGTGGGTTGTGGGGGGAACACTGGCCCACAAAGTCATTTGTTCCACAAATGTTGATAATCAGAAATAACATTATTCTTAAGGCACTAACAATCTTGATCTTAGCATCAAAGGGCAAATTATAGAAAAGCAAAGTATGAATAATTTCTGAACCTCCAAACAGCAAGCTAAATTTTTGAGTCTTGTAATGTCTTTGTAATGACTTTAGAGTAGTCTGATGCTTAAGTTGGTGTATTTTGCAACTTTCATCTCATTTCAATTTTTTAAGTCTTCTGTCCATTACCAATACTTTAACTACTTGCTTCATGGAATTCCATTTCATGGCCAACAATTGGCATATTTGCATTGTGCGCCATGATTACCTGAAAGAAACCACTTACAGTTCACTTTTATTTCATGTTCTCTGATCCTGGCTGATTCCAAAATGGCAAGTACACCATATGAATGCACTTCCTGTGAGAGGACTGCAGCAACGTGAGATGGGGTATGTGGTTGATGGATGAGAGTAGATGAAGTCATCAGACAACCTTGTTCTATTCGGGTTCACTGAGACTACAGTTGGGTCCTTTGAACCTTGTGTGGGTTCACTCTTCAGCAAGCCTCTCAGGATTGTAGTCCCGATTCTGTCCACTCCCTGGTTCATTTTTTGTTTCTCTCAAATCTCATTCAAACATCCTTGTCATTCAGCCTAGCATTATTTCTTTGGTATAGACCATTCAGTTAAGGGGAAGCACTGTCTTAGAGTTATAACTATGGTTAGGTTTTGTTAGTAGCTGTTAGATTAGTCATTGGTAAGTCTATCTATGTATATGTAAATCAAACAAAAGGTAAGTGATCACTCTCATTCTGTCTCCTCGATGAGATCAGTCTGTGACAGATTTGCATCATATTCCATGAAAGACAGAATCAGGCAATCAAAACCTTAATCTTCCAATATGCCATTTTAAAATCATACCTACTGCCATTTTAATCCTGCTTCAGACAACGCGTGCCTTGACTTCATAGATTTTGTGCATAGATTTGGAGGGCTGTGTCATAAAATTAATTCAAAATTGTCTGTTCCTGCGAACTCATATCATCTGGTGGAGTGAAATACATCATCTTATTTGAAATTTGACTTTGAACTTGTCTTTAACTGAGTGTAATGTCTTCGTACTGAGTTTGTTACATTGCCCAAATAAATTCACATTGCTTCTTCTACATATAAAAGAATGTAGTAAATAGTGTCTGAAATTAAAAGAGAATCAGCCATCTGTTAGGGTGATCTATTTCTCTATTCATCTTCATTGTTGACTTTCCTGTTGCGCTCCTTCAGGATTTTCCTAGTCTATATTTTGTTCAAGTTCAGAAATCTCAGGACACATGGTTATAGTCCAACATACATAGTTGAAAACACAAGTTTTCAGAACCTCAGTCCTTCTTTAGGTGTTAGTGATAAAGCAAGTTTCAGACAAAGAATTTGTAAGTAAAAGATCAAAGGTTGACAGCTCTGTGTCTGATACGATCTCTCTCACAAACCCCTGAAGAGGGACTGATGCTCCAAGAGCTTTTGATTTCAAAAAAACCTGTTGAACTATGACTTGGTGTCACGTGATTTCTGAATTTGTCCACCCCAGTCCAACACCGGCACCTCCACATCATGGCATACATTTTATTAATTTTCTGATTGGCTATATGCATATAGTAACCATTTACAATTTTGTTTTTCTATCATTTTCAATTTGATACTTCCAAAGGCCGCTATATTTTCATTGAAGTGTTTGTTCTTTTCTATTTAAAAATGATTGTTGAATGCTTTTTGTTTTCATTTATTCTGACCTTCCATGGCACATTATCTGACAGTCATGTAGGTCACGCCAGAATAATCACGTCCACTACATATTCGGATCAATTTCCCCATTAACATCACTTCACACTTGATCACAATGTGGCACCAATTTTTCTATTCACTTCCAATCTGACTTTGAGCCCCAAGCTTCTCTTTGGTATTATTACTATTATTATTATTATTGCTATTATTATTACCATTACCATTATTATTACTACTGCTATTATTACTGTTATTATTGTTATCACTGAAAGTTGCCACATTCTGTAGGAGTATTTGAGTGAATGTATATACGTTTGTGTGCGTGAAAGTAACATTTTGAACCAAACATATAACTTATGTTACATGACGATCATGAAAATTTCATCAGCCATACTGACTGCAATAGCAAACCTGTGGAGATAAATATAGAAATGTACAATTCACGTACTGGGAGGGGGAAGGGAGGAATCCACAGAATGTATAGAGCAGTGTTACAATCTTAGAACAAGGATACTTCACACATACTTTATCTTTTACCGCAACACAGGACAAAATTGGTGATAAAACAGAGGTAGGAATTGAAAAAATTAGCATCTGAAATTTTAGTCCATTCAAAACATCTTTGGAGGGGGTATATTGTGCCATGGGTAAGAACTTGATAATGTGCTTCTTTCATGTATGATACCCTGAATTACATTGTATTTTGTATAATGAATTTGAGATGTCCAAGTGTCATTTAGTGTCTTGTGAAATCATATTATATGTAAAGATAGGAAACTTGATCTACAAAAAAAAACTAAGCAAAACATCTAGACGTATGAAACGAGTGTTTAAAATAGATGAAGATCTTGTGGTTGCAGGTAAGATCTCCACTAACCATCACAAGTTTTTTTTTTCTCCAAGAACCTAATCAACTCAGTACTTTGAATTTCCCTGTTAACGATCGCTTATAGATGTAATGCTAAGTTAAGGGCATCCTACTTCATGCAGGAGGAAATGACATATCACTATGGCATCCAGAAACAAAAAAAGAAAACGTGGAACTGAGAGTCCAGTCCCTATCCCTTACTAACTTTAAGGACTAGGATTATAACAGCAAGTAGGTTGCATGCCTTGCAGGTCAAGACATTTGAAATAATTCATTTATGTATTGGCTATTAAGAATATAATGTAATAGGGTATTCCAGTTGGAATTTGAGAGAAATTGACATTTCCCAAGGGAAAAAATACACTTGCTATGTTTTTGTATATTCATATTCAAGATAGAGAAGTTTGTTGGACATCAAGGGGGAATAATGTTTCCAAAGCATCTCAAGATGTTTTGCAGAAAAGACCAATTTAATAGGCAGATAAGATGAAAGTTGCTCTGATTTAACAATGATAACTTTGAGTCAAAATCAAGGGCACTTTTGTTTTCCTAATTTTCCTCAACCATTACAGATTGAACTGTTAGGAAACTACAAGTGTAATACTGAACCACTAATCCAAACTTTTGGAGATAATTTAACTATTGTGTCCCAGAACAGCTTCTGAAGTTGCCATCAATTTTTATACATTGCAGAAGATCATCACTCAAAAACATCTTATCAGTGCCTCCTGACTATAATAATCAAATGTTTTCCTTGTACACACTGTTTGAAAGGATTTTCCATTACCACGAGCAAAATTAACTGTAAAGTAACTATTTAAAGTAAACTGATTATGCCTTTGGACCCAAATTAAATTGATAAACTAAATTGGGGTTGAAAATTATATGGTTATTTTAGGATGATTTTCAGTAATAAAATGTTCATCGAATAAAGACCACACTCAGAATACCCAATTTTCAGCCCAATTGAAGTTGCAGCCTCTCCTCAAAATTGTTGCTGTTGCAACTTGTGTATAAATATGAAGAAGTGTAAATTTTCATTACTCAATGCTCCCATATAATGATGCTCATTATTTCCTTTCTACGTTATTCATTAATAATTCTGAAAATTGTGGCATTATCCCAGGGAGTCTAGAGCAGCATTTGGACTGGTTTATACTAAAATTTGTAATCAAAATAATGAAACAGCACTGTGAAATTGACAGTGTGTCAGCAATTAGCTAAAGTTGTGATTATCTAGTAGCCAAAATTTCTGACACATTCATTACTGATGAGTTGCAATTAATCTGTGCTACAATGGACATTTGGCCCACAAGGTGTGCCGCTGTCAACGCTTAACCATAGTGTAAAGAAAACAGTAAATAATCGGCAGTTCATTCGACAAATATGATGCATAATCTGTATTACTTTATGAAGGGGTGGTTGCTTGATATAATCCGCTTAAGTAGCGACTAATATCCCACGAATAATTTCAAATTCGATCAAAACAGCTTTTAAAACTTAAATTATGAGAAGAAAGCGTCGTGCAAAACAACGTTGCAATTATAATGATGTGGAAATGTACAAATCTGTTGCGTATAGAATAATAACGAAAGATAGAGTAAGCTGCTTGCATTCACTCGGTTTCTGTTACTGCATGTTAAGTATACTAGAAGTGTACTCGGAGCCTTTCACTATCATTCAACTGGAAATATGCCTTTGTCCTTTAATGCAGAAACTCGCCTGAAAATACCAGACAGGCTAACAAATACACGCCTGGGATTTGGCACATTCTGTGTAATAGAAAATATAGACAAACGAATGTGCAAAATTTTGCACTTGTGATGCATGATGTAAAATTAGAGATCCTTTTTTTATTGCAAGTGTGTTTTGTTTTTAACTTAACATACAAAACAAAAAAAAATGTTTGCAGCTTTCTGTTCTGCGTAACCTGAATCAATTCGACTGTCAGTTAGAGCTGAGGGAAAATGCATACTTTTCAGATAAGTGAATATTCAAACAACTCAAAAGCATTCCGGTACTAAAGGTACATTATTTTTTAAAGCAGCAACTCCAAAGCGTTTATACCCAACCAAGGACAGAATTTAGTTTACATAGTTAACTTCAAGCAACATGCTGCAATTTCATATTCTCACCGACTCAATGCACTCATCATTTTGTATCTTTTTGAGGTTTTACCTCAAAAGAAAAGCAGACTGAGGCCCAGAAAAAGGATTGATGAAACCAAGTTTTTAGTAGTTTCATTGCATAAATTAACTACGGATCTTGCGTCATGGTCAACATAAGAAAGAAACAAGCAAGAAAAGTTACTTTGAAACAATGGCATTAACAGTGACTCTCACAAGTTTCACACTCTACTGAATTAGATAATAAATTGGAGCATTCAATAATTTTTTTAGGACAGTATGTTCTTCTTGGAAACTGAAGATGCAAGGAAATATGGCAACTTTTCTTTCAACAGGAAGTTAAATAATGTGCTTTAAATTCTGCGCATAAATCTTCTAGAAATGTCAATTTTAATCATATTCCCAAACTGCTTTTTATTGAGATAGTCTGTTTTGTGAATTTTTGAGTAACTTTCACATTTTCATTTGCATTCCTTGCTTCCCAATAGATAAATTATATCAAAGTTATAGAGGTATAGTCTCCTACATTTTATTATGTTGTTGACCTTTGGCAATGATTAAGAACATAAATATGAAAGTTAATGATGACAAATAATCAACAATAATTGTCTGATTCACAGATGAATAATTGCTGCTGAAATGTTATGAAAAAAATCATAATCTTCATAATCAAAATCTTCCTTCTGTCAGCCTTTCTTTAAAATTTCATGATTCATCTTCAACCGTAAGGGCAAAGTTAGTGTTAAAATTCTTGCTTGAAATGCATTCAGTCCCAATACCCACTGAATTAAACATTCAGTAATACTGATAGTCCAGCCAATATTCAGAAAAAATATACCAACGGTAAAGATTGCAATGGTTACTTGCTGAACTAGTGTACAAATTTGTACAATCCGGCTGTTGATCATCAACACAAGAATGATGTCTAAAATTGTACATTAATATTTTTCTGTTTGGATCACTTTCATTCTATGAAAACTGTAAATGCAACATATCACAAAGTTGAAGCATTTATTGTCTAATAAGAAAAAAAGTACATTTTAATTTTAAAAGAAACAAACATTTGATTGATTTCATCAAAATCATTCTTGCTAGCATGTATTAATTTCCTGAAATTTTATGCATGCTCATTTTCTCAGTAGATGTTTCTAAGATATTAAATGGATTACAGCCTTTGAGGGCAAATGTGCTTTTTCTCACCTCCTACCGTCTGATTTACATTATAATTTTTTTTCAACTAGTCAAACTTCCTTTGCTGAAAAAAAAGCCAAAACTTGAGATTGGTTCTAAGTCATTCACGGGCACCTAATTAACACTATGTGGACAATGCTTGTTGTCGAAAACTAACAGCTTCCACTTCAAATCATACAACATACCAAGGTCTTCTGAACATACATCTTGTGTATATTTTACAAGGAGTAATGCAGACATTCTTGTGATCAAGCTGCATTGAAACACTAAATGTGAATTTCAGTAGAAATTCATCCTGGAAGACACCAAATTGCAAAGAAATTTTAATCAAGAGAAATAAGAAAAAAATCATAATGTCATTTGTTGATCGTTAACGTTTGTGTTATTTTTTAGTCTTAGCTTTCTCTTGCTCTAATACACAAAAGAAACAGTTATGTAGGATATATGTCACAGGAACATGTTGATTATGTGATCTCACATTGTTATATATGTTCCAATGGCAAATCTCCCCAACTTAATTTACATGCATCCAACAGTAACCATTGTGACTGTTTCCATCCCCCAAATATGGTGTCTAGTTTTAATTTATTCATTAAAGACAGTATTCTATTTCCTTGAGTTGCTCCATTTGGGACAGAATTATCTATTGATTCAAGTTGTTGTGTGAGGAAATTCCCTCCAAACGTTTTAATGGTGATTAGTCAGATTGGCAAGATAGTTCCTGGTCATAAAATCACACTGCAACTAATGGGCTAGAAGAATAACAAGGATATCAACAATTATGAAGGAGTTTGTAATGAGACAAACCAAACCCCATCACAACATATGAAGGAAGTATTCTAGACCCTACATCTTATTTATGTAAAGGAACTTTAAGATGCCACATTCCAAATCAGATTCATTTGTTCAAATTACTAGGCTTTAAGCAAAACACATCTTATTCTTACGCCACGATTAAAATACAAAAAAAAACAAAAAGATTTTTTATAATTTTGACTCAGTCAAAATCTTTAGCAAAACAATATTGTATTTAACCACTACTCACCACTAGTTCCAATAGAGCAACATACCATAAACACACTCTTTGCAAATGAAAATTTGACAAAACGGATATAACTCACTTGCTATCCTCTCTGCTCCAGCAGAAGAAATATTGACCAAATGAATCTAGCAGCAATAGAGAACTCAGGCTTTTGCGGCAGCAGCTTCAATTCCAAAACAACAATGTCAAAATATAAAATCAAAACAAAAACACAGCTCTGTATTAGCCTTACTCCACCCATACAAGGTACTTTAGTCCACTTTAAAAGGAAAGAAACCTATGAACTCTACTTTGCATGGAGCAGACACCTTGGCAAGAGGCCGACAATATCCCTCTTGAAGTGAACCACAACAGAACAAATAAGTCTTAAAGACCTATATTATCACAAGTTGAATTGGATGATCAAAGTGGAAATCCACTATTTGATCAGGCATCTGATTCTTCCCTGGCAGATGGTAGGCTTTTTTTTAGCAGAATGAGTTTATCATATAGTGCATTATGCTTAACTTTAGTCCGCATTTGCGTGAACCATATTTGTGTGAGTTGTCCAGTTATCACTTTGGCCAAAGTTGATGATGTTGACTGAGGATTTAATATTTGAATCGGTCATTTTGTAATTCCTGATTGTGCCCCAACGGGGTAGCTCGAACTTGAAAAAATACCCGTCAATCAATCTTTCTGCAGTGGTCATCGTTTTGGAAAGGCAGATGTTGCCATTAATGACACATGCAGTAATCTGTCATAATCGGCAAATTTTCAAGCTCCATTTCGTCAGAAGTGGAATGTGCTTGATGAAACAGATAATTTTTCCCTAATCTTTGATTGTGTAGTTTCTGCTGTGAAATATTGGTGTGCCAGGACGAACCTACCACAAATACACCTATCTTGCCTTCTAAAATAGTAGTTTCACCATGGCAGTGGTTCTCATCTGATAAACATCTGCCACAGTTGGTATTGCAGACTTCAAAATCACACTTGAAGAAAATGTTTCTTTATTGCCAGAAGTGGTCGTTAAATATAACCTTTGGATTCCTGCACAGTTGGCTGTTTCTGAAAAAGAAATACTGTAGTCAATCTGTGAATCCATCTTAAAAACAATTATTCTTTAATTGGTCATTAATGATGAAAGAGCCTTACATAGCATGGATAATGAAAAACTACATCAACTTGCTGGTGGTTAAGAAACTAAGAATTAGTTGCATAATAAAGTACCACAGTTTTCACAATCCCATGGGTGAATTTAATTGTTCTATGAAGATTTTTCTTTTTAACTTGTTATTTCATTGTGCTCATGGTCCTCATTCAGTCTAGGACAAAGGTGATACTTAGGGCATCAGCTTTCATGTTTTTTTTCCCACCTGGTATCCAGATATGGATTGAAACATTAGAACAGCATGGACATTAGGGAATTAGGCAACCAGAATTTGAGGGAGCATTTTTTTTTCAAGAAAATTGATAACCTGTCCTTCAACTGTGCAATTGGTTTGGACTTTCGTTTTAAAAAATGCTTCTTATAGAAAAGTAACGATGCATTAGACACTTTTAATTCCTAAGGAGCGTTTCTAACGTTTCAATATAACTTGTTCCGTATTATTATGCATTTCTGTGTATAACCAGTCAATTGTCGTTAAAGAGAACATTGTTGTTAAAAAAATGCAATTACAGTTGACTGACGTAAAATGCGTTTCATTTCTGATTATTTAATTCAGAATTCAAAAAACTTCTCCAGGACACCAGTAAGCAAACAACAATATTTGGGAATTATCTCCATAAAATAACACAATCTATAATCTGAAATAGCTAGGCTTTCACTTATAGTGTGTATTTTATTAATGTTGTATGTGGTTTTTAATAGCGATCTGAAGACAGATACTGACTGTTTGTATAATGTAACTGCTCCAGTCCTGACAATTCCTGACATATAGTGACCAAGAGTATTTAGCTTTACGTTTGACATGGATTAGGCACAGTTTAGTAAAATAACCAGAGCAACAGATTTATGTGAGGCACGTCATGTCTGACCAAATATGACAAAGAGGCAGTTATTATCAGTATTACACTTGCTGAAATATTATTTATGCCTGGTTGTTCTTTGCTGTATCCCATAGTATAGACACGCAATTAGTATTTTACAGAATATTAAAGATGTATTTTACAGGAGATGTCAATATAAAAAAAGCAACATTTTAATAAAATCTTTAAGTCAGCCATAAATGCATTCTACTAAGGTTCTGCACTTCTGTTCTTGATTCGAGTAGAATCATTATCTAATTCGTGCTCGCTATTCCGTAAACCCAGCTGCGTTGTACGATGTAGTGAGGTCATTTTTTGTTCTTCTAAAATTGAAGTAACAAAGGCTCAAATTATTTAAGATCCCAACATTTTATGTGCATGACCATCGGTTATCAATCGCAGTAAATTTTCTCTTTCTGAATTCTTGTGTATATAGAGAAATAGACTGCTCTCAGTATTTCAGCTGAATAGTCAATCATAGTCTTGAGAATTGGCATGGCGTCAGTGTTGATAATACGTCAACCTTGTTGGCAATGACATCCCCCCCCCCCATCACTGTCATCATTCAGCTCCTTCACCACTTGACATGTAGTTGATGCAAGGAACAGTGCGTACGAAGCTCGCAGACACTTACTACAACAACGTCCAGTCTCTGAACCACCACTATGCGAGAAATGTATGTGAATCAAATGTTTTATAATACCACCAAATGGACGTCCCCTCCATGTTTTCATGACGAGGGGTTTTTCGTTATTCCTTCCGTGAATATTGATCAATGTGCTGCAGCATTTTCCTATCCCAGATTCAGAGGTTATTTCACCATCAACATCACCAGAGAATTGAGGGATGGACAATGAATCCTGGCCGAGATAGCAGTGCCCACGTCCCAGTGCGAATTCGGAAAAAAAGAAACTCATGTCTAACTCATTTAAAATCACGTAATTTGAAGTGGTAGTAGAATTCAGTTAACAGCCTTTCTGAAACAAACTTTTAAAACAATATTTCTTTGCAAAAAAGTTCTCCTGTGTATGAAAGAAGATGGATTTATATCCATTGCTTTGTACAATCTTAAATTCCTTGCTTTCCTGGACAAAGTGTTGTCATTTCGACATTTGTCATTTCTTGTATCACCCCACTTCAGCCTTGAAGACTACTTCAGCGATATATTCTTTTAAAGCAACGCATCAGCTCTTACGTCTAGTTTTTCATTTTAGGACAATTATAGATTCTATCCTAAAAGCATCAATGCAAGATGAATGAACAGTCAAGCATACCACTTTTTTTCTCCGAACTGAGGCTCCTGATAGCTATGTTCTCTGTCCTACACGCTGCATCATTAACGATGAGAACAAGTGATTTGACCCTATTTTTACAAAGTTACTTGGATGTTGCTGGCTCACTAGCAATATCACCCGTCCCTAACTGTGCTTGGGAAAATGGTGTTGAGCTGCCTTCAGGAACAGCTGCAGTCCTAACAGCTATAGTTAGGCCAACGTACCATTAGGGAGGGAATTCCACGATGTTGAAACAGCGAAGGTGAAGTTTGAGTGATATATTTTTAAGTGTGGGTGGCTTGGAGTGGGACTCGCAAGTGGTGGTGTTCCCATGGTTCTCCTGCCCTTGTACTTTTACATGGAAGTTTTGATGAGTTTGGATGCTGCTGTTTACAAGCTCTGGTGTTTTGCTGCACTGAACTTTACAGATAGTACACACTGCTGCCAATGTGTCTCTGCGGTGGAGGAAATGTTTGCTTGTAGATCTAGTGCCAATAGCGCAGGCTTTTTTTTTGGATGTTAACAAGCTTCTTGATTGCTGTTGGAGCTGCACACATTGACGAAACGGCGGGGTGTTGGCGGGGGGGCGCGGGGGAGGCAGTCCCATGACATTCCTGACTAATGTTTCATTGTCATGGGAAAAACTATAGGGTGTGAAGAGTGAGTTAGTCGTTGCAATTTTGCTAACCTCTGACATGCTCCTGTAGCCATTTCATTTGTATGGCGCGTAAAGTATGTTTCTGGTGAATAGTAATTCTGACGATGTAGGGGGATTCAGAAATATTGGAACGGGTGAGGATGATGAAGACGGTGGTCACGTTTTATCTCTTACTGCTGATGGATGTTGCCTGGAAAATTTGTGTGGAAAATATTACTACCTGTCAGCACACAGTTGAAAATCGTCCAAATATCGTTGTATTTGGGCATGAGCTGCTTCTGTATACACTGAATTGTGAATAGTGTTTAATATGTGTGACCATCGGTGAATATGAGATGGTGCTGAATGGTGAACATGAGGAGGAACCTTACCAATCAGTAGTTAGAAAATAGTATTTCTTAACGGCCAATGTGGATTTGACACTGTCTGTCATCGTTGCACTATCACTTTGTTTGATTTATATGGAGCTTCTGCTGCTAGGTTTTCTCTTCCGATTTGTATATCACGAGTGTTTCATGATTTCAAAAATATACTGTCTATTTTTCACGTGTTTCTAAGTTTAATAATAAGTGCCACCGAATAAGTCACTTAGGAATCATGACTGTCGATATGAGTGGTAACTTGTAATTGTAATTGTAACTTGAGTGATCTTTGAGATATGGCTTTTCCTCAGGTGTAAACGTGTACTGCTCAGACTATTCTGCACATATCAGTTTCTGCATGTATGTCGTCTGTTCAGTTGAGTGCATGTTTCCAGATGAACGGGCATGCATAAATCCTAAAAAGAAACGTCATTTCACAACGGTGTGGCTGTGGGCGTGGTAACTAATCTTTGAATGTTGCATTTACACATCTTAGAATAGATTCAGCTGCTTAAGGAACTGAGGCGCCTGCGGGTGTCATTTAATGTACTGAATACGGTGAAGCCACTGCTGAGCCAGTGCAATGACCTATGCAACTGACAACACAGCGTGCAGTGAATCTGTTTTTCTTTCAATCCATTGATGACAATTTTATTTTGCATCAAACAACCTTTAAATATTGCAGTCATAATTGCAGTTTTCTTTCAAAACTGGGCAAAAACCTTCCTGCTATACCCACAATGATTTGACTTGTCAACTGATGTTCTGACTGTGGAACAGCCTTGGTGATGATCAATAAGCTTAGCGTGTAATGGCCAGGAACACTTTCAGATACAAAATCTGTTACAAAATGAGATGAGTGCACTTGTAGTGGAATAATCTTCAGCACGGAGCAACATCAGATAACCTAAGCTGTATGTTCTTCACAACCACTATCTGTAAAATAGAGAACAGACTCTCCATTACTTACTATGACCTCAGCTCGTATTGATGCATTCGATGGCTTATTTACGCATCCTCCTGTGCCAGCACTCCTCTCTTAGAATAGTAAACATAAGCGTGGTTAAAGGAAGTGAATAAACCATATGTTTGTGAATAACATAACCACATGCAAAGACGAATGGAAATTATGGCAGGGTCAGCGAGACAGAAAAAGTAATTGCTGGATGCAATAAAATGTAGGAGAAAGAGAGGCTATGTTCTTCGACGTGAAGATCAGAGAAGCTAGGCTTTGTTAAACTTGTAAAACTGCATAAATTTATGTCTTGAGAGTCCTTGTGCATAAATCACAATAATCTTAGTATTCAATCAAAGCAGGAAATGGGGAAGGGAAATTGAATGTCCTCTTTTATTTCAAAGGGAATGGAGTATAAAATCTTGGGGTGGGATTCGTTTGCTGAAGAGTATGTAAGACATTAGTCAGCCGTGCAACTGAAGCATATATTGGAAGCAGTCCAGAGGATGTTCACTAAGCTTGTAGAGGATATGCAAATTGTGTTACAGGGAGAAGTTGCCTGCTTTGAATTAATACTGATTGGGATCCAAAGTAATAAAAGTCAATTTCATTGAAACATTAAATATTTTTGCAGAACTTGGTAAATAGATTCAAAAGGCACTTCTTCTGGAAGACCGAGGAGAAGAGAGCGTAATTTATGTTAAGGTGTAGCCCATTAAAGACAGAGAATATTTCTCTTCTCAGCTGATGGCGTTTGCTTCAAGATATTCACTTTGGTGGTAAAGAACAGAAATATTTTTTTTCAGTTGGGGAGTGTTGGTAAATGAAATTACCCCAAGTCATATTGATAACAGTACAATCAGTGAGTAAAGTCTCTCAGGCCAGCGAAGTAACTGATTAGAAATGCAGACAGTACGCAGGTTTTCATTTCAGTATGAATTGAGTATAAAACTAAAGATGTTGTCAGTTGTAAAAGCTTTGACAAGTGCCGCTCTCGAGATTTGTACGCAACTTTGTTTTTGTTATCGAAAGCAGGGTTAGCGTTGCATACAGAAAGTCAAGTGGCGGTTCGGCGTCTCTAGGGTTTGCAAATGTGAAGCATCCCAACCCCTCAACCCACAAAAAACACAAAATTATTACAGGACCCGAACAGATGGATATATAATCAGAATTTTTTTTCAAACTTTTTTTCACTTAGAGCTATGGTATAAAATCATATTATTAACATTTGTCCATGAAAGATCCAGATGAGGAGGAATTTTGTCAATCAGCGGCGGGAGAATCTCTTAAATTGTCTTTCCCAGAGGACAGAGAAAGATCAATGAACTTCAACATCAAGTTTTTGATTATCCTTGGAATCCATTGTTGATGCCATACTGCATGATTTGTCATGGAGGAGAACATGGACTCACATTTAGAGTGTCAGTGTAGGTTCTACAGGTTCAATGGCTACTGCTGGTTTGAAACTCCTCTGGTCCCTGTCATTTACTGACGTGAATTCCTGTTTGTATACTCCCTCCTTCCAGAGAGGAAAATTATCTGTCATCGTTGTGTCTTTCTCTCTGTCTCTCTCTCTTTCTTTCTTTCTTTCTTATTTGAACTGAAAGCAAGTTCTGTCTGTTGATAAATGTTAACTTAAGAATTCAATATCACTGTTGCCCGCCCGATAAAATTATGATTAAGATCGTCTCATGTGTTGTCTGTCTGTCTGACGCTCTCCCTGTTAAGCTTGGTATGCATTATCCTCACATTATCAGCGACTCACCAATCAATTTTAATCAAATAATATTGGAAAATTAGCTCAGATGGGAATTAGTTTTGCTCCATTTGAGTGGATTCTCTCTGGACTGTACCTGTCCTATCACTCCAAGAATTGCTCACAATGTCTCAACTAATACAACATCCACAGCTAGACCGTATATAATTTTATTTTGGCTAATTTCCAGGTTCCATGCCCACACATGTATGCACCCATGCATTTGAATTTCCTTATTATTTGCACAATTTCTTCATTGGACCACTATCTACGTATATTATTATTTACTACTTTGATGCTAATGGGAAGTTGAATTATTACATTTCTGCCATAAATGTAACGTTCATATATCCACAATGATTTTCGAAGTGACTCTCCATGGGTATGACCCAGTAGCAGTGAAAACTTTCTTAAGTGAATGATCAGCGATTTTCTATCGATGCAACGAGTTGTGCGAATACTGTCCTCATCCTTCTAGGAACTACATAGTATCTGTAACGTGCTGTTGATGGAGAATTAGTGTGTTGCCGAATGCATCTTTGAAATTATAATCATTTTTGCCCTGTAGGTCGACGATATAGGAACTAATTGCTTTTTGTGATTTAAAAGATATCAATCTTACTTACTGTTTTACTCTGGATGGTTTTAAGTTTCTTGATTGCCTGAAGTTTTAGTTAATAAGACCGTTAGACAGTATTCTGGCATAATTTATGCCACCTTTCCATCTTGGGAGCAAACAATGAATTGAATCCCAATATTACATTAAAAAGTGCCACTTGCAGAGAGTATACCGGGGCATCAAATCAAAGGAGCAAGATATAATTACTGTTGTCTACATATATTGCCTTTGTGAATGTGGAAACAATTTTAGAAATGTAACTTGACCAATATTCTCTCAATCCTATTGGAGCATTCTGCGGTTGTTCAGTGAGACAATTGACCTTAAAATGAGAATCGAAACGTGTTCAAATGAATTCACATGTAAAGACTCAAAAATTTCTATTGATTTATCAATGGAATCTCTTAAGGTGATTACTCTCCCAGTCGAACATATTCCCATGAAAAACTAGTTATGATGCCATTGAATTACCTCTAACTTCCTTTCCACAAAAGCATGATTTTAACCATTATGAGTACTTGTCGGAGATCTTTGACTCCTACTTCGCCAGCCTGATATCTCTTAAGTATTGCAGACGCGCAAAACACATGTGACTGTTCGATATTAAAGTTGTGTCGTATCTACATCAAAGAACCACGATTTCCAGAGTTCTCTCTCTCGCGTGTGTGCTGGTGGTAAATAAGCTAACACTCAATATCTGAAATGCTGAGTCTGATTTGCTGTAAGTTTAGTTACGGGGTTCTGCCAACTTTACCTTTCAATTAGTCTATGTTGCACTGCTGGGAACGAGTTTTCGAGAAGATACTAGCGAAAGCATCCTTGAAGTAACTGGCTATTTGCTTGCTTCCTGTGATAACTGTTTCTTCTTCCATCCTCCCACCTTGTGCCGACCATTTGCCTGTCTGCAGCATTGTAGAGAGCATAAACTGCAATTTGGTAACTTCTTTTTATTTTTGGTATTTCAGTTCGAAGATACTTCATGGAGGCGATGATCTATTATTACTAACACTGGACCCTTAGTCTGGAGAGCCATGTAATATTCTTGGGACTGATGTTCAAATCCCACCATGCCATATGGTAGAATTTCAATCCAATGAAAATCCCGAATTAAGAGTCCAGTGATGACCATGCTCAGATTATTGGAAAAACCCTTCTGGTTTATCAACACCCTTTTTGGAAGCAAACATCCATCCTTACTTGATCTGGCCTACATGTGATTCCAGGCCAGGTAAGGACACTTAACTAGTTGACTCTTACATGCTTTCCGAGCAATTTGGGATGGGAAATAAGAGCACGCCTAGCCAGGGACACCTCGTCCTGTTAATGACTTCCTGTTGAAGGAGTCTTGTCATTCACAAGTGAATTTAAAAGCTACACTGTCCTTTTTTTCAACCCATATTGCTCCATCCATGTTTCAGGGTTATAGAAAAATAAGAAAAACGAAGAAACAAAACAAGGAAAACAATTTATGATCAGTACATTGCGACACAGATGAGTTCATAAATGTAAATAGGAAAGAAAAAATAGAATTAAACAGGGATCTTTTTTGCCTTTCTGTTTGGAAGAATACAAAACTACCGTCCCTGAAATACTTGAGAACCGAGGGCATATTGACATGAAGAATTGAAGATGAATAGGAAGTGAGACATTAGATCATCATATATAGTGGCAGAAGTAGGCCATTCGGCCCATGGAGTCTGCCCTGCTATCTGATACTGACAGTTATGTTTCTCAATCCTATTTTCCTGTCTCACCCCCCCCACCCCAATCTTAATCCCCTCATAATGAAGAACCTACCGCACTGTACCTTAAATGCATTAAATATCTTGACCTTGAAAACCTCCTCCAGCAACGAAGTGTTTAATTTTTTTTCTTAAACAGCTTGATTAGAAAAATAAGTTGCAGGCACAACAGAGGGGCTAAGTGCTGACTTTGTGAGATGTGGGGGATCTGCATTGCTTCCAGTATCTCGGATGGCGACATTTTTGGGAAGTGCACCAAATTGCAGCGCCTCACAGACTGCATGGATAGGTCGAAGCGGCAATTGGATGCACTTTGGAACATGAGGGTGGCGGAAAGCGTCATAGGCAGTAGTTTTCGAGATGAAGTGACCCAGAAGGCGCAGGCAAATAAATGGGTGACCACCAGAAGGGACAGGCAGCCAGTGCAGGAATTCCCTGTGGTTGTTTCCTCTCTCTAACAAGTATAATGTTTTGGATACAGTTGGCGGGGGGGGGGGGGGGGGGGGGAGGGGGGGCATGACGGAGGGAGGAATGACCTATCAGGGGGTTACAGATGCAGCAGTCAGACTGGTGGCTCCAGTCTGTTCTTAAGAAGGGAAGAACTAATAGAACTAGAACAGCAGTCACAGGATATTCTACAATTGGGGTATGGGCAGGCGCTTCTGTGGACGTAAAAGAGACTCCAGGATGGTTTGTTTTTTCCCTGTTGCCTGCGTCGGCGATGTCTCTGAACGGGTAGAAAGCGTTCTAAAAGGAGAGGGTGGACAGGCAGATCCGTACTGACGACTCTTACTTCCTGGAACAACAGAGGTTGAGTTGCGACATGATAGGGGTCTACAAGATTACAAAGGGCATGGACAAAGTAGAGAGTCAAAAGCTTTTCTTTCCCAGCGTGGAAGAAGCAGGTGCCAGGGGCCAGAGGTTTAAGGTGTGAGGGGCAAGGTTTAAAAGTGATGTACGAGGTATTTTTTTTTCCCCACAGAACGTAGTGGGTGACTGAAACTCGCTGCCAAGCGAGGTAGTGGAATCAAATACTATCGTGACTTTTAAAGGCCAATTTGAAATATACATGAATAGGTTGGGAATAGAGCGATACAGTCTTCGGAAGGGTAAGGGGTTTTAGTTGTCAGGGGTAGGCTTGGACGGCCGATGGACCTGTTCCTGTGATATAATTTTCTTTGTTCTTTGTTATTTTAACAATGTTTTGCAATATGTCCAGGTATCTACTACAGAACCTTGAGGTGCATTCCATCTGGTATCCACTGTCAGACCTATCAACTTCTCATTCAGCTCATGCTATTGATGAGCACTGCAGGCAACTCTACACACTGGCTGTCTTGAAGTTCTAGCCTATTATGATGCCTTCCACCATGAAAAGTGATGCAGAGTATCTACTGGCCTTCTCTGCTTGTTGTTTCTTGTCTCCCCATTGCAATTTCTCTAGCCTAATTTTCAAAAATGTAATGCTTGCATCTCTCTTACCTTGTATATCGAAATCAAAACTATTCCAATCCTTCATCATGGTACGAACTGGCTTACTCCTGCATTTCACCTTCTCCCACTTGTTGCTTTTGTACTTGCCTTTGGGTTTTTTTCAATTTAAACTATACACGATCCTTTGGATTCAGACTAATCTTCACCGAAATGTAAGAATTTGCTTTTGCTTTTATGCTTCACTTGTCAGCCATATTTACCTAGTTGTCACCTTCATATGTTACTTTCTGTTGTGTCATCCGAATTATCCTCATAATCTCCTGCCATTGCTGCTCCATTGTCTTCCTGCAAAGCTCCCCTTCCAATTTACTCTGGCTGGCGTCTCCCTCATATCTTTGTACTTACTTTTATTCAATTGCAGCCCTGTTACATCTGATTCCAGATTCTGCCTCTCAACTGTAAGAGTGAATTATAATATTTTATGGTCAGTGTCCCTTAAGTGTTCCTTCCCTTTAATTTCCCCAATAAATAATGCCTCATTACGAATCATG
This sequence comes from Stegostoma tigrinum, assembly GCF_030684315.1. Classification (NCBI taxonomy): domain Eukaryota; kingdom Metazoa; phylum Chordata; class Chondrichthyes; order Orectolobiformes; family Stegostomatidae; genus Stegostoma; species Stegostoma tigrinum. The sequence continues at coordinate 15,377,849 of NC_081387.1, read as the reverse complement.
AATACAAAATTGCCTGTTCACCAGTCGGTACTACCACTGGTTGCTTCAAAAAGAATTTCTTTTTTTGAGATCCACTGCCAACTTGATTTTTTTTCTTGGCCACTTACATAATGAAATGTCACATACTTGTTGTAAAGCTGTCTCTTTTTTAAAGCCATTTCTGTATCTTGAATTATTTTCTTCTCTGCATCTTGACTACTGCTTGGAGGATTGCCCCATCAGTTTGTTTTTTGACCAGGCCCTGCTCTCGCCCACACAGGAAACAAAAATCTTAAGCCTGTTAGACATGTTTAAGGGCTGTGGAATTTTCAGCACTACATTCTAGATCTCTTTACCTGACCTCATGTAGTTACACTCTCCTGTTCTTAACGCTGACCGAATTTGAGGGGGTTAAGGGTTAAATGAATTTGACTATGAACTGCTCAGTTTCCAGGATCAAATATTTTGAATCTTAGGTACTTAAGATGGTATTTATGCAAAAAAAGAAAAATGCATGTGCTTGTTATCATTTTCCAGAATTCCAGATCAGATAGTGGCAACTGTATACCAATAGTTTAAAACATTCGAATAAGATAGAAAGGAAGCAAGAAATTGAAGAGTGTTTAGCCTAATGTAGGTGTACGGGGAGGCCACACTATGTTTCAAAGGATGCAGCAACACGGTACTTGGAAAATATCAACACAATTGGATAGGTTCGAATTGGCTTGATGAACAACAAATCATGTGTGAAAAATCCAACAGATCTTTCCTCAGGACATAACCAGTGGTATACATAAGTGAGTATCAGTTGATTGTGGATATGGATATTTTTCAGAAAGTTTTTGAAAAGTATGACATACACCAGTAGTGCACGCCAATAGAAATTGCGTGATTTGGGTGGACTATCAAGGAACTTTCGATTGGTCAATAGATAGTAAACCAAGACTATGATTTATTTTTTGTTGTGGAAGATGGTGAAGTGTGGAGCACAAAAGTCCCTGCTTGGGCCCTAGTTTATCTTGCTACTCATCAACAATTGAGATGAAGGCCTCAAATGTAATATTTTCACAATGGCAGACAGCACAAAACCAGATGGTTTAACGTGGATAAATTGCATGCTATCTACTACTTCTGGAAAAGCAAGTTTGCAAACAATTGAGTGCTAATAAATTCAGGCAATTTGTCAAACAAACAAAATCGCTCACCAGTCACAGAAAGCAAGCATACATTATAAATGCATTCAGGGAAGTAATATATTCTATGATTTGCAACATTGCAAGTGAATTTCAATACATTACTGACAATAACGTACTTTACCTGTACTGGACATTTGTGATAACACACCTGAAACATTGTGCACAATTTTCATTTCCTTGCCTGTGATAGAATGTGTTGCTTTAGAACAAGTGCAGTGGACAATTCCCAGACAGATTCCATACAATCCAACTTTGTTGTATGAGGTGATTTTGGGTCAAGTTTCCTTTATTGAAGTTTGGAAGCATGATCAGTAATGACTTTGAAACATACAGATATCTGATGAGTTTGGCAGACTGGTTGTAGGATGCAATTCTCCTGTCTGCAACAGTCAGTAAAGTGAGCTAAACTCTCATTTAGAGAATTTAGAGAAGCAAGAAATTGAAGAGTGTTTCGCGTAATGTAGATGTATGGGGAGGCCATACTATGTTTCAAAGGATGCAGCAACACGGCACTTGGAAAATATAAACACAAATGGATAGATTCGACTTGGCGAGGTGAGGATCAGAAGTATTTTTGATTTACCACTGCGTAAGATGTGGAGGCTAAATCTCTGAGAATATTCTTTAAAGCTGGGAAATTAATAAAATGTAAAATTTGAGGCATGAAATCGTCATGCTTACACTGAATGGTGCTGTAGACTCTATGGGCCAAAAGGCCTACTCCACTTTCTGTGTTATATGGTAATGATCTCATACCAAACTGCAGTAAACTATACCCTGTGACACTAAATTAAGCACCACACCCACATCAATTTTACGTACTTCACAACTCTACTCCTCACATATCGCTATTTCTCAAAGTATATGTGTGACATTTAATCAAGGGTCAGTTGAAGTTACCGGCTGAAAATAATCACCTTGGGGGATGTGGGAGGTATGGGTTACTACTTGTGTCCCTTCTGACTTCACCTGCAAAAATTGCATCCAATTCCAGCTCCTCACAGATCATGTTATGGAATTGTAGCTGGAGCTGGATGAACTTCGGATTGTTTGGGAGATGGAGGGGGTGATAATTAAGAGTTATAGAGAGGTTGTCACACCCAAGTTGCAGGAGTAAAGTATCTGGTGACCGTCAGGATAGGGGAAGGGATCTCCTGTGGTCGATTCTCTCAATAATAAGTATACCACTTTGGATACTCTTGGGGGGTGGGGGACCTACAGGTGTTTATACTTATGTGAGGAACAAGAGGATCACCAGAGTGAGCGTGGGGCCATTCAGGAGCAGTGGAGGGAACATATGCATAGAGTCAGAAAAGGTATGGTAGGTCCTTGATGAATACTTTGCTTCAGTATTCACCAGCGAAAGGGAACTCGACATCTGGAAGGACAATGTGAAACAGGCTGATATCCTCGAACAGGTTGATGTTACGAAGGAGGATGTGCTAGAAATTTTGAAGAACATAAAGATAGATAAGATCCCAGACCAGGTGGGATATATGGGAAGCAAGGGAAGAAATTGCTGCGCATTTGGAAATGATCCTTGCATCCTCACTCTCCACAACAGTAGTACCAGATACAAGGAGGGTAGCAAATATCATTCCCTTGTACGAGAAAGGGACTACGGATCATCCTGGGAATTACAGACCAGGCAGTCTTAATTCTCTGGCGGGCAAATTATTGGAGAGGAATCTGAGAGATACTACTTATGATTATTTGAAAAAGCACATTTTGATTAGAAATGGACAGCACGGCTTGGTGAGCGTTGCCTCACAAGCCTTATTGAATTCTTTGAGGATGTGGCAAAGCACATCGATGAAGGCAGAGCAGTGAATGTGGTGTATATGGATTTTAGCAAGGCATTTGATAAGGGCTCCCATGGTAAGCTCGTTCAGAACTTAAGGAGATATGAAATTCAGAGAAATTTGGCTCTCTAATAGAAGACAGAGGGTGGTAGTAGATGGAAAGTATTTAGCCTGGAGCACAGTGACCAGTGTTGTTCCACCGGGGTCTGTTCTGGGACCTCTGCTGTTTGTGATTTTATAAATGACCTGGACCATGAACTGGAAAGGTGGGTTAGTCAGTTTGCCGATGACGTGAAGGTTGGTGGAGTTCTGAATAGTGTGGAGGGCAGTTGGGCATTGCAATGGGACATTGGCAGGATGCAGAGCTGGGCAAAGAAGTAGCAGATGGAACTGTACTCAGGGAAGTGTGAAGTTATACATTTTGCAAGTCTGATTTGAATGCAGAATATAGGGTTAATGGCAGGTTTTTGGCAGTGAGGAGAAACAGAGGGATCTTGGGGCCCATGTTGATAGATCCCTCAAAGCTGCGACCCAATTTGATCGGGTTGTTAAGAAGGCATATGGTGAGTTAGCTTTCATTGGCAGGGGAATTTAGTGTAAGCGCTGTGAGGTTATGTTAAGGGTCTATAAACCCTGGTTTAGACCACAATTGGAATATTGTGTTCAGTTCTGGTCACCTCATTGTAGGAAGGATGTGGAAGCTTTAAAGAGGATACAGAGAGATTTACTAGAATGCTGCCTGGACTGGAGGATCTTTTGAGGGAAAGTTTATGGAGCAAGTGTTTTTCTCACCGGAGCAAAGAAGGATGAGGTGTGACTTTGTAGAGGTGTATAAGACGATGGGGGGCATACATAGAGTGGATATCCAGAGGTGTTTTCTTTTCCCCAGGGCAGAGGTGCCTATTACCAGGGGGTATCATTTTAAAGTGATTGGAGGAAGGTATACAGGAGATGTCAGAGGTCAGTTCTTTACACAGAGATTGGTGGATGCGTGGAATTCGTTGCCAGCAGTGGTCGTGGAGTCAGATATATTAGGGACATTTAAACAATTATCGGATAGGCACATGGATGATAGTAAAATGTATAGTATACAGAGTAGTTTGATCTTAGAGTAGGATAATAGTTCGGCACAACATTATGACCTGAAGGGCCTGTACTGTGCTGTACTGTTCTACGTTTTATATTCTTTAATCAGAAAGACTACAATGATAATATTATCTTCCATTTTATGTCTAATAAAAATGATAACATGCACACACCACGAAGCAACGTGTGTTCTCCATTAAGCCTACCACTGAAATTTTCCAATTCTCCACATTCAGAATTTCAAATTCTTGCTCTTTTAGTTAACTTACTGCTTATTTGACATCTTTACAAATTTGCAGTCTGCTTTCAAGGCATGAAACCGGGTGGCATGATGGCTCAGTGGTTAGCATTGCTGCCTCACAATGCCAGTGACCCGGGTTTGATTCCACCCTCCACCGACTGCCTGTGCAGAATTTGCACATTCTGCCTGTGTCTGTGTGATTTTCTCTGCATATTCCACTTTCCTCCTACGTTCTAAAGATGTGTAGTCTCGGTGCATTGGCCAAGCTAAATTGGTCATAGAATTTAGGGATGTGGGTTATGGGGGGATCGTTCTGGGTGGGATGCTCTGCGGGCTGGTGTGGACTTGTTGGGTCAAAGGACCTGTTTCCACACTGTAGGGATTCTATGATTAATCACATCGATAATTACTTATCCATTGCCACATGCATTTGTTCTGTTTCTTCAAAAGTCCTTATTATCCTCGGGAACAATGCTCCAAAAGTCTTTGACACTGTGTCCTTCAGTATATTATGAATCTCTCAGTGCATGTGTCTCTTTCTAGTCTAAGCATCTTCATCTTTATTCCAATTAGTTCCTTATCTGGATGAATGATTTATACCTACTGACTTCGATTTTTTTCTTTGTGTAGTGCATTACTATGATTCTAGATAAAGCCTATGAGCTCATGTATGTTGTTTATTGAGTTGTGATTTCTGAAAGACTTAGAATATTTAACCTACATCAAAAAAAATCCACCACTTTTATTTTGTTTATATTGAATCAATATAAAGGTTATAATTTATTAACCTGACAATGGGAATTAAAAATGCAATTACAACTTACATTGTTGCAGCTCATTTCATAAATCAACACTCTCTGCAATCAGCCTGCAGAATTATAACAGAATTATAGAAAGCAATTTTGATCATGAGAAATGTAAATGACCTTGTAGAAAATTACCTTGAAGGACTTCAGAATTTTCAATGCAAAGATGGAAAAGATTAATTTGAAATTGTTGGGATAGATTCAATATAGCTCAGTTGGCACAGAGGTTTTTTTTTTAAATTCGAGACTTTGTACCAATATTTTATTCATTCTATTTAATTTTATTTTACTTATTGGTAATGTGAAATTCTTTTTAAAAATCTGTAAGGCTGGGTGGGAAAGCTAAAACAGAAAGAAAAGGCTTCAAGAAAATGTTTACACAACAGCTAACATTTAAAGGCAAGCAGAGCTTTTCTGTGATGAAGAGATATGAGATTGTAATTTCAGTTTAGATTCAAAATTAAAGTGGTGTTCTCTTTCCATATTAGTGGCTAATATTTAAGGATAATGATCCGCAAAAATGTCAGTCACTCAACTAAAGATTTAGTCAGAGATCTAGTAATAAGTTACTTATACTAAATATATTCACAGATTTGTTTAAGTCAATGTTAATATGGAAGAAGAGTTAGTTTCCATCTTACTGAAAGTCTATACATTCACAGTCAGAAGCATATATATTTCGCATCATACTAAGTAAAGTCAGGCATGGAGCAATTAAGTTATGACTTAGCGTATTAATATCGCTTGCGATCATTCTTCTTTTTTGAGACCAAGTGGAGGATTTAAGAAAGAATGCTAGCTGACAAGGTGCCGTTTTGAATGATATTTTACTAAACTTTGTTTAAAATTAATCCTTACATTTAATTTTGTTCTTTTTTTTCTGCCAGTGAGGCAACTTCTTTTAAAGGATAAAGGTAAATGAACGTAGATGCTATATTTCCATTATTTCATTATTTGAAATATTTTCCGTGAACGAGCTCAATATTTACTGCTTCTGAACTGGGGAACATATGATATCTATATTCATTTATTTTGGTTAACAAGGAACATTTGTTGCTTTAGATCAAGCCGTGCACGCACATTTCCACACTAAATAAAGCTCAAATTGGCATGCGAAACTGATAGTACTTCCCCAGGAAAGGAAAATTCAAGCAAATGCAAAAGAGGCTAGCTGTTTTATGTACAGGCAAAACTTGAAGTTTAGCACTCTCTTGCAAAAGGCGAAGGTTCTGTGTGGTATATGTTAGTAATGGCTGAGAAATTAAAAATGAAACAGCAACTAGAACTTCCTTCTGAATTTGCAGGTGAAACCTATAAATTCCTAGATCCCTATCATATGTGGGAAAAGAAACTGTCACAATGAACAAAGGAGGATCGATGGGCTGGAATGCCTACAGACTGGATCCACAGCTCATCTGTTTTCTCTGATTATGTGATGCTTCGCTTAAGTCTCCTTATTTACTTCAGAATCCTCTCCCCTCCCCCTTTTCTGATGAAGGGTCTAGGCCCGAAACATCAGTTTTTGTGCTCCCAAGATGCTGCTTGGCCTGCTGTGTTCATCCAGCTCCACACGTTGTTATCTCTGCCATGTGATTTGTTTTCATGGAGCACAAAATAATTTGAAAAGTTTCAAGAAAATGCTAAAATCTTCTTACAATATACTCCTGACATTGCAGTATAAAGAGTAGCTAATAATTGACTTGAAAAAGTGGTGTCAATGTAATGTTTTGGAAACATTTCTTTCCCAGGAGAGTCCAAGACAACAAAATGTGTCTCTGATGAAGGGTCTAGGCCCGAAACGTCAGCTTTTGTGCTCCTGAGATGCTGCTTCGCCTGCTGTGTTCATCCAGCCTCACATTTTGTTGTCTTGGATTCTCCAGCATCTGCAGTTCCCATTATCTCTTTCCCAGGAGAGTCTTCATTTCATATTTATTTCCTGAAAATTATGCAGATTCTATACATAAGTGATCATAGCATAGATATATTCCAGGAACATCTCATTTTTAGTTATGCTTGTGCCTAGAATTAATAGCTTGCTTGTTCAATGTTACTATGGTATATGCTTCCTCCTAAACTCGTGGATTTGTTTTGTTAGCCATCTGGTCATGAGTACATTTGCTGTTTTCATTTATACAAGAGGAAATGTTACATGCCCTGCTGTACTGGACTTCTCAGTTAACGAGAAGTGATCAATCTGGTTGCTATAATGGCCGTCTAATATATTTACTCAGTTTTGAGGTTACAAATTGTCCTAATCTAGAATTTGTCTATTTCTGATGTTCCACATCCTCTCATAGAATCTAGTTGCGGAATTTTATTGCCTGTTGTGTACTCGTCTAATTTAATGGTATTGCTGTATCAAGCAGCACAGAGATAGAGACTGGTACTGTAACACTGGACATTTATACATTAAAAACGCTGTGTGTTCAGTCCTGCCACCAAAATAATAATCAAATCATATGTTGAGGTTAACATGTTGGAAGCATGACAAGGCCAGATTGTGTTCCTCCCAAACAATTATTCATGCAAACAGATTCCAATCAAAATCCTGGACGCTGTTGCAATACAACTTTTCATTTACAATCAAATGACATCAGCAAGAAACAACAGAAAAATAAAATGGCCAAATGCATTTCGAAGAGTACCATAAGATTGTTTAGATTACTACAAGGAATATATTAATTTTATTTTTCAGAAATAGATACACTGAAGGAAAATACACAAGATGCTGGTGAGGGGAAGGTTTTCAAAGTATATACTGCGCAAATCAAAGATGCAAAGAACGTTAATTGACAGAATCAGGTTCAAAATGTTCGAACAAAAAATTGTATTATTTGAGCGAATGAATGTCTTGAAACACACATAAGTCATTGAGTCATAATGTCATATAGATATACAGTTTTTAAACAGACCCTTTAGTCCAATTCGTCCATTTCGACCAGTAATACTATATCATTCTATTCACATTAGCCAGCATTTGGCCCATATCCTTCTAAACCTTTCCTATTCAAACCTACCCAGATCTCTTTTATATGTTGTAATTGTAAAAGCCTCTACCACTTCCTCTGGCAGTGTATTCCACATATGCACAACCTTCTGCATAAAAAAGGCCGCCCTTAGGTCCATTTTATATCTTCCACTCTCACCTTAAACCTATGCCCTGTAGTTTTGAACTCCCCACCCTGCAGTAAAATAAAAAAAAAGTGAAAGTTTACTGTGTCCATATCCCTCATGATTTTATAAACCTCTAACCCTCCGACACACAGGATAAATATCCCCAGCCTAATCAACCTATCACTATTGCTTAAAGGCACCAGCCCTGACCACATCCTCCAAAATCTTTTGTGAACCGTTCCGACTTTAATGATGTTCTTCCTATTGAGGGAGACCAAATATGCACAAAATATCCTAAAAATGGCCTAACCAAAGTCATGTGCAGCTGCAGAATGATCTCCTGAATACTATATTGAATGCACTAACCAATAAAGACAAGCATACCAAATGTCTTCTTCACGACCTTATCTACCTGTGACTCCACTTTCAAGGGACTAAGGATTTTCTTGCCAAGGCCGCTTTTTTCAACAACACTCTCCAGGACCTTATTATACAGTGTATAAGTCCTGCCCTGATTTGCCTTTCCAAAATGCAGCATCTTACATTTATCTAAATTAAACTCAATCTGCCAATCCTCAGCCATTGATACAAATGATAAACATGCCATTGTCCTCTGAGCTAACCTTCTTCGCTGTACACTACACCTCCAATATTAATATTATCTGCAAACATACTCGCAGTATCTTCTAAATTCACATTCAAATCATTTATAGACATGACAAAAAGCAGTAGACCCAGCACTCATCCTTGTGGGATACTGCTGGTCTTAGGCCTCCACCCTGAAAAGCAAGCAATCAACACCACCCTCTTTTTTCTACCTTTGAGCCAGTTCTGAATCCAAACAGCTAGTTCACACTCTATTCCATGTCATCTAACAGACTACCATGAGGAACTTTGTTGAATACCTTACTGAAATCCACATAGATCACATCTACCACTGTGCTGTCATTAATGATCTTCATTCCTTCTTCAAAAAAATCTCAAACAAGTTAACGAGATAAGATTTTCCAAGCACGAATCCATGACTATACCTCATCAACCCTTTCCTTTCCAAATATATGTCAATACTGTCCCTCATGATTCCCTTCAAAAAGTTGCCTACCACCAATGTCAGACTCATGAGCCTATCATTCCTGACTTTTGCTTACCACCTTCCTTAAATAGTGGCATCACTTCAGCCAACCTCCAGTCTTCCAGCACCTCACCGTAACTATCAATGATACAAATATCTCAGAAAGAGTCCCAACAAATTCTTTCCTCACTTCCCATAGATTTCTAGGGTATACCTGATCAATTCCAACTTAATTTTATTTTAAAGGCGTTCAGTACTCGTCCTCTGCATTATGGACATTCCTACAGATGTCGCTATTTATTTCCCCAAGCTCTATACCTTCCACATACTTTCCCATAGTAAACGTTGAGGCAAAACACTCATTTAGTACCTCCCCAATTTCGTGCAGCACCATATATCTGTAGCCTTGTTGATCTTTAGTATGTCCTGTTCCCTCTCTAGTTACTCTTTTCTCCTTAATGTATTTATAGATTCCGTTGAATTTTAGTTAACAGGGTTTTCCAAAGCTATTCCATGTCCAGTTTTTGCCCTCCAATTTTCCCTCCTAAGTATACTCCTACTGCTTTCTATGCTCTCCTAATGATTCACTGGATCCCAGTTGTCGATGTCTGATATATGTTTCCTTATTTTTCATAGCAAAACCTCATTTTCTCTAGTCATCCAGTATTCCCTCCAACTGCCAGCCTTGCCCTTCAACCTGATGGGAACTCTTGTTATCTCATTTTTGAATGCTTGCCATTTTCCAGCCAACCCTTTACCTGTGAGCATCGGCTCTCAATCAACTTTTGAACGTTCTTGCTTAATAAAGTCAAAACTAGCCGGTCTCCATTTTAGAACTTTAACTTTTAGATCCACATAAAGAGGGATATTTTAAAAGATAAAAATTATTCCTTTTTCATTTTTTACATAAAAACCTGATTTAACATCAAACTGTTAAAATAAATATTAGGCTTCAGAAAATTATACGTTTGAAGACATGGTTATTACATTGATTTGATATTGAATTGAGTACAGCATTTTTGGACGGTAGACTATGCCATTGACTACTGTCCATGCAGTGTAGACATGATTCTCAGATGTGGTAGCAAAACTCACATGACCTTCCACTTACTGAAATGCTATTTTACACCCAAAAGCTATGTCAGGTCAAAATGTGAGTGTGTCGATCAGGACTGGAATGATCTAAAATGAGTAACTTTTCTCCTGAACAGTTGTACTGTAAATTCTGCAATTAGTTTGAATCAATATTTTGTGTGAGAAATTAAATACGAGTGGAACAATCTGCACACATTTTATCACAACAGATACTTTTGTAATTTGTGGTGCATAAGTAAGCTTTTATTTGAAGCTGATTTGCTAATTGTCTTGCAAAAGGGAAAAATGAACAGAAATTGGCCTGTTGATATGCTATGATGGAAGTTGAGTTGCTGCCAACTTGACTTTAATGCCCATGATTAAGGATATCAATACTGAAATACTTTCTTTGTAAGAAAGGTTTTTTTTTTGCAGAGGACAAGCTGCGTCAAAAGCAAAGAGGTAATATTTGTAAATTAGAGTTTCAATGTGATAATGAGATATCTATGGGATACCTGGGCATAAGTTTCCTCCAAGTGCTCTGTTTTCTTCGAACAGTACAAAGATTTGCATGTTACTTTGGCCAGCTATTCTAAACTGGCCCCTAGCTGTTCAAGGCTATGCAGACTAAGTGCATTAACTGTGACAAATTTGAGGCGGCAGAGATAGAGTAGAACGCTTTTCAAATGGTCAGAGCATGCTGTATGGTTGGAATGGCCTCAATGTTGCACTGTCGGGATTCTATACTGCTATACATCGCAAATTATGCAATGTCACTTGAAGAAAGATGTCTAAAATTGGAGTCAAAACAATTTTCTTATTTATTTTAATGAGTACTCATTTGATGCTTTTCAATGTAGCACCATCTATATGTTGTCTTCCAAATGTGATGATATCAAATGTAATGCACAAACTATAGTATGCGTGTAGCGAAGGAACAGCAACAACGTTTTATAATTATATGGATATTCACAAAATAAAACAAAATAGAAAACGTTTGGAGATATGCCATGACACAAACATGTTCAATGCACAAATTTCCTAGGAAAAAAAGTAAATGTTACTTCATCTTTTGTTGATAAATTTAACTTTAGTGGTGAATAGAAAGTTCCACACCACTACAATGCTACCACATGTTGATGTGGGAAACTTACCATTAAATCATTGCTGAACACTTTTTCATTGTGTTATATGAGCGTTTGGCAATATTTATCCCCATTATTGTGATCCCCGAAGATAGAATCTGTGCTTAACGTTCTTTTCTTTTGAATAAATCAAACAAAGAGAGAGTGTACCTTCAGAAGCAGCATCAGTTCGTATTCAGTAACTTTAACCCGCTGCAGTTTAACACTGGTTCAGGAATGAATATTAGCGTTATAAACATTACAAGTTCTAAAGTGTATTGCACTTCAGTGCGGTGAACCTAATCTCTGAGGATGAATTGGAATTAAAGAGAAAAGCAGAACTAAAAATAAATGATGAAAAGTGAAAAGTGATGTCATATCGTGTCAGTATGGCAGGTTCATTAATTATTTTAGAATACCATATGGCATTATTCATTTAGGCACTATGAATAATTATGATTCTGGCAGTCAGGACCTAATGAACTTCAATGGAAAGATACTTTGTTACTTGTTTCTCAATAATCAAAGCTAACATGCACAATCTGGAAAATATTAAACAGTTAAAAAGTAATCTGTGATGATTAAAGTGATATTTTTCAATGACACGCTGTTTAAAATTTAAACATTAATTTATTTCTTCTCCATTTCTAAATTTCAGAAGTGGATGACCTAAAAGATTCAATGAGAAAACAATGTAAGAAAACACATTGTTATTTAAAGCAAATGTCAATCAAAGCTTCGATTATTTGACATTTTCGTCTAGTTCTGCAGTTATGTGCTATTAGAGAAAACCAAAGTTTTACTTTGCAGAAAGAAGATATTTGATTCATTGTTTCTGCAGTCGTTGATCATTAGATTAAGTGGCTTTCCATCTTTTTTTCCGTATGTTTTCATATTACTTATAAAATATGTATTGAATGCCCTTTGCAATGCTGCAAAGGACACATGGCATTTGATTATTGTGAAATACTGCTTTTCATTCACATACTATTCATACTATTATTACACATACTATTTCATTCACATTTTCTTTTCTTCCTCAATGTACACCTTGTTCTTTCTTTTTTCAGTGCATAGCGTGTATATCTGCCGTAGAGGATTGATCATAACTTTAGATATTTTCCATTTCTGTTTTATGCCTACTTTTGTTAATGTTGTTTAATATTTCCTAACGTTGAATAGAGCACTTTCATTTTTTAATGAGCTTTCGATTATATGAAATTCATAACATCTCTAACACCTGATCCTTTTGGCATTTAAAGACTCATAACATATTTATCATCCTACGCCTGTTCCCCTTTTATTAATATTTCCATAATGGATAAGAAAAAGTCTGTGCATACTTTAGAAAAGATCAATTTGCCTTACGTAGCCTTAATTAGTAGTAATTTAGCCTTTTTCTATAACATCACTCATCATAATGGTGATACTATTTTTTCAAGTTACTGGGACATTTGTGAATCAACAGGCTGTGTGCTCACTGCAATTAAAAAAGCCAGTATAAATCAATATCTGCATTCGAATTACTGCTGATCATATAGCCAGAGATACATTTCTTTTGAAAAATTATAAAAATCCTCAAATTTTGAGAACTGAAAACCTGCTCACATGTATTGAAAAGACAAAGTGATGTATTTCCTTGAAAATAGCCGTGGTATTCTGATCAATATACATCTTGTGTCAACATAATTTTAACAGATGTTCTCACCCTCAAGAGATTGTTTATAATAACTCGCTGTGCAAAAAAAGGGCATAGTTTTGTTCTTTTATTGTCAAATTCAAATGCACGTCATAACTTGTCAACTACTTTCCAAATCTCTAAATTCATTATGAATCTAATAAAATAGTCCTCACATACCACCTCAACAACCTTCGGATCCAAAGCACCATCCTCTGACACTTCTGCCATCTGCAATCTGACCACATCAACAAAGACACTGTTCCCTCCCCACCCTTATCTGCTTTCTGGAGGGGCCACACTTTCTGGGAAACCCTTGCCAGCTCCACACTCCCCTGCATTCCCACCACATCTGGCACTTTCCCTGCAACCGCAGGAAGTGCTACACCTGCCCCCTCACCCCCATCCCAGGGCCCAAGAAGAACTTCCACATCAAGGAGATGCTCACCTGAACATCTGATAATGTGGTATACTGTATCGGATGTTCCCGTTGTGGCCTCCTCTACATTGGAGAAACCAAGTGGAGGCGTGGGGACTGCTTTGCAGAGCACCTACACTCGGTTCGCACTAAACAATTGCACATCCCAGTCACGAACCATTTCAACTTCCCTCCCCATTCATTTGACGACATGCCTATCCTGGGTCTCCTGCAGTGCCACAATGATGCCACCTGAAGGGTGCAGGAACAGCACCTCCTATTTCACTTGGGAACCCTGCAACCCAATGGCATCAAAGTGGACTTCACAAGCTTCAAAATCTCCCTCCCCCAAGCGCATCCCAAAACCAGCCCAGCATGTCCCTGCCTCCCTAACCTGTCCTTTCTCCCACCTCAAGCCCTGCCCCCATCTTCTATCTGCTAGCCTCATCATGCCCGCTTGTCCTGTCTGTCCTCCCTGCACTGACCTATCCCCTACCTAACTACCCACCTACACTCACCTTTACTGGCTCCATCCCCACCTCTTTGACCTCCCTGTCTCCTCTCCACCTATCTTCTCCTTTATCCATCTTCTATCCACCTCCCCCATCTCCTTATTTATTTCAGAACCCCTTCCCCACCCCATTTCTGAAGAAGGGTCTAGGCCCAAAACGTCAGCTTTCCTGTTCCTCTGATGCTCCATGGCCTGCTGTGTTCATCCAGCTCCACACCTTGTTATCTCAGATTCTCCAGCATCTGCAACTCCTACTGTCTCTAATAAAATGCATATTGTTTTTGTTTGTAATTCTCTTATTTGATGCTGATTGAAGTTATATGACTAAGCCTCCTCTCCATATTTCAATAGTCAAGAAGAAGATTACAACTTTTCACAAACCAATGCAGAAATAGCAAAGGCAGGACAATGAAACAGACTTTCTGTTATTTAACAATTTTTTATATGTTAACATCATCCACAGCCATACATATACATTGTTTTGGGTGGGTATTAGTTACTAGTGATGTTGAAATTCAAATGAATGCCGAATAAATACAATGAACAGTCACAAGGATGTTTCCTGACAGGGAAAATAAAAGTGACCAACAAAGCAACACAGCATACTTCTATATCAATGTGGTGAAAGTTTTAAGTTAAGTGGTAATATGTTTAGTGACGTAGATGTAAAGATGCTTCAGGAGATTTTTGGACAGACGTAGAGGATCGGAAAGAATGTAGCCAGTGGAATTTAAAGTGTAAAAATGTCAGGAAAGTGTGTAAAATAAGACAAACGAGCACAAGTACTTCATTCAACCCAGTGAGACTGGCCCGTTATTCAACTTCAATATGACTGATGGACTGCTGCAATTGTATGTACCCAGTCCAATTCTATTCACTTGTAGCCCACTTGTAAACAGATATCTATCAACTTCTTGCCTAAACATCTTGCAAGGCTAGCCTTCTACAACCGTCCACACCAAAGGAACCAAAAGGGTCACAACTTACTGATTTAAAAAAAAATTCTGTCCAGGCTCGTAATGAAGTGGATCACCCCTTATTAGTGAATTGTGCAGGGATTCCAGTTAACACCACCTTGGGGGAAATAACTTTGCTGCATCAACTTGTCTATCCTTTTTGGAATTTTGTAAGATTCATAAGATCACCTTTCTGCCTTTGAAGCTTTAGACATGCTGAGTAGGCCCCGCGATTTACTGTAGAATAAACCCACCAACGCTGGGAGCAAGTCTGTTGAACTTTGCTGCCTTCTATCAATGGGATAATATACTGACATAACAAATTCAAATCCCATGCAATATGTCAGATACAGCATAACCATGCTCCCATACAATCAAAGCAGTCTGCTACCAATCTTGTGCTCAGATCCTTTTCAAATAAAGGCAACTTTCTATTAAAACACTTCTACGTTAAGTTTCGGTCACTTAGAAACAGAACAAGATCTCTCCGCAGTTGCCATAAAAATTCATCTACCACATCCGTTGCTCACAGTATGATCTCAGTTATGTCAGGAGTCAAATGAGGACTCGGAACCAGTCAGCAGAGCTTCTGTGCTTTGTCTGCACTAATCAACATGACCTTCCACCTCCCAGTCCCGTTATGACCAGCCCATCCTTGGCCTCCTGTCAGACTGAGGCCAAGCATAAACTGTAGGAGAAACACCTCATATTTAGCCTTGGGGGATTAC
This sequence comes from Stegostoma tigrinum, assembly GCF_030684315.1. Taxonomy (NCBI): domain Eukaryota; kingdom Metazoa; phylum Chordata; class Chondrichthyes; order Orectolobiformes; family Stegostomatidae; genus Stegostoma; species Stegostoma tigrinum. The sequence continues at coordinate 15,362,064 of NC_081387.1, read as the reverse complement.
AGCCCAATTGCCTGAATATTGGCTTCAACAGCTTCAAAATCTCTCCTCCCCAAACCTGTCCATCTTCCATCTCACGTCTCTGCTACACCCTTCCCACTGACCAACCACAATAACCCCATGCTCTCTTTGTATTTCAAGTCCCCACCAACCCAACCAACTCCTGGCGCAGGGTTTCAGCATGAAACATTGACTTTCCTGTTCCTCAGGTACTGTCTGACTGGCTGTGCATTTCCAGCTCCACATTTATTGACTGCTGTTAGACCTGCTGGGCTTTTCCAGAAGTTTCCGTTTTCTGTTTAAAGACAAAACATGAAGTTCTATTTAGAGATGTAAACATTTCATGGATGGAACATGCAACAGTTCTATGACCACATATTTTCCTAGAAAAGTGGATAATCTCACATTTGACACCATGAAATTTCAAAGGCCAAATTATATCCAATTCCCTGTCAGTCCAAAACTTTCCCAAAATCTTTACACCTTCATCAGAAAATGTATTACCACTTAACTGTACAACATCTGAAAATTTGAAAATACTGCATCTTGTGCACAAATCCTCATCATTGTGAACAGCTCAGACACATCTGTTAACCCTTCCAGTACACCACTATTCCTAACCTGTTAAACGTGAGTTCAACCCTATTTTTGCTACTCTCCAATTTCTATCTGTTTACCAGCCTTCGGTCCTTGCCATGAGTTACCTCCTATACTACATCCTTTGATTTGTTTTCCTACCAGATTTCTATGGGGACATCATATCTTCAAAAACAAAATACTCCACCAAGTTTATCAAGCACAATTTCCCAATGGGAATATTACAATCAGATAGTTACCAAACAAGTGTCTATTAAGCCCTCTTCAAAAATAGGCTGTATTACTTTCATCACAATTGATGTAAGCTGAACAGGTCCATGGGTCATTATTTCACTCTTCTTCACTTTTCAAGTAGTGATGTGTCATTTGCCACCTTGTAATCAATAAAATTCATTGCAGAACCTGAATAACTTTTGAACGATCATCAGCAATGTACGATAGCCTATTTCAACACGCTTAGATATAGATAATTAAATTTTGTGAGCTCACTAGCATTCACCTTGTTAATACATCTAGCATATTCCTGTTACAGATGCTAATTTCCTTCAAATCTTCATCCTCCTAGCCACTAATATCTTCGTGTCCATTGTAGTTCTGGTAATTTTCTCAATGCAAATATTTTAATTAATTTCTTTTGTGCCATTGTTACTAGCTTGCCAGAATTTATTGTCAGTCCCTCATTCCTTGAGAAAGTGGTGATAAGCTGCTTTCTTGAACCGCTGTAGTCCATATGTTGGGTGATCCAAGATGCCATTAGGGAGCGAATTCGAAGAGTTTGACCCAGCGATGGAAAAGGACCTGTGATATTTCCCAAACATGACCATAAGTAGCTGGAGGCTAAATTTCAGGTAGTGATGTTCTCATGTATCTGTTGCACATGCCTTTCTGGATGGAAGTCTCCGTGTGCTTGAAAGGTGTTGTCAGAGCATCTTTGATATATTTCTGCATTGAATCTTGTTGATTGCACAAACCACTTCAGAGCATTGGCTGTGGAGGGAGATGATGCTTGTGGATGTGGTGGCAATCATGTTGGCTGTGTTGTCCTGGATTGTGTCAAGATTCTTGAACATTGTTGAAGCTGCGCTCATTCAGGCAAGTAGCAACCATTCCATTGCATTTTGACTTGTGTCTTGTACGTAGTGGACAGGTTTTGGGGAGCTAGGAGCTGAGTTACTCATCACAATATTCCTAGTGTTTGATCTGATTTTTTTTGGCCATTGTTTTATGTGGTATTCTGGCCATTGGTTATCCACGAAATGTTGACATTAGAAGATTCAGTAATTTTAACACCAATAAATATCAAGGTGATAAGATTTTATCTTATTGGTACTGGTCATAGCATGACATTTATGTGGTGCAAATGTTACTTGCCATTTGTCATCCCAATCTTGGATATTGTTCAGATATTGTTGTATTTAAACGGTGACTGTTTTGATGTCTGAGAAGTTGCAAATAATGCTGATCATGTGCAATCTGCAGCGAGCGCACACAACTTTTCACATTTTGATGGAGGGAACATTGCTTATGTAACAGAATGAGGCTGTTAAGGCTAGGCCATATTTCAAGGGCAGTCACTGGAAACTCAACTCTGGAATTTAGCTCTTTTGCCCTTGTGTGAACCAAGGCCATAATCAGACCAGTATGTGAGTGGACCTGCTAGAACCTCAACTGGAGAACACTAAACCGGTATTGTGGAGCAGGTGCTGCTTGATAGTACTGTTGATGACAATCTTCTATCACTTTACTGATGATCAAGAGTAGAATAATGGGGTGGAAATTGATGTGGTTTCTTCTGTCCTGACTTTTTAGTACAAGACATGCCTGGGCAATTTTCCACATGGTCAATATTGTAACTGTGCTCGAAGTGCTTTGTTAGGGCAGCAGCAAATTCTGGAGGAGAAGTCTTCAAAACTATTGCTGCAATGTTTTCAGCACTCATAGCCTTTGTAGTATCCAGTGTCATCACCTGTTTCTTGATAGCGGATGGAGTGAATTCAATTGGCAGAAGATTGGTAATGGCATTATATTTACCAGTTGGTAACTATAATGCCATTGAAGGAGACTGAGATGTATCATCCACTCAGCACTGCAGGTGGAAGACTGCTCTGAATGGTTCAGCTTGATCTTTTTCATTGATGTTCTGTGCTGTTCCACTTTTGAGGAGAGGGATGTTTGTGGAGTCTCCTGCCTCAGTGAGTTTATTAATTACTCACCACCATTCATGACTGGATCGATCAAGACTGCAGAGCTTAGATCTGATTCATTTGTTGTGAGTTTCCTTAGCTCTGTCTATCAATTGCTACTTGTGCTGTTGAGAATGCAAGTAGTACAGTTTGATAACGTCACCAAGTTTATACCTGATTTTGGGGTATGTCTGGTGCTGTCCCTAGCATACCCTCCTCCTATGAAGCAGTGTTGATCCCCAGTCCAGTTCGTACCATTGAGTGGGGGAATATGCAAGGTCATGTGGATGCAGATAGTTCCAGAGTGCAATTCTGCTGCTATCGATGGCTCACAGCACCTAACGAATATCCAATTTTGAGTTGTTAGACCTGTTGAAGTCTTTATTTTTTAGTACGCTGATAGTACCACAACATGATGGAGGTTATTCTCAAAGGGATGGTGCAGCTTTGCCTCCACAAGGACTGTCTCTCTTTCTGGCACTGTTATGTAAATGTATATCTTCAGCCAACAGAATGTCAAGGATGAGTTCCAATGTGTTTTCCCCTCTCTTTGGTTCTTTGACCATCTACTCCAGATACATCCACACAGTTATATTCTTCAGGACCATGCCATCTCGATCAGTAGTGTTGCTGCCGAGCCAGTTGTGGTAATGGACATTGAAATCCCCCACCCACAGTTCATTTCTGAATCCATGGCAACCTCAGTGCCTTCTCCAAGTGTTTCTTTTTTCCACATTGACGTGTACTAGGCCATGAACAGGATGAGGGTGATAGATGGTAATCATGGGGTCTGGTGTCAACGCTGAGTTCTCCCAGGGCATCTTCCTCCAACTGCATAATGATCTCCTGAAACTCTGTCAGTTCAGTCCTGCCATTGCTACAGGGCATATCCAGGAGTGATGATGGCGGATGTTGGAACACTGTCTGTGATGTATGGCTCCACGAATATGACTAAAGCAGGCCATTGTGAGTCAGGTCTGTGAGCCAGCTCTCCAAATTTTCGTATTTGCACCAGCTGTTAGTGGGGATGAATTTGTAGGGTCGACTGGGCTGCTCTGCTGTTGTCTTTTTAAGTACGTAATTTGATGCCAAGAAGTCTCTCCACTTTCATTACTTTGAGACTTTTAAGTTAGTGATAAAACTGAGAGGCTTGCTGGGCCACTTGAGAGGGTAATTGAGAGTCAAACACACATTACTATGATTCTGGAGTCAAATGTAGAAACAGGCCAGGTGACGATAGCAAATTTCCTTCGCTGAAGGAAATTAATAAGTCAGATACAAACCTTGTGTGCCATAAATATTGGAAACTTAGAAACAGGATTGGAAATTTGTCCTAACGCTTAACAGTTCTGGCAGCATTTGTAGAGAAAAATCAGAGATTACATTTCAAGTCCAGTTTTTATTCTCCAGAACTGATGGTGGATTGGAAAGTATTGCTTTTTAGACAGAAGTTTGGGTATTGAAAGATGATATGGAGCAAATGATAGATGGAAATAGACAGCAAACAGAGAGAAAGACAGTTGGACAGACAAACAAGTGGATAACAGTAAGCCCAGGAAAATGAATAGCTATTAATCGTGACTATTGGTGATTAACAATGGGTTGTGTGTAACAGCAGACTATGTGACAATAAGATCTGGTGTTTGGATGCTAAGGTAAAGACATGAGAGAAGCTCAAGCTCTAAAACTTTTGAACTTGATATCGTGTCCATAAGGCTATAAAGTTTCCATTCCAAAAAATGAGGAACTGTACTTCTAGCTTACACTGACCTTTGGTGAAGTGCTGCAGTAAGCCTGAGAGAGAAATGTTGGCTATAAAACAAGATGGCATATTTAAGTGCGAAGCAATTGGAAGCTCAGCATATTTCTTGCAGACAGAACGTAAGTGTTCTGTGAAGTGGTAACCCAATCTAAGGTTCGTTCTCCAAAGTAAAGGACACAACATTTTGAGCAGTGCATGCAGCAACCTGGAGTGAGTGAAGAGAAGATAAAGCTCTTTTTTGTACCTACAAAGTGTGTTAGAGCCAGATGGCGCTTTTCTTTCTTGAAAATAAATCAAATTCCATTCTCTGTATGGTGAAGTTTGATCCCAGGTGCTCAGAACATTAACTAAGTTTCTGTCTTAAAAGACTGGTGATAACACTACTACTTCATCTTCTACTTAAAATAACCTTTAAACTTCTGTGCCATCTAAATTCTTCTGACTCTGTGTATCCACACTCTTTTTTTAGCAAAACTTTCCCATTTTGCACATCTAAAGAAGGTTTTTCAACCTCCCTTTAAATGTTTCTTTGCTGGATTGCATTAACCTTCTATTCCCTCCTTCATTATCAATTCTTTGCATTTCTTTTGTTTTATTCTGTAAACCTCCCAACAGTGCATATACTATTTCCTCTAATATTTTCAAAATTTGTAACTTCACTCATATCCGCAATTTAATGTCTTCTTGTTTTGAGTTTTGCACCATGGAAGTTATATATTTTGTAAATCATTTATAGTTCTTTGCACGCGTTGCTGTTCCCAGTGATGCCTTTTAATGTATTTCATCTGCCTGTCACATTAAATTTTATTCTTTTTTACTCATTAATGGAATGAGGGCATCGCTGCCCAGGCAACATTTATTGCCATCTCTAATTACCCAGAGGACAGTTAAGAGTCAACCACATTGCTGTTGGTCTGGAGTCACATGTAGGCCAGACCAGGTAAGGATGGCAGCTTCCTTCCCTAAAGGACATGAGTGAACTAAATGGGTTTTTCCAACAATGACAGTGGATTCATAGTCATCACTAGTTTCTTAATTCCAGATATTTTTATGGAATTCAAATTCCACCATCTGCCTTGGCAGGATTCAATCCTGTGTCCCCAGAATGTTATCTAGGTCTCTGGATTAACAGTCCAGCTATAATGCCACTAGGCCATCATGATTTCATAAGTTCAAATTTAAATTAGTCCATAAATTGTCAATATAAATTTAGTTTATATTATGGTCATTCATCGCTAAATTTTCGATTAGCAATTCATCCCTTTTTATTAAATGATACTAGAAGTAGCATGCCCCTGAAGAATGGTCCAGACCAGAAGTGTCAACTTTCCTTGTCATCTGATTCTTTCTGGTCTGCTGTGTTCCTCCAGCTCCATACTGTGTTGCCTTTGCCCCAGGTTGATTCCTTGAAATACCACTCAAATAAATTATCCTTAAACAAAAATGTCATTTACCCGTCCTCCAAGCCTAACTGAACATTTGATTCAGGAAGCCTACGCACGGATTGAATTACCCATAACTACTGTGTTGCACTTTTTACACACCTCTCATTTGCTGATTTGTGTTAGCCACCACCCACCCACCCCCCGCCCCCGTTACTGCTGCTGCTGCTGCTACTACTCCTATTAAAGATAGATACATTGTAGCAATTTACCAATAATATGCATCTGTTGTAAATGCAACAATGTTACCCCTGCTTTCATTTCGAGGGGACGGCTGGCAGTTAATATTGTCACATTGCGTCATAATGAAGGGATTGAAGGCATTGGTTTGCAAGCCGGAAACAATCAATCATGCAAATTTGATGAAGACGAATCAAACGTCACGAATTAGAAAGCATGGTTGGGACACATGCTGATATATTGGAGCTGATCTTTGCTGAAGAAGTATAACTTTAAAGCAGTGTCAAAGACTCCATTCTTCTGCGAGCAAATGGGTGTACATAAATGGGTTGGAGGCCTTATTAATCAATGTCAGCATTTTAATGTTAATTATATAGTTAAATTTATTTTTGTATTCTCTACAATGGCTGCAAAGTAGTGGTTGTTTCTGACTGTTAATATTTGTTATTGTGTCACTTTTCTGTTGACCGCAATTTAACTTTGAATCTCCAGTATGTCTTTAAGTATTCATACAACGAAGTTGGTGCAGTTTTTTTACTGCTGCATTGGTGATTTGATGTATGGTTACGTGAAGTGAATTACAGCACAGCAGTCTACTTTCAGATCTTGTAGTACAACGCAGCTGCTTCCTTTTGCTCGTATTTGCGCGTTGATGTATATTTTGACCTGAATTTGTTGTATTTAGTTGCTAATGTTGGGCAATGATATCAAGAGAATGCATAATGTGAAAATTGGATTTTTTTTTCCAACAATAACTCTGCAACTTTTTTTTGCCATAATCTCATTCACACACATTTGGAACAAACAGATTTATCAGAACCTGTGAAGTGGGTTGCTCTTCGTAGACTGGTTGTCTGATCTCTCATCATGGTTAAGTTCAAAGGCACATTCCTTAAAATCCACCAGTTTCAGGACTAGAAAGTACTCAACACAGATTATATTATCTTTCCTTGTAACTACCAATCCATTTCCAACTGTTTTTGACATGTGAGTACTGAATCATCATTGAAGTAATGAGGTGGACGTTAAACGGGTTGTATTTAAATAGTTGTGTTGAGGCTTCTTCTTTGATGTTAAAGTGTGGGGTAATGCAAGAAGAAATATTTAACTCGAATAAAAAGCGGAGGAACTGTGGATGTGGTAAATCATAAACGGAAGTGGAAAAGCTCGGGCGGTCTTGTTCCACTTGTGAAGAGAAATCTTTGAAATCAGAGAAATAAAAAAAAGTGACAGACTTGCTGGGTTTTGTTAACAATTTTTGTTTCTTTTTTTGTTTCTAGTATTCACGGGGATATTGGTAGACTATGTTAAACTTCAAACTATGCTACCATTGCGTCTAGAATATTATTTCTCACAACAACTTTCAACTGAGGTATTTCATTCCACAACTAAATAAGCGATTCTTAAAGTCCACCTGAAATGATTTATTGGTTTTCTGAGTCAAAAGCTTGCAAAGCAAATACAAGGGATATGAATGCCGACCATTGGAATTGCATGCAGGCATCAGAAGTTGAAATGTTATGTAAAATTTAGGGAGACCTCATAGTAATGTCTGGGAATTGAGGCCAGACATTGTCAACAGTCTCCAAAGCTGGCACATATAAGAATAGAACACCAGCGTGTTCTCCACAAATATTAATAAAAATTATAGAAGTGAGTGAAACAAACAAGTTGACATTAGGCTATTGTCTGCATTATTTATTGTCCACAATTAAATTTGCCATTACGTTTTTTTAAATTGAGGATGAATTCAGATAGAACATTAACTGGGAAGTGTTTAAATACCTAGTCAGAAATATCATTTATCCTACATATCTTTGCATTCAAACTAATGGATAATCACCAGGTGCCGAATACAATAAGGAAACTGCACTGTCTGAATTTGTATTCTTAGGCTCTTCCACTTAGGTTCACAGCTACCAGGATTTTTTTTTGTGTTTACTAAATCAAAGTCATTCTTTTCTTTTTTTTAAACAGTGGACAAAGAGAAAGGTATGATTTCAACAATGTCCATTCAGTTTACTTGTCTGGTGATATTCAAAGTTCTATTGTGATTGCAATTCTTCCCAGTGACGACACCTTTTAAATTTTGCTGTTTAATTTGTATGATTAATGTACAAATTCCACTGACATTATTAATGTCTTTCCAGATCACCTCTTAGACGACGGTGAGTATTATTTACACATTGCCAAGCAAATATTCGTCATTCAAATGGCCCAAATATGAAGATCAGAAATTGCATTGTTTGGAACTATGGCCTGACATGGAAATGACAGGTAGTTTGTTTACAGTTTTCCACCAATATAATCCTAACAACCCACATTAATCACCACAGAAATGGCAATGAGTTTCTTAGACTTAAACCTTCCTCACAAGCACTCTCAAAAAACTAAAATCTCACAACACTGATCATTTCTTTATTTATTTATCAATTTTAAAAAATACAGGAGAACTGCTAGTTATTCTTTTTTTTCTTTCAAGCTGCCAAATGAGGCTGCATAAAGAAAGCAGTTGAAAAAAACAAATCTGATTAGACCGTGATACATATATTCCTGGAGGTGACCACTGATTTTACTGGTGAATCTCTTCCAATAGTTAATACACGAATCTGAAGCAGTGCCCAACATGAAGGTGATTGGAGCTCTGCACTGAATGGATAATATGAGCTTCCAGCATTAAATAATTTTTGGCCCTCATTTCAGATGAGGATTTTACATTATGGAAAAATGTGGGATTTTCTGAAATGATATTAATGTAGGTAATCCATTCAAGAATTTCATGCATGCAGTGATAACTGGAGAATTAATTAACTTTTCTTGAAACAGTACTGCAGGAAATGTGGCATCTACTTGAGTGTGTACATGCCACCTCACATTCATATTATAGCCATGCAATGACACCAGGTGGTGTGAAATAAGTATTGAGTATCAGAGAGCCATTCATATTTACAGTCCCAAAAGGCTATTCAACTCGTGTCTATGTTGCCTGAATACTTCAGCTGACCAATCAAATTCGGATTTTAATTATTTCTACCATAGCCGTGCAGGTGGCAGGATTGGGGTCTAAGATAACAAGATGAAGGGTCTAAGCCCAAAATGTTAGCTTTACTGCTCCTATGATGCTGCTTGTCCTGCTGGGTTCATCCAGCTCTACACCTTGTTATCTCAGCTTCTTCAGCATCTGCAGTTCCTACTATCTCAGGATTGGGATCTAATTGTCTTTTAAACGTATTAAGGCCTATCATAAAACTGGCATCAGAATTCATATCACATGCTACCGGTTGCAAGAACACTTCAGGAAAAAAAGCCTATTTTAATCTTTTGACCAATCAACATAATTTATGGTCCGTGGTAATTCAGTGTCCGATGGCAGAAACATGTCTTCGCTATCTACCATATACAACCTGTCATGATTTTGTAAAAGTCAATGATATTAACTCTCTGTCATCGACTTTAAGAAAATGACTGTAGGTAACTCCAGCATGAGGCCAGTAGCCATTATCAAGTTATGCTTTGTTTACACGAATAGCCTTAATAATGGTACTGCCTCCTACAAAATCAGGCTCCACACTGACAGTATCTCTGACACTCACCCTTCTTATATGTCAGCACCTTGTCATACCAGATTAACAGTACCAGTAATTGAACTTATGTTTTCTGAGGGCCAGCCAGCTGGATTCCTTGCAAATGCTACAAGCACCCCCCCTCAGTTTCATTGGACAAAAGGTTGGTCCTTTTCCTTGGAGATCCTCCAGCACCAATTTAGCATTAGGTCTAGTTCCAAAATCTTGGCATTCAACACAGCATACGATGCCCAGGATCTCATCTCCTGTACCAGGAGGCCTTGATAGAATTTCCCTCTCTTCTTCTAGCTGCAAAGGCAACCGGATCATTACTTTCATTTTGTCCATTTCTGATTCAAGGACTTGACAATATTTGATGTAGATGTTGAATCTATGGATTCCAGCAGGGTTTCAAAAAATTCAGAATGGCATGACATGTTTTGTTTCCCAATGTTTGATAATTTGTGGCTTCTCTATAGTCCACATGCTTATTCCAGATTGTTGCATGGAGCCACACTTTATATGTCAGTGTTGTGACCTCAGGTCAACCATGCTTCTTATCCGCGCTGGGCCATTTCCGTGATTCTTACACCAAACTTTGTCCCTTGTGTCAAATTTTCTCTATCACGATGTGGTCTAGGGTCTGACATTGGTGCTCCTGGTGTTGTTTGTCCCTATTCCTTCCAATAAAGGAAAATATCATTTGAGCCAGTGCAGAATCTTTTACCAATCATCAACTTTGCCAGTGCTATCCCTGTATTTTCATGTCAGGTAGTCATTTAAACAAACCAAGAACTGGGGTAGCTTGCTATGTAGTGAGGCCGTAGGCTGTTTCTTCAATCCAGCCTTTAACGTTTGGACTGCTCTTTCCAACAAGCCATTGGATGAGGGCTGGTATAGAGCTACTGTATTTGCAGATTCCCATTCGACATTAAGATGTGAACAAATTCCCTGGAGGTAAACAATGGTTCATTATCTGTAAACAACGTTTCTGGGACTCCGAGCGCTATGAAAAATGTGCACAGTTTTTCTATCATGGACCCAGTGTTTGGTGAATGAGCCTTGTGCAATCCAAATATTTTGTGTGGGCCTCAGTAAAAACAAAGAAAATTGAACCCCTGAGTGGACCTGCATATCTGATCGGCTGCTGAGTTCAAGGTTAACCTGGCCCTTCCCACGGATGTGCAGGAGTTGCTGGCGGTAATAATTGTCCTTCTTGACACTCTGTGCACTGCCGTACTAATACAGTTTAGTTGATATCTAGTCCTGGCCGCAATACATATTTCTTGACAACATTTTCAGTTTGGAAACTCCTGGATGGCCCCAGTGGAGATCAACTGCTGTCTGTTGGCAAACTTTGCTCAAGACAATGACACTTGGTCCACATTGAAGCTGCTATCTTCTACTATGAGTTAGTTTCTCTGGATCCAAGAAGATTTCAATTCTGGTCATGATCATCCTTTGGTTTCCCTCAGTAATACCAGTGTGGTTAGGATGGAGAAAGATCCAATCTTTCCAAAACTAACTACTGATGAGGGGAATCCTGCTTGGAATAAACCAGAATTTATGCAGATATGGTGAAGCTGTGTGAACTGGTTGATTGATAACGAGTTAGCAATGACGATGTTGGCAAGCATTTGTTATGTGTCTTCATCTTTCTGTCATGATAGAAGAAGCTTTATTTCATGATTACATTGATAAACACTTAAATAATTTTCACGATTTTTAGCAGACAAACGAACGAGTTACTATAAATCAAATGGATATGTATTAGCGATAATAGGAACTGCAGATGCTGGAGAATCCAAGATAACAAGGTGTGGAGCTGGATGAACACAGCAAACCAAGCAGCATCTTAGGAGCAGGAAAGCTGATGTTTCGGGCTGAGACCCTTAATCAGAAAAAGAAATGTATTGTGCTGCAGTTTCAAATGTCCTCAGCAAAGTGACAGCTGATAGAAACACAGTACAATAGAATCAGAATAAAATACCGATAACTGTGTAAAATGACAATGTGAACAAAACAGAATTCAATCTGCTAGTCATCACCTTTAGACAGGAATGCATAGTTAACGAGTTAACGTTTTCCTAAATGAATGTAAGTTATTAGTAGCAGAGAAGAATCAGGTTTTTCAAGGCATTTTTGTTGTTGCATATTTTATAAACTCAAACACAAAGAACATGTACTTTGTTTATGACATGCAGGAGAAAAAGTACCAGGTACAGCAGGAAATGCAATGAATGCAATTTGGGCTTCTATTACCAAAAGAAAAGAAAAATGTCAATGCTTGGATTTCGCTGTTTTGCCACATTACCTTTACCTCTTTTAAATGTAGAGAAATATTTGTCACGTTATTTAATGCAGATCCAGAGGATGGTTCTGTTATGGAAAAGTGACTTTATGAATATTATTAAAAACAAAGAAACTCTATATTCAGAGACATTGACTTCATCAGTATGTTTATTATATACAAATACCACTCATTTACATGATGTTTTGGCCTGGAATCACTTTTTTGTTGTATTATATCTATTTCTATACTGCAGAAGCAAAGCTGCGTGAAACTCAGTCAGGTAAGTTATGCACAGACTCCTTTGTATAGTATTTGTTTCACTCATGTTTTGGTCAACACAGTGATGAGTTGGGGGAAAAAAAAAAGAAAAGCAGAGCAAAATACAGGAACAAATGACCAAACATATTAACAACAAACTTACAAATGTTTTAAGTACACCCACAAAGCCATCCTGCTCACTAAGTATCGGATAAAGCTGCTTTTTGAGCCAGAGTAAAACAACAAAATAATTTTAAGTTACTGGAAGAGAATTCCATTTGTTTTGATGTCTATTTTAAAGCATTTGCCACTTTTTTTCTTATTTATTTCATCCAAAACATCCAGAATTAACAGTAAGAAAACACAGATAGGCAGGTTTCACTGAGCGAAATTTGTGCAGAATTAACTTCAGGCACATCACTGTAGAGACAAATTTATGAGAATAGGGCATGGAAAAATATACATTTCTTTGGTAGGGCTGTTAGCCCTGCCATGTCCAGTAAGAATCCTAAATGTTTTCTATGTCATAAGCAGCAGACTTAAATCTTCTCCATTAAAAAGCTACACAGTTTCAGATTCAACACCCTCTACTCTGTTGATTACACCAGATATGGGAACAGTCGGTCATTGAAACAATGTGTATCTCCTGTCTGATAGAAGGAGAAAGCTTCATGAAGCAGACTGTCCAAGCTCTGCCCTAAGTACATATAACTATATACTAGTTTGATTATAAGCGTTCTTTGGTTTTATTTTATCTGTCGAAGTGCGATTTACAATCCTCCCAAAGAGTTATACAAGCATTAATCAATTAATTGATGTCAAAATCAGTGTTTCATGCATAGCAATTGTGTTCCCTATCTGTTCTATCGTAACACAGGCAGAAGCTTACTCACAACTTCCATTTGTCACAATTTGTGTTCATCATAACGTCTGATGCTGCCATAATATGTATCAACACGGAGTCATATATCTGAAGTTGAACTGTGTTAAATACATTTAACAATCATAGTTTTTGTTCATGCTGACATTCCTTTGTAAGCAATACCTGTCAGCTTCTGTTTTTATTTACATTTCCTTTCAGAAATGGAACAATTGAAAGCAATTCGTAGAGATGTTGGTAAGCTCGTGGATTTTGATACAGAACTTAGAAATTGGGGAAAAAAAAATTTTTTGGTGCAATGCTGACTGATGAAGTCCATTGCGTGGTCTGTTGGCCGTGACATGTAATGTTAGAAAGAATCATGATAGTGTCTGGAAAATGCACATTCGGGCCCTATTGTCAGGTTTCACCAGCAAAATTTGGCTCAAATAATAAAACAAAATGGTGTTCCATCGCATTATTCAAAGGTTCCGCTATTCATCCCACACTTTACTAAGATAATGACTTGTGGTACAATGTCTTTATTCCTAATTCTAAGCTACGTGGTATGGGCTCTGATATCATTTGTCACAGAAGTGTATCTTGATGTAACTGAACATACTGAATTTACAGAAAAAAATCAAATTTGTTTTTGTGTGTGAATGTAAAACATAAAGTAACCACTGGCCCACCATTTATACCATTTTCCTGATATCAGTTTCCAAAGACGCTTTCCATTATATTTTGTCCAGTACCATTCTGCAATGTTTTCAGAATTTATTCAGACATTTCATATTATTATTTGACAACAGTCTTCAATAAACTGAAGAGAAAGACATAATCTCCACTACACATCAAACCGACACAACAGTGAAATAATGACTTCTTCCCAATGAAATGCTCACAAAAATTTACCGAGGTATCAAGGTGTAGAGCTGGATGAACACAGCAGGCCAAGCAGCATCATTCGATCAGGAAGGCTGACTTTTTGGGCCCAGACCCAAACCCTGACCCTAACCCACGTCAATTTACTAACTGATCTCTTGCAATGTTTATATAGCACAGAAGCCTCTTATAATCAATTTTGTTCTGAACCTACCCGACAAGCATTTAATACTTGTAATAACTTGCATGTCTTAATTTTCTCCATAAACACATTTGCCACAATAATCTCAGGCACAGTTTCTGTTTTGGATTTCTCTAAAGTCACTAATCTCTAGGTAAGATGTCTTAACTGAACATCTAGTTTATTTTTTGGGTGGGGTGCATTTTTTTGCTACTAAAAATGATTAATGCTCCACCCAACAAGAAGTAAGAGAACATTGTACTTTCTACCTTGTAAAACTGAATTATGGAAAGAGTCCTTTCATTTTAGCTTTGAAATAAACTTTTAACTGGAAGAATAGGAGTATCATAATAATTGCCTAATTAGGGCTATAGACTCTAGTTTCTATCAACATCCCATCAATATATGTAAATGATCTTCTACATTAGGCCATTCATTTTTGCAGTATTAACTCTGTCATCGAATAATCATCCATGTACGATCTAAACAAATTGTAGAAAACTTAACACCAATCACTATTTCTTTATTACACCATTCTTGAATTGAATCTCAAATGGTGTTAACTTTAATTGACTTCATTAATTGTAATTACTGTGCAAATATATTCACATATTGTCTTGATATCTTTGTTGAAACTTTAATTGTGTCAATTTGCACACAAATTGCATTTATACCTAAGATCCACCCGCAGCCCCGATTATTCATTCTGACCACGTATAACACTTTATTCATAAACTTCATATAACAAGTCTTTGGCACTTGAATACTCATTATGGAGTTTTGTGAATTGTGTCTGCATTTTAACTGACAAACTTTCCTCTGTGACATACTTTTAAATAAGTGTGGCTTTGAAAAAAAATCAAACCATGCACCATCTGATTCCCTACAGAGGCACTCTTGCGTTTGAAAGATGAAGGTAGGCCTTTAACGCATGTTTGGGGGAAACTGGGTTAAAGTTCACCCCACATGAAAGTTTGACAATGTGTCCAGTCTTACAAAATAGCAATGCTTTGTTTAGTTATATCGTAATGCAATTGTTCCAAAAGGGAGATAAACATAGGTACCAACATTTTGTGACTTGGTTTGCGCAAGTACTTGTATGCATATTTCATCTAGGGTTTTCCTGCTGTTTCAAACTTAAAGGCAATTATACACCACAGAAAAATGTATCTTGTGCCTATCATTAGATTTTTAACTGGTGCTCGATTAAAAGCGGACAGGCAGAGTTTCAGTAGCAGGATCTTTGTTTCTGACACACGAACAGACTTTAACTTTCCTGAGATTAGCACTTAAATTTGCACCTTGTGAGTGAGTGCATTCAACAGAAAATATAATTGCTGCATTGTGTCTTCAAATTGTATGACTAGCCATTTTGTTAAAAAAGATACAGCCTAATCAATATGAACTCAGAATCATATTGAAAAGAGCTGAGCTATGTTATTCTTCTCGCCATGACCTAAAAGAGGAACATGATTTTATTGTGGGAACAAAGTAATACATGTATTGGTCAAAACGTGCATAATGTAATAGTGTGCATTAGATTTGTGCTAAAATTAATTGATGAATGCAAACATTTAAAATGTTTTGTTCTTTACTTTTCAGAAATTAGAGAGCTTCGGAAAGCGAATGGTAAGTTTGAAAAGAGAGAGAAAAAAGATATCAATTTTCAGTGATAATATAATGTAAAAAAGTTTTAATTGCTGTAAACAAAAGAATGTTTGTACCTAAATTAATGACCTGACAGAGAATTTCACATCTGACCAATTTGGGGAGCTATGATTTGATCGATAGTTAGTAAATCTTTGATCAATATGTATTTGATCAACAAATACCTTTCATTTATGGCAGCATTTATTTTAGATGAAATTTCAATTCAAAATGTATTGTTGATTTGATTTCAAATTTGCCTTAATTCTTCTGTTTGCGTGTAAACCCAAGAAACCAGCAGAAAAGGAGCAATAATTAAATTCACTTTAAAACCTTTTGATTACCTCCCTATTCTGGTCAGTTTTGATTTATCTTATATAACCATTAAATGTAAATACATTTGTGATATTTTATAAATTTATTGCAATTAAACACATAAACATTGGTTAGATTGACATCAGTGACACCATCATGCAATATTGCAAATTTATACTGTGATGGAAATCTCTCTGTTTCTGTAGAATTACGAAAATCGTCATTCAGGAAACTTCAAAGTAATTCTGCAGATAAGTTTTTAAGATAATATTATTAAAAGTATCAATGCCGTGTCTAGTGGTATTTTAAAAGTGAATCATTTATAACAGTTTTGAGATTGCAGTAGATTTCACAAAGCAGATAAACAGCAAGTTCATTTTCAAACTGAAGAAGTTTTTTTTGTTTCTGTGAAATTATCTTTGTGTCATGAATGGGATTCTGCTTCATGTTGATGATATTTTCAATTCAATAGGTATCAATGATTTCTTCTCAGGGACACCTTTTTGGCATAGATTTTCTGAAAACAAAGAAAACTACACAGCAATCTCAATTCGTTGAACTTTTTAAAATGTCAGAGTAGAGTGTGATTGTCAGAAACAAGTTAGTTAATGCATACACAAGAAAGATTAAAAAAAACACTGCAACACAGCTGAAGTCCCTCTGGGTCTACACTGACAAATGTCACACATTTCCAAACTAAAAATGTTTTCCATTTGCATGACCTTTTATCCCTCTATTGTCTATCTATTCATGCATCTTTTGGCATAACTCTTAAATATTGCTATTGTATCTGCTTCAAACAGCTTTTCTGACAACGCATTCCAGGCACATACCACACAAAGTGTAATAAAATGCACCCCACAACTGTTTTTAATGTTCCCCTTTTACATTGAACCCAGATTCTATTCTGGCAAAACAGACACTGATTATCCAGTCCATACATGCCTCAAATAACTTGGTATGCTCCCATGAGGTCGCCCCATCAGCCTCCAATGTTCAAGTTTAAACAAAGCAAGTTTTCTTTCCAAGAGATAATAGCAACTTCCAATTCTGGAGTCTGAGATAGCAAGGTGTGGAGCTGGAGGAACACAGCAGGCCAAGCAGCATCAGAGTGGCAGGAAAACTGACATTTTGGGAAGGGTACAGACCCAAAACATCAGCTTTCCTGCCCATCTGATGCTGACTGGCCTGCTATGTTGCTCCAGCCTCACATCTTGTTATCATTTTTCCCCCCAAACTCTCTACATGACGAATACCCTCTGTTTAACTGATTTTGATTTGCTTTGTTATTATCACATATACCGAGATATATTGAAATAATATTGGTTTTCATGCTACCAGGCAAATCATAATTTACATACTTATATTAGAGTGATAGAATAATATGCAGAATACAGTGGCACAGCTATAATATAGATACAGGGAAAGACCAACTCTAATATATGAGAGACCAAATAAACATCTGATAACAGAGGGGAAGAAGCTGTTCTTGAATCTGTTGGTACGCATTCTGAAACTTTGGTATCTTCGGATTGATAGAAGACATTGGAAGAGGGTCTAACGGTGGTGGGAGAGGTCTTTGATTATGATGGCAGCATTTACCAGGAAATGTATAAACGGAGTAAATGGATGGCCGGCTGGTTTGTGTGATGGACTCAACTGCATGTACAATTCTCTGTAATTTCTTGCATCTTGGGCAGTGTGGTAGTCCCAGAGATAATTCTGTATATGTTACATGAAAAACATTGAGAAACCATTTCTGTGCACTCATCAAAGCCTCCACAACTTGATGGGACCTCAACATGTTTGGACTGCATGATGGTGCAGAGGCTAGAACTGCTGCGTCACAGTGCTGGGGCTGATTTGATTCTAACCCCAGCCGACTGTGGAGGTGCGCATTCTTCCCCTGTCTGTTTGGATTTCTTCCAGATCTTCTGATCTCCTCCACTGTACAATAATACGCAGGTTAGTTAGATTGGCCAAACTAAATTTCCATGTAGGGTCCAGGATGTACTGTCATGATTATCATCAGTGCCTGCAGAATTAGCTTCCTTACTACACTCACTGTCTGTGGATGTTGCTGATCCTCTCCAGACTAATGTCAATTTTCACTGCAAGCAGCCTACGCAATAGCGACAGTATTTGCATCTTATAAAAATTTATCAGAGCTAATATTAGTTTTTTTTATAACACCTCTTAAATTCTGTTATTTTGGATTTCAACTCTCCTGATTTCTCCTTCTGTTTCTGCATTGCATTGTCCAGTTAACATCTGCCACCGTTTCTGCCTACCCTTAATTAAACGTATTTTCTGTCTTTTTTGTCCAAACAAAAATGTTGCTTCCTGACCCTTCAGTACCCAATCGTATGGAGGTATGCTTCCTGAATTCAACAATTACGGTTTTGCAGTTTGCTCATTTCGCTCATTGAAGAATTTATATTTGATTTTGCTCTCAATTCTGCCATATTACATACAGTCTCACAAACATAGATATTAGACCTCAACGAGTTGATTTTTTTGCACACCCATTAATGTCTTGATATTTTATATTGCCAAATGAAAAAAAGGATGCCACTAACATTTTCACAAATAACAACAAAAATAGAAATTGCTGGAATAGGTCAGTAAGTCTCGGAGCATCTATGGAGTGAAATCAGAGGTAACATTTCGGGTTCAGTCACCATTCTTCAGGATTAATGGTGAATACGAAAATCATATCATTATTTTAAGCAGAAGACAACTGGGGAGAGGATAAGGAGTAAACTAAAGTAAGAAGTAGAGCCCAAAGAAAGAGAAGAACAGTTTGACAGTCAAAGGAGTGGATAACAGTCAACCTAGGAGAGGGAAGAGTTACTAGTGGGAAGTCTTGGAGGCTAAATGTGGGCTATACGAAGTTGCAAACCAGGTGATAACGTGTGAGAGTGTGTGTGTGTGTGTGTGTGTGTGTCAGGGTGAGAGGCGGAAGGTTGGGATAAGAGCAGGGGCGAAGGTGCCTCAAGCACTAAAATGGTTGAGCTCGATGTTCAGAGCAGGAAGCTGTAGAGTTTACAGGTGGAAAATGAGGTTCCATTCTTCCAGGTTATACTGAGCTTCACTGGAGTGTTGTAGCAAGCCTGAGACAGAGGTGTTGGCCAGAAGACAAGGTCTTATGTTGAAATGGTTAGCCATTAGAAGCTCGGGATTTTATTTTTCAGTCAGAACATTGAATGACTGCTTTGCAGTTTTCTGTCTACGCTTGATTTCTCCAATGTAGGGGACACCACATTTTCTACAATGTTCTCCACCTGCTGGTTAATTTGCTTGAACAAACTTATTCGAGAGTTTTAGATTCAGTAAAGACCCATTCAGAGCTACTTGTAAATTGTTGAAGGAGAGGAAGATCCAGTCACACTTCAGCAAATGAAGAAAGGTACCAACCTGAAACGTCAACATTCCTGCTCCTCTGATGCTGCCTGGCCTGCTGTGTTTCTTCAGCTCCACACTATTATCTAAGAAGCTCATCACTTTTTCTGATTTTTTTAAGCAAAATAAATTACATTCAAAACAAAAAAAGAGATCCCCACGTCTTGGATACTTCATAATGGATTTTCCAATTAGTAATTTACACCCCTACATGAAAGGTGAATGCACTTCTGCATAATTTTCTTGCAAAATTTCTACATCATCATCCTTATGATCAAATGTTGTCTTAGATAATGCAGATTGCACGGTCAACCTAAAACTTTGCATACTTACATCGAATGAAATGATGACTATCTTTGAACCATGCAGCACACCCAGCCATTCCAGTATTTCAGCATTTTCTTAAAAGACACTGTTCCTTTTATTTCCTCTCTGTTTATGTTTCTTGCTTGGAGTATCACTTTCTTGCGATGACTCACTAACTAAGAATTCTCGCTTAATTTCTGAAAATGACATATTTGCCTTATGCTCTCACAGGGACCCGAGAGAGTGAAATAAAGCAGAATAATCTCTTCTCCTTTGTAAAATATTCAACTAACTTTCTATTATATTGATATCCACTTTAAATTGGGTGTTTCCTTTTCTAAACTCATATCTAGTGATTCAATAAAGACGTGGAAATGCTGCTTCATAGTTAACGTTGCACACAATGGATTTCAATGTCAAATGGATGAAAAAGAAACAAAATAGTGACATTCAGTGATTACAAATAATTTATTTTCTTTTTTAGATGTGGACGTAATGAAAATCAAAGGTGAACAATCTCATTAATCTGGGGAAATTGAATTTGGATCGTTTTCAGGGAGTTACCTCACTTTCAAGGGGCTTCCCACTGATCAATAACTCGATACTCTGTGCATTCCTAGCATGCCACAAATACACCTTATGGTAGGATTGTTACAGATATAGAACGAACTTCTGGTTATATGTATCGCCAGATATTTAATGTAGTTAATATCAATCGATAAAACAATCATATAATGCATTGAAAAAGATTGTTCAATTTGAAATTATGATTTTGTGTTAAAGGAGTAAGCAACCAAGTGCTTGAAAGAGGATGAAATGTTTTGGAATACCATTATGATGGATTTAGCCCGATATTCCCATGATGAAAGTGTTACTGAATTGACAGAAATAGATTAGTTTTCTGAGTTGTATTAATTCATTTGCAGCAGTGTCTATTTTCGATGCACTAATTTATCACATTAGCAAATTAAACATTGTTACTTTTTTACAGATTAAGTACATGAGCCAGATTCCAAACAATGTTTTTTTTTGGTGAGGCAGGTGAAGAAAAATTGGCTACTTTCACCTACAAAGAAATGACCTAGTTTTGTGGGAATAGTTTCTTCAACACAAGCGATCTGCAGGAAAGTGAACCAATCCATCATAATTTAGTTAAAAATATCTAACACATAGAACTTGAAACATAAATCCTTATTTGAAATAATAGGCCTCCATGAAGTGACATTTGAAACTCTCACCCAAGTGACATTAAATCATTTCAGCCATACGATTTCTATAACATTAGTGTCAAGAATACTATCAGCTACGTTTTCAGAAATGTCCAGTAAATCAAGCATAATCAACCTCAAAAAAGCTATGATGTCTCTGTTCTTTAAAAATTGCCTGCAGAGATGACAATTTATTTTGAATGAACTCTTATGTTGGCAACCTCCTCACCACTGGGGTGTCACTTACACACTAGAGTTTGTTCAACTTTACATTACAGTCCGCCTCTACACATATATGACATACACACAAAGTTTCTTCTGGTTGCCCCATGTTTCCGAGGATACTACCATTCATTGAGTTCTTTGTTATTCATACAAAAGTTCTTCACTTCACACTTGTCATTGATGGACTTCACTTGACATTCTTCTCTACCTGTGATCTTTGAAATTACTGACCATAGAATTCAAAATGTGTGCCTCTACTGGTAATATTCACTACAAAAAAAGGTTACCCAGCACCAAACCAACTAGTCCTCAACCACACAGCCTGTCATTCATAGTAAAAACCTTCAAAGTGTTCAAGTACATAGAGCTTGTCATTACCAATTTTAAAAAAAGTTGCAGCATTCCCAATCCCTTTATCGAATGAACCTTTCTTTCAAAATAAAAGGTAAATTTTCTAAATGGACTTGGAACTCTTATAGTTTTGACCAATCTGCCATGTGAGACCTAGCTAACAGCCGTTCATAAATGCCAACTATATCCACTGCAGTCCAAATGTCCATACATCTAGGTACCTCAAAAAAAGTCAACCAAACCTGTCAGGCATGATCTTCCTGCGCTAAAGATATGCAGAATGTTGGATTTAATCATTGCTTCGAGAAGTAGAAATTAGTTATGCCCTTTGCGTGTTTTGGTAACAGGTTCTCAACCACTAATATATGATTCACTGGATAAATGCTCCCTACAATATCCCTTCCATCTTATGAATATGTATGCCACATTAGCAATGTTTCAATTCTCTGCATACTTCCTTTGGAAAGAGAGGATATCAAAATTAATGTCTGGACCCTTTCCCATTTCCTTATTTCCATTCCACGGTCATATTTGTAACCCATCATTTTTGACTTGATAGTTATCAAAATTTAGGTGCAATAGCCCTGCTAATGCATCATCAGTATTAATTGTAATTTGTTCAAGTATATCTGTGTTACCTTTTCCTGATTTTTGTGCGTACGTCATTCTTACCTATCGTGAATGCAGATGTAAAGATATCATTCAAAACTACCTGTAAATGTTTTGGCTATACACAGTTTGTTATTTAAATCTTACATGTGCCTTTCAATTCCTGGTTATTTTCTTGGCCCCAGTGCAAAATGGTTATCAGTTCTTTTCATTTAACCCACTCACCTATGTTTGTTTTCTGTCCTGTCTTTTCCCATTTCTGTGATTTTTAAAGTCATTGAATCGACTATGTGACATTAAATTTATGTCATATGATAGGATATAGAATTGCCCAAGCCTTTTAGATTTAACAGTGATGGATTTCTTTCTCCAGGAAAAAAAAACTTGCTTCTTTCTTCAACATGGCCACATTGTCTAAAGCATCACTCACTAAATCAGTTAAATATCTGATGTAGTACTGTCTTTCATCTGAAGTAGAATAGAATTGAAAGATTTACACTTCACCTGTCACAGCTGCCTAGACTACCTCTCGCCTACCTTTCTGCAAGAATGTGCTCCACTACTCCCAACACCTCCACCTCTGCCGCGTTTGCTCCCAAGATGGGACATTCCACTCCTGAACATCCCAGATGTCCTCTTCTTTCAAGGACTGTAATATCCCCCTGTCAGTGGTCAAAAATGCACTAATCACATCTCTTTTGGTTCCCACACGCCTACCCTCACATACCTTCCCACAACAAAAACAAAGAATACCACTTGTCCTCACATATCACCACATTAATACCCATATCCAACAAATCATTCTCTGCCACTTCCGACACCTACAATCCGACCTCACAAACAAAAATATATTTCCCTCCCTAACCCAGCTGTCTTTTTTTAGGGACCACTCTCTCCACAAATCCCTCATCCACTCAACACTCCCATCTTGCCCCACCCCGCCAGCAACTTTCCCTGTATCCGCAGAAAGTTTAACACCTGCTCCAAAGCCTCCCCCCTCACTTCCATTCAAAGCACCAAACACACCTTCAACATCAGATGGAGGTTCACCTGCACATCTGTCAATGTGGTCTATTGCATTTTCTGCTCATGATGTGGCGTCCCCCACATCAGTCATGTCAAGTGCAGGCTTGGAGGCCACTTTGTAGAGCACCTACGCTTTGTTCATGACAGATGACAAAACCTTCCAGTTGTGAACCATTTCAACTCCCCCTCACACTCCTTCGGCGACATGCCCATCCTGGGCCTTCTCTAGTGTCACAATGACACCACCCAGAAACTGAAAGAGCACTACCTCATAGTCCACCTTGGGAGCCTACAGCCCAATGGCCTAAATGTGGATTTTACCAGTTTCAAAATCTCCCCATCCCAGGCCTCATCCCATGACCAATCCTCCCCTCAGCCCCGCCTCCTTGACCTGACACATTCTGTCCACCTTCTCTCCCACCTATCTGCTCCCTCACCTCACTGACCAATCCTCACCATTCCCTACTTGCACTCACCTCCTAATATCCCAACTACATTCCCCAGGCTCTCCCATCCTCTCTCTATTTATTTCTGAGCTCCCTTTGACACACACCCCGTGCCCCCTACCATTCTGAAGAAGCTTCTGGACCATAACATCAACTTTTCTGCTCTTCTAATGTTGCTTGGCCTGCTGTGCTCCTCCAGATGCACACTGTGTTATCTCTTTTTATTTAATACATGTTGAACTTCCAGGATAAATGAGCTTCCACGTAAACTGCTGGGCATTTATCATATAAATCCAGAAGCAGGTATGATCAATTCAATAGACTGAATGGTGAAGAAAAAACGTTTTGATTGGCACAATTGTTTTGTGGCACATTTCTTTTGTGCATTCTTCTTACCAAAGTTTAATTCTTGCATGTGCCAGGAATTACTTTTCTTACACTTTTGCAACATATGTTTGGTGTTCCTCTTCACGCTATTTTCCCCACAAGCTGTATATCATTCATTTTTAAATTTCATGGATCAAAGCTGACTGTGCTGTTTTCATGGCACACGTGTACCTATCGGGCTTTATGCTACAGCGATCTCACTGATGTACATTTACTTTGAACATTTTGCACTTTGAAATATTTGCACTCAGGATCTTTATTTCACTCATTCAGTTTTCAGAAAATCTTGTTGAAACTTTAGCATATGCTGAGAAATCTTTACAAAATTTTGTGAATGTTTTTAATAATACAACTCAGTAGCTTGTGAAATTAGAGGGCGTTTCAAATCTTGTCCTTATTATAAGACCACATATGTTCTCCCTGCTTATATGTCCAGTGATTATTTTGATGAAAATTGGCTGAGTGTTCTTCTTTTTCGCTTAAGTAATTCTGAATATTTCAACCTATTTACATTTGAGATAATCTGTCGTGTCATAAAGTAACTTCAGCTGGCTCTCTAGTAGAAAAATAGAATACACAATAATATTTTATCTTTCAAGTATGTCAGTTGCGGAGATACTGACATTTTCGATACGTCTGCTCATTTTTGTGTGGACCACGGCCCCCCAACACCCACCATCCCACATCTCCACGAAAATACATGCAAACATTGCACAGTATTGAACTCACTTCAAAACTAATATCGTCTTTTTAACAAACCACAACTCTCATATACAGTATTGAACTGTTTTGCATATTTTTAGATGAATCTACAGTTGAAATGGAAGAAGGTCAGAGGATGAGTTATTTTAAACTGAGAACGATTATGTCTTAAGATGGTGTAAGATGTCCTTCATTTAAAATACATTTAATCAAGTTTGTTTCATTTCAAGTTTTGCTTTGAGTTGTCATTTCTGTTCATACTCAAACCATTGATGTATTATTGTACTGAGAATAATACTGTTGATCACAACGGGTCAGACAGCATCGACTAAGGGAAGACAGGTAACGTTTCAAGCCAAAATGACTTTTCATCAGAGCTGAAGTGAAGTGAGGACGGGCAGCATTTATGCAGTAGTGTGGGGTGGTGGGTAGAACACAGGGGGAGAAAGGTTTTTGATGGTTTTGCTTAAGTGATTGGAATGTGGGAAGGGGAGAAAAAATGGTGTGTCTAACTACGAGACTTGAAAGAACATACAGTCCTGCCTGGTATTGGGGAGGGGAGAGAGGGTGACAGAGAGTGTAACGATCAAAGCTAGAAGAAAGAGAAGGAAGGCGTTCACAAATTGAAGGTATTGAACTCAACACTGAGCCAAAAAAACTGCCTAGTTTTAAGATGATATGTTGCTCCTCCATTTTGCGTTGTGATTTGCTGGATCATTGCAGCATGCCAACGACAGACAAGTGGGCATGACAGTAAGACTTGGTTTTAAAACGATTGGCTGCAGAAAGGTCACGGCCATGCTTACATGCATACCAGGTGTGTTCAGCAATATCGTCAAACAGCCTGTGTTTAGTTTCTCCAATGTAAAGTACACGACGATTAATGCAGTGAATACTATACACAAGATTAAAAGAGGTACAGATGAAATGCTGCTTCACACGGAAAGATTGTTTAGGCCCTTAGAAGATGTGCATGGAGGAGGTGAAAGGGTCGGTTTAGCACCTTCTCTGGTTGCATGGTAAGGTGCTGTAAGAAGCGGACATCGTGTTGGTGATCGAGAATTGGACTAGTGGGGCCCTCAGTGAATGATCCCTGTGAAACGCAGACTGGGAGTAAGACTGAGTGTGTTAATTATTGTACAACATATTAATAGGTATTTGCTAATCATCTACTTGTCAATACGTCACAAGAAAAGTTTTCAAGTATCTTCTTTGTTAATTTGAAGACCATTTAGCTGTTTGTAAGGTGGGTTAACTGAGTTGAATGGCTGTTTTACAATGCAAAGTGAAGCCAATAGCACAGGTTCGACTCCTGAACTAGCTGAGTTCAACATGAAGAACTCGCTTTCCCAACCTTTACCCTCACCTGAGGGTGTGGTGACACACAGTGAACCACCACTATCACTCCCTCGTTAATATGGGTGCAGTGTTGTTGTCCAACGTGACCATGGCCACTTTAGCGAATCTACTGTCTGAATCCAAGCAAGTGTTAATGCATTTAAATTTTAAAAGTCTCTGTTAGTCTGCGGTACAACTCATCTGCAACAAAAAAAAGAAATTGCTTGAATAATTCAGCAGGACTGGCAGTATATGTGGAAAAAACACAGAGTTAATGTTTGAGTCCAGTGGTCATTCTTCAGAACCCTAATTTTTCTTTATTTGTTCCTGATTTCCAGCATTCACAATTCATTAGCTTTTTTTTGCTCCTTGTTGGTTTGTTTTTGTCTGTTTGGTAGTATAAAACTCAACTAATAAATCAGGAATTTTTTTCAGTACTGCGGAGTTGTAAGCTTATTTGTAATATATCATTTTACTCCTTTCCTTCTAAACTCGTTCTGTTTTCTCAATATTTTATTGATTATTTTTCGATGTTGAACTTATCAGTTTTTATTCGTTCATGAGATGAGTGTATAGCTGGCTATGCCAGCATTTATCTTACATCCATATTTATCCAAAGGACAATTAAGTGTGAATCATATGGTTGTAGTTCTGGAGACTAGGTAAGGATGGCACTTTCCTTCCCCAAAGACGTAAGTGAACCAGATGGATTTCCAACAGTTGGTTCATGGTCACCATTAAACTGTTATTTCCTGAGTATTACTGAATTCAAACTCCAACAATAGCCATGGTGGAATTCCAGGGTTTCTGGATGAACTGTCTAGCGATAATATCACTAGACTATTTGCCTACCTTATCTATAGCATTTTCAGTTTATTTTGTTTATTAACACAAGTGATTTAGTGTATGTTATTCCTATCAATTCTCCTTCCAGGACATTTTAAGCTGCTTGGATTTCATCACTGCTGTAAATGCAATCCATAAAATTAGACATTAACAAAACATGTTGTTGAACATCCAATAAATTAAAACAATCAGAATGCCACTTCCTTTTGCCTTATTCCTGCGATCCTATACTTGAATTTGAACAATAGTTACAGGTCATCCAATTCTTCATCTAACCAAACTAAAGCTTTGAATTCCTTTTAAATAGAGGTATGCTTCAATATATATCAACTTCAGCCAATTTGAGTTATATGCAGGTTTTCATTGTGCTCTAGTTTATTAATATGTAGTGCTGCATAGAAGTCCATTTCGGCAAGAACTATAATGTGCCAAGCAAGGTTTTGCTGCAGGCATCATTGAAACCTAAAAAGATGCTGATAATGAGTTACCCATATCACCATACAGCTGGTGTAGGAAGCTAAGGGGTGAAAGTCTTCTGAAGCAGCTCTTTCGGCATCGGAAGCAACCACTTACAAAACAGTGGAAGTTTTGTCTTTCCGCTGGTTTGTTCTGAACTTCCCATCAGCTTTGTCCATTGGTTGATTTGCATTCCAAACTTTTGTAGTGTAAATTCTTATTTCGTGATGGCCTTGGGTGCTCTTAGAACTATCGGCAATACTGGCAGATACCACAAAAAAAAGCTTGAAGACCTTTGGAGTGAACTTCCAAACAGAGTGGTTGACAGCCCCCAAGGCTGTGAACTCCTTGTAATTGGGGTCAGGGAGTCCCATAGTTAGGACATTCGGCTAGCCAGTAGTATGTTTCATCTGAAAGCGAAATTCTTTAGCATCTGCTGGCTCATTGTAATGTTTCATTCAGGCTGACAAGTAAGTTAATCACTTGCCGATTTAAACCCATCTATCCAATCACAACAGGGCAATCCAACATAACGATGTTCTCATTATTATATCGGACCAACTACACATTCATAGAATATTAGAAGACGAATATTCTACGTTGTTTTCTTTATATTTTGTTGACAGACCCTGAAGACATTTTGCAACGTGAAAGGGGTAAAATTGATAATATTAAAGTGCACTTGTAAACAGATATTCAGTGCAATTTCATCGGCGTTTTGCAGTTTAACTATTCAGCATAACAACACCAAAGTAATAATCTTTGGTAGGAGAAAACTATTTCGAGGCAGTACACCAAGATTTCAATTATTAAGTCATGATTGATTCATCGTGGAAGACGGCAAAACTAATAGATTGCAAAAAAATATATAAAGGAACGACTGGGATGCATTAATGTCGTAAAATGGTAGCTGATATTGATTTTAAGCGCAGCTTGGTTGAGAACAATCAATACTTATTAAGAAAGTTAACAACAATAAATTTACTGAGCAGTGTCAAAACATTTGCTTTTTTCACTTCGTTGGTAGAAATAAATTCATTGAAAGAACACTCGAAAGAGACAGGTACAGGACCAATCTAGAATATAAGTTTCTTTTCATTATAACGTTATTTTTGCTGTTTTTAATGAAAAATTATAAGTAGTGCATACAGGCTGCTTGCCCATAAAATTACCTGCAGAAATTAGTAACAGTTGGAGTACGAGACGAAGAGAGTTCAGACCAGATATTGTTTATTTCTCCAAATTTGAAGCATATTTCGGTTTTAAAAATGAATCGTTTCCCCACGTGACATATAGCACGAAGCCCTAAATACCGTATTTGGGAAAATTAAACATTTTGTTCAATGAAGCGGGTTATCATGGCACATTAAATGGTTCCCGAAAGAACAAATCATTATGCATTGGAAACACAAGTATGTCGTATTGTTATTGGGTCCTTTTATTCTGGTTAAGTCGTCACAACCTGGTATCAATTCGGATGCATGCTAAGAAATCTCACAAGCAATCAGGTACTGAAACAACAATTTAAATTGTATTGCATGTAGCAATCAAAATAACACCCCCCTCCCCCCCCCAAGTAAATAAGTTAAGCCTCACAACTCAACTTGGATATTACCCGATAGCTGCTGGAATTTTTTCAGGATTCTGCCTACACTGTCCGTCTCTGGAAGTGTCCAAGCTTCGAATTTTTTACCCTGTTGTTACTCGAAGTTCAACTATTGACTACTTCTGGTGTTGGAAACTTATGCATTTTTCTTTCTCTTTCAGATTTTGTAGTGTGACAATACTGATAATTAAATAGTTTATTTCATCCGAAATGATAATTAAATTTATAGAGGCATAAAGTTTGCAATTTGCCTTCTGATCAGAAGCAGCTTTGTACTTCTTTGATACATTTGGCCGCAACTGATTATTTGAAGGCAATACTCCTTTCACTTCTACAGGTAATCCTTTTCTTCTGTGGCAATAAAGCATCAGTTTGTCAAGCAGCTGTCAACGCTTATTTTCGTCTATTTACATTCAACTCCTTCTTCTCACAGACATGGCCAATTGTTTTCAATCCCTGCTTAATTTTCTCATTGTCTTTAATAGATTATTCCAGACACAGTTATTAGTGCTTCTTCCGATGTCCAAATGTTTACCTTTTGATGATTCATTAATCCACTAGCAGTTACTAAAATTCTGAACTTTAACCCACACTTTGATTTGGCAAAGATGCCCAAACACGAAAATGAGCTACCATGAGTTCCAGTGAACATTCTCATAAAGTTGATGCACGTATATTGCATTTTTCGGCAAATATTAGGGAAAAATTACGCAGAATACGTGAAGCATCAATTGTTACTGCGTAAACATTCGCCTGCAGTTTTGCTCAGTGTCATAATTAATCTATTCTTCATTGATCACAAAGTCATGCCCTCAAAGATCTACTTAGCTCTGACGGAAATATTACTTTACGTTTTACATTTAAAGTTATTTTTTAATGACACACTTGCTATTATCTCTTCTGTCGCCATGACCAAAGGCCCCGAAAAGATGAATACATGAAATTCTTGAACTCCTTCTATACAGTTCAATTAATCTAGCCAATCACAATATTACTCCTTACAATGCTGAAACAGATTCAGGCTGAGTCATTGCTTTGCATAACACCCGTGCTCTGTCATCAGAAATGAGTCAAAACTAACAGTAGCTTGCCATTTGGTTCCACCATCTTGCTCTCGTATTATTAGTTCTGTCCTCGGGTTGTTGCAATATTCTATTCAAGCCCAAAACGAGATGAAGGCACAACATCTAAAGTTCTGCAGTTACTTGACAGCTTTTGGGAGTTATGTTGAAAACTTTACTTTCAATTTTATTAGCCTCTCCACAGTGATTTATGTCTATGAGTGTGCTGTCAGCAGATCTGTGGTATTTTCTGTTAATAAAAAACTACATTACTTATGTGAAGCTATACTTCATCAACTCCCCCGCCCCCCCCCCCCCCCCACTACGACGAGAATGCCACTTATCATTTTACTGAGCACAAATATGATCCGTTCCATTTGCTCCATTTCGACTCTTTCAAGAAACAGGGACAAGAATCAATTTACGGAATTTCCATTCGGAAAAAAGTCATCGCATTTCACAATAATTTATTCTGTTTCTTTTTCTACACATTCTTGATGTATGCATAATTTTCTGTTTTGTTTAAGGTCTCCAGATTGCATCGTGCTTTCGTTTCATTTTAACTGTTGGAACCGAAACCTCTTTATTTTCAATTTTCGAGGTTCAATCTTTGATTTTACTTCCATGTTGCAAAGCTTGCTTGCTTCTGCTCCAGGAAATCATGCATACCAGCATCGTTTTAATTTCTGTATTCCTTGTGCAGTTGCTGGTTTAACAGAACGATACAGACCAGTTAATGTAACTGACCTTATTTGATCTCACAATTCAGATAGTGAACATTGAAGATATTTGGAATTGATTAGGATCTGAGCATTTTATTTTGGCTAGTCTGTGTTAGGGTTGATATTGTGGCTGTCTTCTTAGAAATGTGATGAGTCATTTATTGTACTAGATAACGATTATGACCCAACAAATAAGTGAATGAACTGTGGAAGCAAAGAAATGTTCAGCATATGATATCCCGTGTTACCATATCAGCATTACATTTTCTGAGGCAAGAGTTGTGAGTGGATCGTTATTTTCATTCTACAACATAAGCTGGACTCAAACAATTGAGTAATTCTGTGCTTAATTTTGCTTAAATCTCACGGTCATGGCATGAATGTAAAGTGACAAAGTTCATTTCTCTCTTGAACGACAGCCAGTCATACTGGTGCTATGTTCATTAGCTAGAGCTCAGATTCACCCTATGTTTAAGTGAGCCATCATGAAAGAAAAGTAATTTCTGACAAACTACAATGTATGTCAGTTATGTCCATCACAAGTTCCAATTCACTAAATTATTGGGGGATAGGGGTGGGGTTGGGGGAGGAGGGGGTGCTGCAGAATGGCTTCAGAAGGAAATGATCATTTGCAACATTTCAAAATATCTTTTATGCTTTTGAGATCTATGTTTTCATGAAAAAGACCAAGGTTTTCCACATACTGTATGCTCCAAACATATGCCCTGAATTGAAACTTTTAATTTTAGCGCTGTATTTGTGTGGCAATGATTTTCAAAGCATTTTCATCGACGAACTTACTTTTGTCTATAGTTATTTCAGCTGCTAGTGAATGTCAGCCAACTTCTTGTGCTCTTTTGAAGCCAGTGACTACTCTGATCACAAATCTCTACACAGTAAAAGCGACATGCCATCTGTCTTTCTGATTTCTAATGGTAGCTGCATGGCAGTTATGTATAGATAAAAATAACGTATTCTGATGAATATCAGCAAATTTTCTTAGGGTTACATTTTAGTGAAATTATTAAACTCAATTTTTCACATCATGCTGTTCAGCCTCACCTTTAATTTCAACTTATAATTATATTAGTATTATATCCTGATCATTTTGCGCATCTCTGATCATACTTTAAATGCGCAACTGAAATAATAAAATGTGAGGCTGGATGAACACAGCAGGCCAAGCAGCATCTCAGGAGCACAAAAGCTGACGTTTCTGGCCTAGACCCTTCATCAGAAAGGGGGGATGGGGTGAGGGTTCTGGAATAAATAGGGAGAGAGGGGGATGCGGACCGAAGATGGAGAGAAAAGAAGATAGGTGGAGAGAGTATAGGTGGGGAGGTAGGGAGGGGATAGGTCAGTCCAGGGAAGACGGACAGGTCAAGGAGGTGGGATGAGGTTAGTAGGTAGGAGATGGTGGTGCGGCTTGGGGTGGGAGCAAGGGATGGGTGAGAGGAAGAACCGGTTAGGGAGGCAGAGACAGGTTGGACTGGTTTTGGGATGCAGTGGGTGGAGGGGAAGAGCTGGGCTGCTTGTGTGGTGCAGTGGGGGGAGGGGACGAACTAGACTGGTTTTGGGATGCGGTAGGGGAAGGGGAGATTTTGAAGCTGGTGAAGTCCACATTGATACCATTGGGCTGCAGGGTTCCCAAGCGGAATATGAGTTGCTGTTCCTGCAACCTTCGGGTGGCATCATTGTGGCACTGCAGGAGGCCCATGATGGACATGTCATCGAAAGAATGGGAGGGGGAGTGGAAATGGTTTGCGACTGGGAGGTGCAGTTGTTTACTGCGAACCGAGCGGAGGTGTCTGCAAAGCGGTCCCCAAGCCTCCGCTTGGTTTCCCCAATGTAGAGGAAGCCACACCGGGTACAGTGGATGCAGTATACCACATTTGTGCTCCTGAGATGCTGCTGAGCCTGCTGCGTTCATCCAGCCTCACATTTTATCATCTTGGATTCTCCAGCATCTGCAGTTCCCATTATCACTGCGCAAACGAAATGTTTGCTAACTTTTCTAAATTTGAATGTGGCCAATCTAGAACTGTAAGCGCATTACTATGAGTCCAGCAACAACTTCTGTATTTTTTTCAGCGATGTTTACCACATATTCCATTTCCCTATTTGACTCTGCGTCACGTCACGGGAAAATTGAGTACAGATTCTCCAAAATGAGTTTTGTCAGAAAGTTTTCTCGACTCGGCTGTGTTTCTGTTTGAATTCCATAGTTATTTTGTGTTACTCAAATCAAGGACTTTCACAGCACCCTGAACATTTTTGAATTCATTCATGGGCTGTGGGCGTGACTGGCCAGGCCAGCATTCAGTACCCATCCCCAGTTGTTAAGAGGGAAACTAAAAGTAAACAAACTTGCTATCGGTCTGGAGTGACTTGTGGGCCGGACCAGGTATGTCTTTGAGTTTAAGTCTTGAGAAGTCATTTTTTTCTCGATATGTTTAAAGTAATATTTCATGATCGAATATAAAATTTACAATCATAGATGACGATATGACAAGACAGATATCAAATAAGAATGACTTTGCCCCTTTCTCAGTCTTTTGAATGTAATTATATTGATAGAAAAAAAATGTAAAATGGCAACATTAAAATATGTGCTCAGAAAAGATATCACTTTGGAAGGCATTCATACTTCGCACAACAAAGAAACTGACACAGAATCAACAAAGATAACTTCATAAAATAAGCCAAAATACCCAATCTACATTAGAAACTGTTGGATTTTTCATGTTGTTTGCGTTATATTTTCTCACTTGTTTGCTATCAATGTCAGATATGATTTCGTACTGTAGAGCAGACTTGCTGACAGTCTGCACAATACAATCAAAGGAAATATTTCATCGAAAGTAGTCACTGGGATTTAGAAATTTGTTAGTTGAGTGAGTTTGTTTCTTTCCACAAACGCTGCATCATACGTAAGTGGTATTTCAGTAAATCGTAATTTCTGCACTAAAACAAAGAAAGCTGTGTTCTGCATTCATGCCAAACTTTAACGAAGAAATAACATTTAAAAATATGCATGTTAACAATACATTTGCTTGTTTTCTCCAACATTTTTAATTCAGAATTTGACAAAATAGAAGCTTACAAAGTGGAAGTCGGTGAGGAATTAAACAGTTAAATGTGTAATTGCCCATGTGTTATTATCTACCACAAATATTATAGACATATGTGAAGTAAAGAAATTGGAAGCGGCCATTCAATCCGGCAACATTTGGGACCAGATAAAGACATAACAACAAATGCTCACTCAACGGTTAAGATACATTTTGTCATAAAGAACAAAAGTCAGGACAAGTTCATGTGAGCTTATCATGCTTTGCTGATGTTGTCTGGCAAACATTTTGATGACAGTTTTCAGAACAATATGCATAAAAGGTGAAGTTAGCGTAAGGAATCAAAAGCTCTGGAAGTAACTCTGGAAGTCACTGAAAGTAACTCTTGCGATTTTTGTGATTCTGCAAGGAACTTGGAAGCAATTAAACGTTTTCTAAAATGAACTTTCCTTGGACCAAAACTCCTTGTTTAAGTATATTTCAGTTTGACACTGCTTTTAAGTTTAAAGTTGCATTTTGGCTAATGTCAATTATTTGCGAGCTGATTAGAATATCTAATTGTAAATGACAAGTAAAATGTAGGCCTGGTGTGTATTGAGAGGACATACATTTACTTGAAGCACTGGTCACTGTACAACAATATAAACGTTATCGTCATATTTTTTGTTTAAAATTAAAGACTTCAAGAGGAGCAGAAAATTATGGTTTCCAATCTAAAATGGACTTTTTAAAAAACTGACATTCATACGCTGAAAACAAAATGTTGGTGTTCCTCCCCCCCCCCCCCCCCCCCCCACCCCGCTATTTCCCGGATGGTATCTTGCGGATAAATCATATAGATGCTGCAAAGGATTTCGGGTAATTCCTTACACTTTGCCTTAATGATAAAAATAGCTCGCCATGAGTATCATTTTCTCTATTCTTTTGCAGAGGAACAATTACGACAAAAAGATAAAGGTATCTTTTTTGTGCAGTTGAATGTGAGATTCAATGCAGGGAAATAAGCTATTACCAAAGTAAACAAAAAGATATAGACTGGATTATCAAAAATCAAATCCAAGCATTTCACTTATTCATGCAAAGAAACTAAAATATATTTTGTCATTGAGTTTTATTTTAAAGACTTTTGTAATTATCTGTATGCTGTAATTTTCATTACAGTATTGACAAGCGAATTGATTTTTTTTAAACGTAGTGATTGTTCACAGATAACTTTCAAGCATGGAGACTAGATTCCACTGCGATTGACTAAAGAAAAATAAATGTCAGGTTTCCAACATCTAGGGAAATACAGTAACAAAATAAACTATGTTCAGCAGCATGCGAATTCCATGTGGTGGATACATAATATTCTAAACAACAGAAGGCTAATGCATATTTCACTATAAAATGAACATTTCAACAGCATTGTAGACTTTACAGGAAAAGTCTAAGGCAATTCACAGATTGCATTTGGATTACTAGCCTGAAATGAACTGAAGTATAATGTTAAGAGGTTATTGAACGTCCTTCTCCACCATTGTGACAGTGATCCTAAGCGTCGCCTATAGCAGAATGGCCCATTGAGGGAAATTTTTCAACATTTTTCAAAGGCATTAAGATCTGTCCATTTACAAGGAGAAAATGTGTTCCCATCCAAACTTGATTTTGGAGCCAAAAGAGAGAACAACCTTTTTTCTTTATTTATTATTCTGCCATAGGTAGTCTCTCTCTCTCTCTCTCTCTTTCTTTCTGTGGTGTGTGTGTTTGTGTTTCCACTCTCTCCCTCCCTCTCTCTCTCTCTCTCTCTCTATACATAGGGCAAAATGGTCAGCTTGTTATAAATCATTTACCGAAGGAACTTTTTCTCTGTGAAGGAAATAAATTATACTTTCTGCTTGTACTAGACATTTTCTATCTTGATGAGGAATGAAGTACAGATGGTAGGAAGTACAGATGCTGAAGAATCTGAGATAACAAGGCGTAGAGCTGGATGAACACACTCGGTCAAGCAGTATCAGAGCAGCAGATCTAGGCCCAAAATGTCAGCTTTCCTGCTCCTCTGATGCTGCTCAGCCTGATGTGTTCAACCAGCTCTACACCTTGTTATCTAAGGAATGAAGCATTTTTTTTTCTTCGAACAGTAATCCTATCAAATTGGTCAGGCTTAACATTTGTTCTATCCGTAACTACAGTTATTGAAACACGTTTAGAAAAATATGAGGAGAATGTCAATTATGCAAGATCATAAGTCTGAAATATCAATAAACAGAAAAGTAAACAAACGAGGTGATGATTATAATCGGTTATAGTGGGTTTTGACAAGTTTTGCAGCTCAGGTTGAGGTTCTGGATGTAAGTTTGCTCGCTGAGCTGGAAGGTTAGTTTTCAGACGTTTCGTCACCATTCTAGGTAACATCATCAGTGAGCCTCCGATGAAGCGCTGGTGTTATGTCCCACTTTCTGTTTATCTGGTTAGGTTTCCTTGGGTTGGTGATGTCATTTCCTGTTCTTATTCTCAGGGGATGGTAGATTCATTTGGAGCTAATGTGTTTGTTGATGGAGTTCTGGTTGGAATGCCATGCTTCTAGGAATTCTCATGCGTGTCTCTGTTTGGCTTGTCCTAGGATGGATGTGTTGTCCCAATCAAAGTGGTGTCCTTCCTCATCTGTATGTAAGGATACGAGTGATATTGGGTCATGTCATTTTTGTGGCTAGTTGATGGTCATGTATCCTGGTGGCTAGCTTTCTGCCTGTTTGTCCAATGTAGTGTTTGTCACAGTTCTTGCAAGGTATTTTTTAGATGATGTTCGTTTTGCATGTTGTCTGTATAGGGTCTTTTAAGTTCATTAGCTGCTGTCTTAGTGTATTGGTGAGTTTGTGGGCTACCCTGATGCCAAGAGGTCCGAGTAGCCACCAGGATACATGAACATCAACTAGCCACAAAACGACATGACCCACTATCACTCGTATCCTTACATACAGATGAGGAAGGACACCACTTTGATTGGGACAACACATCCATCCTAGGACAAGCCAAACAGAGACACACATGAGAATTCCTAGAAGCATGGCATTCCAACTGGAACTCCATCAACAAACACAGTGATTTGGAGCCAATCTACCATCCCCTGAGAAAAAGAACAGGAAATGGCATCACCAACGCAGGAAATGACATCACCAACCCAAGGAAACCTAAACAGATAAATAGAAAGCGGGACGGAACGCCAGCGCTTCGGCAGAGGCTCACTGATGATGTTACCTAGAATGGTGACGAAATGTCTGAAAACTAACCTTGCTGCTCAGTGAGCAAACTCACATCCATAATCGGTCATAGTCAGATTTTATTTTCAAACATGCTTTATTCAATGTGGTTGCATACTTTGACGATGTAACAGGCGCTAATGAATTGGATGAATGTAGGTGCACCACAATCAATTATTGACTCCACGTGCCTTGGTTACATAACCAGATTTTTGGACATTTTCTTTTGCCTTTCCTGTAACAAATATGCTCCTCTGTTGACTGTAGTGGCGTGATAGGTTTCTGGTCATGCATTGATTCACAGCAAACTATCAATGTCGGAAAGAAATTTACAGAAGTTTTAATAATGCTGAAATGCGTTATCATTTTATGCTAACAAGTGTTGTAATCATTTTCCGGAACAATCAATCGAGGTTGCATCTACTTATTGTTTCTTTTGCAAACTCAAATTAATTATACGTAACTATGCACTTTTAAACATTAACATAGAAATTGAAGAACTTCGTTCACAGAAAGGTGAGACGTAAAGAAAGTGTTGTTAGTTATCCTGAGTGATGTGATTATGGGAACTGCAGATGCTGGACAATCTAAGGTAACAAAGTGTGAATCTGGATGAACACAGCAGGCCAAACAGCATCTCAGGAGCACAAAAACTGATGTTTTGGGCCTAGACCCTTCATCAGAGAGGGGGATGGGGAGAGGGAACTGGAATAAACAGGGAGAGAGGGGGAGGCGGACCGAAAATGGAGAGAAAAGAAGATAGGTAAAGATGAGAGTATAGGTGGGGAGGTAGGGAGGGGATAGGTCAGTCCAGGGAAGACGGACAAGTCAAGGAGGCAGGATGAGGTAATTAGGTAGGAAATGGAGGTGCAGCTTGAGGTGGGAGGAAGGGATGAGTGAGAGGAAGAACAGGTTAGGGAAGCGGAGACAGGCTGGGCTGGTTTTGCGATGTAGTGTGAGAAGGGGAAGAGCTGGGCCGGTTTTGGGGTGCGGTGGGGGAAGGGGAGATTTTGAAGCTCGTGAAGTCCACATTGATACCATTGGGCTGCAAAATTCCCAAGCGGAATATGAGTTGCTGTTCTTGCAACCTTCGGGTGGCATCATTGTGTCACTGCAGGAGGCCCATGATGGACATGTCATCTGAGGAATGGCAGGGAGAGTTAAAATGGTTCGCGACTGGGAGGTGCAGTCGTTTATTGCGAACTGAGCGGAGGTGTTCTGCAAAGCGGACCCCAAGCATTTCCTGCAACACATCCCTCACACCCCGCCCCCACCACAAATGCCCCAAGAGGATCCCCCTCATTCTCACATACCACACCACCAAACTCCGGATACAACACATCATCCTCTGACACTTCCGCCTTCTACAATCTGACTCCACCCCCCAAGCCATTTTTCCACCCCACGCTTGTCTGCCTTCCGGAGAGACTACTCACTCCATGACTCCCTTGTCAATTCCGCACTCTCCTCCAACCCCACCACACCCGGCACCTTCCACTGCAACCGCAGGAAATGCTACACTTGCCCCCAAACCTCCTCCCTCATTCCCATCCCAGGCCCCAAGATGACCCTCCATATTAATCAGATGTTCACCTGCACATCTGCCAATGTGGTATACTGTAACCATTGTACCCGGTGTGGCTTCCTCTACATTGGGGAAACCAAGCGGAGGCTTGGGGACCGCTTTGCAGAACACCTCTGCTCACTTCGCAATAAACAACTGCACCTCCCAGTCGCAAACCATTTTAACTCCCCCTGCCATTCCTCAGACGACATGTCCATCATGGGCCTCCTGCAGTGCCACAATGATGCCACCCGAAGGTTGCAAGAACAGCAACTCATATTCTGCTTGGGAACCCTGCAGCCCAATGGTATCATTGTGGACTTCGCAAGCTTCAAAATCTCCCCTGTCCCCACCGCATCCCAAAACCAGCCCAGTTCTTCCCCTCCCCCGACTGCATTGCAAAATCAGCCCAGCCTGTCTCCGCTTCCCTAGCCTGTTCTTCTTCTCACCCATCCCTTCCTCCCACCTCAAGCCGCACCTGCATTTCCTACCTACTACCTCATCCTGCCTCCTTGACTTGTCCATCTTCCCTGGACTGACCTATCCCCTCCCTACCTCCCCACCTATACTTTCCTCTCCAGCTATCTTCTTTTCTCTCCATCTTCGGTCCGCCTCCCCCTCTCTCCCTGTTTATTCCAGTTCCCTCTCCCCATCCCCCTCTCTGATGAAGGGTCTAGGCCCGAAACGTCAGTTTTTGTGCTCCATAGATGCTGCTTGGCCTGCTGTGTTCATCCAGCTTCACACTTTGTTTTCTTGTTAGTTATCCTATCATTGTGTGTACTCTTACCATGCTTAATAGAATTTCACAGTCAGAACGCTCAAATGACTGTGGCTGCAATCGATTCATAAACAGCATTTCATTTTACTGGCCCCAAATAGCTATAGACTTTAAAAATCTTACAATGATGAGTGTGTGTTTTTCTTCTATTCCTCACGATGCAACTATTTTATATAAATAATTGTGCCTGCATATTTGGAATGTTGAACCGTCAATTAGTCAGGCCACTGTAAGTTGTTAGAATAACATAAGATCCACGCTTCCTCTTTGTAGCTTGCACGTGAATATGCAACCCTGTGGAATCCTGACAGATATTCGCCAAAAAAAATCACAACACTTTGCATAAATAGAAGGCTTACTTAGAGTTATAATCCTGTAAAAGGGTTGAAATTTTAAAGTGACAGGAAGTACTATCGAACCCCAATTATGTCCTTACATAAAATTACAAAGGGCAGCAAGGCATTGTGAATTTAGAACAAAAAAAATAGATATTTTTGCACATGAGCAGAGTGTGCACATGAATGTATGTGTTTGTGTGAGACACACATACGATAAACAATACTGAAATTAGGCTTGTCTCACAACAAATATTGTCTAGCTTTCATTTCCATTTCCTTTTGGCAGAGGACTAGCTACTCATACCAATTTGAATTCATTTGAATTGGCTGTGAAGTTGTTTGCATAACTTGACCCGAATGAAATACCAATCATTTAGTCTTTGTGGAATTACTACAAAAAGTGAGA
This sequence comes from Stegostoma tigrinum, assembly GCF_030684315.1. Classification (NCBI taxonomy): domain Eukaryota; kingdom Metazoa; phylum Chordata; class Chondrichthyes; order Orectolobiformes; family Stegostomatidae; genus Stegostoma; species Stegostoma tigrinum. The sequence goes on along the minus strand of NC_081387.1, from coordinate 15,321,812 downwards.
AGTATTTTTAGACAAAATAAATGGCCAAACGATTTTACAACTTTGGATCAGGAAGAACTTTAAACCAACCCATCTGGCCCAGAAGGTTGAGCGCTAACATTTCATTTCAAGAAACGGACACCATTAATTAAAACAATATTTAAAATCAGGCATTTGACGTTCAAATGTCCGTTAGTACGGAAACTGGAGATAACACAGAACTGTTGCCATATTGCAGGAAGGGCAGGGAGGCTTTTGAGAAGCTGCTGAAGAGGTTTACCAGGATGCAGCCTGGTTCTGAAGGCATGATCTATCAGGAGAGGCTAAAAAAAAACTTCGGTTGTTTTCTCCGGAGCAGTGACTGCTGATGGCAGACTTGATGGAAGTCGATAACATTATGAAATGTATAGGCAGGGCTGACGGACACAACCTTCTTCCCAAATTTGAAATGTCTAAAACTAGGGGCATTCATTTAGGGTGAGGGAGGAAAGTTCAAATGAGATGTGAGAGCCAAGTTTCTTTTTTAGGCAGAGAGTGGTATGAGTCCGGAAGGCACTCCTCAGGGTGATGGGGAGGCAGCTACCACAGTAGCGTTTGAGCAACTTATATATTAGGACGTAAATGTGCATAGATTGGAAGTAAATGGACTAAGCTCAGACGGAAGAGATGCGTTTAGTCTGGTGTCATGTTCAGCATCATATTGTGGGCTGACAAGCCCACTCCTGTGCTGTGCTGTCCTATATTCTATGCTTTAAATACAATCACAGTAATCAAAATTCAATAATGGAATGCACTTTTCATGCATGACTCATGTATGCATGTTACCAGACATGAATTTTGATCATGCAGAAAGAAAGAAATAATCCTATTGGGCAAAAATGGAAAGAATTGTGGCAGCGTCTCTGGAGAGAAATCAGAGTAAACTGACGTCTATATTGCAAAGGCTGAGCATCTGCTCTTTGTTACCTCCTCATATCTGCACTGGACGATGGCTCCATCATGCAACATATTGGTGCTGAGTCAACTAAGTTCACTAACTTAATTTCAACTGGTGACCTCCACTCCCATTGTCCTTTCTCTAGCCCCTGCTCCCCGACACACACACACGCTCCAAGCTGATAATCTGCTAACATTTTACTGCTCACTTCCACTCCCTTCCGTAAATCCACAAATGGGACTTCTCAGGAAGACCCGTAGTTTTGGCCTTCTTCTGTCCCACAGAATTCATCGCTTCATACCGTGACTCATTCTTTACTCCCCTTGTCCATTCCCAACCAATTTACATCAACCATTCCTTTGCTTTGTGCCAGTTTCAGAATTTTCAGAATTTCCAGTTTGTGGGCTCCAGCGCATTTTCTTTACGATGGATGTGAAACCCCTAAATAAGTCTACCCAGTACCAGGATTTTATAGTGTTTTTATGTTTCTTTCTAGATGGATGTCTCAGGGATTCTTTGCCCACCACAGACTCCTCTGCCTGGCCAAGCTCATCCTCAGCCTGAACAATTTCTCTTTTCACTCCTCTAATTTTCTTCAAATCAGAGGGGTGGCCATGAGTACACGCATGGGCCCTGGTTTTACTTGTCTCTTTGTGTGTCACATGGAAACATCTTTGTTTCAGTCCTATTCCAAACACCACTCACATGTTTTTCTCCACCATATCAATGTTATCATTGGTGCTCCTTCCCTCAGTCAACTTGAATTGTAAAAAATATTGATTTTATTTTCAACTTCAACTCCGTCCTCACTTCCAGCTCATCAATTTCTAACTCTTACATACCTAAACATTTCTGCTTCCATTTCTTGGCACATGATGGTAACCAATAACCACTATAAACCCACCAAAGCCGACCATATATCTTCAGATGTTGTTTCCTATTTCATTCTCCCAGTTCCTTCTCTCTTTGTCTCATCAGTTCTGATGATGCCAAATTTTATATTCATCGTCCACCAAGGATTCTCTAGAAACATTGTTAACAAAGCCCTGAGCCAGATCAGATGCACCTCTAAACTTCAGAACTCACGATCCATATTCTCTCCACAATGGCGATAGTGGCCCCCTTGTCCTTACCTACCACCCCACCAGCAGTCATGTCCAGAGGATCATGCCATTGTCGACACTTCAGTGAGATGCCACCACTTGACACATATTGCCTTTTCCTTCTTTGTCAGCATTCTGAAAGGAGCATTCTTTCTGAAGCAACTTGGTCCTCTTTTCCATCATTCTTGCCACAACCCTACAATGTTTTCCCCTGAGATTAGGTTTAGCCTGTCTGCTTACTCCTCTCCTCCTCCGTATCTAAGACCCAAACACACCTGGCAGGTGAAGCAGTCCTTGACATTCACTTCACACAATATAAGACTATTGCATTCATCGTTCACAATGTGGTGTCTTCCATGTGAGGAAGTGACTGCTTTGCAGAATACCTACATTCTGTCTGCAAAAAAGGACTCCGAGTTTCTGTTGTTTTTCACTTCAACACAGACCCCTATTCCCTTCCCCAATATCTCTGTTTCTGCTTGCTGCAGCACTTCAACATGCCGGTTACAAGAGAAGTTCAGAGGCTCAGAATACTGCGTTGAGTAACTAACCTCCCAACTCCCCAAAGCCTGTTCAAGGTCCACAAGACATGAGTCAAAATGTTATGGAATAGCAACAACTTGCCTAGGTGGTTGCAGCTTTGAAAGCACTCAAGAAAATTGAGAGCATCCAGGACAAAGAAGCCTGTTTGATTCTCATCACATCCAGCGGTATCCACTCCCTACACCACTGACACTCAGTATCAGCAAGGCGTACTATATGCAACATGCACTGCAGAAATTCACCAAAGATCCTGAGACAGTTCCTTTCAAAACCACTGCCCATTTGAAACAGATGGACAAGAGTTCTGAATACATGGGAACCCATCACCTTCAAATACCTCTCTAAGAGACTCACCATCCTGACTTGGAAATATATCACTGTTCCTTCACTGACATTTGAAAAATTCTGGAATTTGCTCTCTCATGACATTGTGAGCTATCCTACAAGCAGGTAGATTGCCGCACTACAAGAAGGCAGCCCAATACCCACTTTTCGAGGGCAACTACAGACCGGCAATCACTGCTGGCCAGCCAGCTATGCACACATCCTACAAAATGAATAAAAAACGCAGGGTCCTGAAGCCATCAGGACTCAGTATCGAGTTCCACAACTTCACAGCCTGAGCTCTTCCGTGTCTTTAACCAAAGCCACCACCCACACCAAATCATTTAATTCCATTCTGTTAATAAACATAATGCATTGCTCATCATTAATAATCCCCATTTATAGCTATTGACCCCAACCCCCAAGTTGGATCATTATCTACACCTTTGTCTGCCCAAAAATGGTCTTTCTCTCTCTTTGGACACCACCACCACCTATTGTTTACATCTTATCTGCTCGTACGCCCTATCCTCATCATAGAAACCGACGTTTTCTAAGCTACCATCAGTTCGAAGGATGTGGTGCTCAACCCAAAGCATTACTTCTTATTTCTCCCGGCCAATAAATACGTGGCATTTGATTCCAAGCTTTTGTACCATTAAGATGTTTGTTGGATGCTGATGTGAATTTTCATTACATTCAAGTTCTTTGGTATGTGCCAATGTTAGCCTTCATTTTGCATTAATTAACTTTACAAGATGTTTCTACATCCTGTCACTGACACGTCAGCAGGACCTTGCCTATAATGCTGATGACCACTGTGCAGGCTTCTAATGCTTGGATTGGCATTAATCTGCATAAATCATATAGATGAGATGGCAAATGTGACATTCCATCAAATCTTGCTGTTAATAACAGATCTAAGGAGGTTGAAAGGGTACTTGTGGCAAATCTAAGCAAATAAACGTAATGAGCAACGGCACAGCAAATCAAATGCAAATTTTGTTAGAAAGGTTATGCAATGGGATATGAGGAACAGGGAGAAGTATATTTCTTAAACCATGAGAGATTGGAGGTGATGATCAAGGGAACGCCATGTCTTTAAAAGTGTAGCTGGAAAAAAAAACAAGGGAGCTCAGGCAGCATCAGACGAGCAGAAAAGTCAACATTTCGCGATGAAATCCTTCGTCAGGACTGAGGAGAGGGAGGGGAACCCAGAAATAAATAGAAGCAGGTGGGAGGGGTTGGGGAAAGGTAGTTAGGATTGTGATAAGTGGATCCAGGTAAGGGGTTATACTTATTGGTCAGCAGGATTGATGGAGGGAATAGGTGAGTAGGAGGTCAGGGAGACCTGACATGGGATAAGGCTGAGAATGGAGGGAATTTGAAGCTTGTGAAGTCAGTAATCAGGGCTTTTGGTTGTAGCATCATAAGGTCAAACATCTGGTACCCCTCATCTTCATGTACAACCACAACAATCTCTGAATCTAAAGTATTATCCTCTGACATTTCCAACATTTAAAATCAGATACCACCACCAGAAAGACATTTTCTTCCCCAGCTCTGTTCGCTCACCACAAAGGGTGTTCACTTCTCAACTCTCTTATCAGCTCTATACTCCCCACCAACCATATCTAGTACACTTTTATGCAACTGCAGGAGATGCAACACTTACACCGTCACTTTTCCTCTCACTTCCAACTAAGGCCACAAGAAATCCTTTCAGTTGCAGCAGAGATTCACCTTCAACTCATCCCAACTGATGTTTTTACATCCATTGTCGTCAATATAGTGTCCTTTATACGAGGGGAGAACAAACACAGACGAGGAGATCGGTTTGTCGAGCATCTGTACTCTGTACTCACCAGCCAATATGCCAATCTAGTTGCAATCCATTTTAATTCTCACTCCCACTTCCTTGAAGACAAGACCAACCTTGACGTCCTCCACTGTCCAACTGAGGCCAAAAGTAAACTAAAGGAACAACACCTGATATTTCACTCTGGGACCTCACAGCCCAAGAGCCTTAATGCTGAATTCACAAGTTTTAAAATCCCTTCACCCCGCCCCCAACCACCGCCCGCCACCTTCCCCAGTCCTAATGAAACATTTCAGCCCAAAACGCTGACTTTTCTGCTCAGCTGACATGCTGTGTTTGTCTAGATCCACGTTTATTGACTCTGGTTTCCAGCATCTGCAGTTCTAACTAACTCTGAGCCCCGTGTCCTTATTGGTGAGTGAGTAAACACTTTCATACAAGAAGAATAAGTAATTCAGAGGCAACAATATTACATACAAGAGTAAAGAGGCTTACCTCAATTATATTGAATTGTGTTGAGAATGTGCAGCCTTATTCTGGACTGCCCTGATCCCCTTTGTGGAAAGTAGGATCACCTGGCAGAGAGGAAGTGCAGCTGGTTTTCACCAATATGATGTTTGGAATGAGGAATCTGCCATATGAGGGGACATTGAACAGACTTGGCTTGTTCTGTCTGGAGTTTAGTACAATTAGATGCATTTCAATGGAAACTTACAAAATTGCTAAAGGAACAGAATGACAAATGCATAAAGGTTGTCAGTGTTCTTGCTGAACAATTCAGGAGATGGATAAAAAAATGGTTATGATAATCATGGGGGGAGTTAGGGGATGTGGGTCTGTAAATGATTTGAATGACCTTGTTATTATTTCCAATACCACACCATTTGAAGTATCTGGAAAACTATGGATGATGCAGTACAAAGGTACTCATGGCACTCAATTCTTACAATAGTATTCAGGTCCTCAGATCCTCCAATGCCAAATTTCCAATCGCAGACATGTCGAAGGTTGTAAACAGATTTGATTTGAGTGTGCTTTCCATGATCCATCTGCATCACTGACCCCAAAAGGAACACAACACATGGCCCACCCTAGCCAACAAATCAGGAGGAGGTAGTTTTATCTAACAACACAGCGGAGGCTCCAATCTGTTGTTTTCTATCCGACTGGAGGGAAAACCTAAACTTTTATCTAAAAATTTACCCAAGAATAATGATATCCACTTATGTCTTGTTCTCTGTAAAATTCTTTGAATGGGAAATCATCAGGTGCGTACATATAATATGGTAGTCAGCATGCAGATATTTAAGTATGATTCGATGGGTCTCCTAAGCCCACTGAAGTTTCAATATCCTCTCACCCGAATACAAATAAATAACTACATGTCCATACATTAGACATGTTGCATATGGTAAAGTGTATTATTTAAGAGTACAACGGGATCTTCAACAACTGGGTCTCTGGGCCAAGGAGCAGCAGAAGGAGTTTGATATAGATAAATTTGAGGTGCTTAATTTTGTTAAGATAAATCAGGACCAGGACAGTAGTTAGACAATCAATGGTAGTGCTCTAGAGAATGTTAGCAAACAAGGAGACATGGGTTTTCAGGTATATTATCTTCAAAGTGGCATCACAGGTATATGGGATGATAATGAAAGCGTTTGTTGCCCTTGCCTTCAACGAATAGAACACTGAGTGTAGACATTCAGACGTCCTCTTGCAGATAATAGACATTGGTGAGCCTACTTCTGAAGTACTATGCACGGTTCTGTTCTCTTGCTATAGGAACTATATTTTTTTTAAAAAATGGAAAGTTTGCAGAAAAGGAAAATCACGGATGTTACCAAAACTGGAAGGTTTGTGTTATAAGGAGAGGCTGTTCAGGCTGCATTTTTTTTTTCGCCTCGAGTATAGCAGGATAAGGGATAACCTTATGGACGTTTATAAAACCATAAGCGGTACGGCTAAAGTGAATTGAAGATGTTTTTATTTTGTCCAGGGGTAAGCCATTTCAAAATTAGAGGGCATAATTTTAAAGTGAGAGGAGAAAGATTTTAAACCGACTGATAGACAACTTCTTTTCAACACGCAGATGGTGCACATATGGCTTGAATTGTCAGAGTATGTGATAGATGCAAGAGCAGTTGCAGTGCCTAAAAGACATTTGGGCAGGTACATGAAGAAGACAAATGTAGAGGGATATGGGCTAAAACTGGGAAATTGGAAAACGTTTTAAGCATGGGCAACTTGGACTGAAAAGCCTTCTTCCATGTTATACGATCCGTGACTGCTCCATTCTAAGTTTCTGAAGGACGCCTCAGTGCTGAGGATCATTTCATATGCATGAAGAAATAATGTGGAAAAACATAATCTGCTTTCAGTGGGTATGTACATGGTGTTTAAGTGTAACCTGCTATCACATATAAAGCTCTTGGATGAGAAAATAAAATTACAATAAATAGACCAAATGGACTATAACACTAAGAAAGAAACAAACAGAAGTATATTGAAATGTGTACCCATGCAATCAAGCACAAATAGCTTTTTATCCAACAGTAATTTTCCTCAAGTGAAATATGCAAAAAATGAATTGATTTCAATTTGAAACGTTGTCAATCTTGAAAACGTGAAGAATTTTTAAATGTTCTCATCTGAATGGGTGACTGTACCTCAGCAAAGACTTTGTCGTAGTTCTGACATTGCACAACGTAATTTCAGGCTCTCAACAGTAGGTAGATGATGGAATAAAAACAATGTAATAGAATAAGAAAATGAATTACTCAGATGTCAAAAGTAAAGCTAAATGGAAACTTTGTTTTTTTTTAGAATATCACACTTTAGAAGATTGGGGTAAGGATGCTTTTATTTTCAAAACAAGATGTTGAATTGTCAGGATGATCATGACTCTGGAACTGTGGCTGCAAATACAACAAAGACTACATAGAATTTTGTCAAAAATAAGATAAATATGAATTTGGAAACTTTTTATGTATAATAGAGAATGCAGGAAGGCATGCAGGAGCAGCACCAGGTACACTTGAAGATGAAGTATAAACCCAATGAAACCACCAAACAAGAGTACTTGCATGCCAAACAACAGTGCCATCAAGTGATAGACAAAGCTAAACAATCCCACAATTTATGGATCAGAACTAAGCTATGCAGTCCTATCACATGTGATGATTGGCATTGGACAATTAACAGTTCAGTGGACAAGGAAACTGCATAAATATCCCCATCCTCAATGAAGGATTGGCTCATCACATCAGTGCAAAATATAAGGCTGAAACCTTTGCAGCAACCTTCAGCCGGAAATGTCAAAAGGATGACCCATCTGAAACTCCTTCGGTGGTCGCTAGCATTGCGGATACAGTCTTCAATTAATTCTATTCACTTCACATGATATCAATAAACAGTTGTACACAAAGGACACTCAGAAGGCTACAGGGCCTGACAACATTTTGGCAATAGTGCTGAAGATATGTTCAGCAGAACTAGACAAGATTTTCCTGTAGGTACAACACTGTCATCTACTTGGCAATGCAGAAAATTTCCAACGTATATCCTGTATACATATACAGGACAAATCCAACATAAATAATTAGCAGCCCACCAGTATATTTTCCATAATCTGTAGTGAAGGAAGGTTTCATCAATATTGATACCAACCAACACCTGCTCAGGGAGAGTTCCAAGTCACAAACCATTTCAACTCACCCTCCCACTCCTTGCATGACATGTCCATCCTGGGCTTCATGCGGTGCCATAATAGTGCCACTGAATGGTTGCGAGAACAGCACCTCATATTTCGCTTGGGAACCCTGCAGCCCAATGTATCAATATGGAATTCACAAGCTTCAAAATCTCCCCTCCACTGACCGCATACCAAAACCAGACCGGCTCACCCCCACCTCCCTAATCTGTCCTTCCTCCCACCTATCCCCTCCTCCCACCTCAAGCCCCACCCCATCTCCTACCTACCAACACATCCCACCTCCTTGACCTGTCTATCCTCCAAAGACTGACCTATCCCCTTCCTAACTCCTCACCTATGCTCACGGTTACTGGCTCCATCCCCGCCTCTTTGACCAGACTGTCTTCTCTCCACCTATGTTCCCCTTTAGCCATCTTCTATCCACCTTCTTCTCTCTCCTTATTTATTTCAGAATCCCCTTCCCCTCCCCCATTTCTGAAGAAGGGTCTAGACCCAAAACATCAGCTTTCCTGCTCCTCTGATGCTACTTGGCCTGCTGTGTTGATCCAGCTCTACACCTTGCCATCTCACCTGCTCATGGAGGCCCTGCTTTTGTTCTGCCAGAGCAACATAGTTTCAGACCTCATTCTAGCCACCATTCAAGCATGAACAAAAGGGCTGAATTCCAGAGCTTAGATGGGAATGACAACCTTTGATATCAACATGGCATTTGACTGAGTGTGGTATCAAAAAAGCAAAACTGTAATCAATAGGTGTCAGGGGACAAATTATCTTGTAGTTGGAGTCATACCGGAAACACAGGAAAATAGTTGGGGTCATTATCTCAGGTCTAGGCCTCTCTGCAGGAGTTCATCATGGTAACATCTCAGGTCCAACCATCTTCAACTGCTTAATTGTCGGCATTCTCTCCATCATAAACTCAGACGTGGGAACACACACAGTTGCTTTCTTTTACTATTCTTTCATTCATGGCATGAGGGCATCACTGTTAGGCACCATTTATTGTTCATCCCTAATTGCCCATAGGACAGTTAAGAGCCAACCACTTTGCTGTTGGCTTGGAGTGGCATGTAAGACCAAATAAGGACAGCTATTTCTTTCCCTAAAGGACATTTGTGAACCATATGGGTTCTTTTTCAGACAATTGACAATAGATTCACGGGCATCATTAGATTCTTAATTCCAGATATTATATTGAAATCAAATTCCACCATCTGCCATGGCGAGATTCGAACAGAGTGGCGTGATACACCGATACTGGTTGAGTACAGTTTTGCACGAGTGGCTTGATAACACACTCGATCAAATGCCACCTTGATTGTACAAAATTCAGCACCATTCATGACTCCTTACATGTTGAAGTATTCCACGTTCAAATGCACCAAGTTCTGAACAAAATAGAAGTTTTGGTTGATAAGTGGCAAGGCCACAGGCCACACAGGCTATGACTATCACCAATAAGAGACAGTCTAACTACAAGACAAAGTACTGGGTTAATGGTAAGATTCTTGGTAGTGTCGATGAGCAGAGAGATCTTGGTGTCCATGTACACAGATCCTTGAAAGTTGCCACCCAGGTTGACAGGGCTGTTAAGAAGGCATACAGTGTTTTAGCTTTTATTAATAGAGGGATCGAGTTCTGGAACCAAGAGGTTATGCTGCAGCTGTACAAAACTCTGGTGCGGCCGCACATAGAGTATTGTGTACAGTTCTGGTCATCGCATTATAAGAAGGATGTGGAAGCTTTAGAAAGGGTGCAGAGGAGATTTACTAGGATGTTGCCTGGTATGGAGGGAAGGTCTTACGAGGAAAGGCCGAGGATCTTGAGGCTGTTTTCATTGGAGAGAAGAAGGTTGAGAGGTGACTTAATTGAAACATATAAAATAATCAGAGGGTTAGATAGGGTGGATAGGGAGAGCCTTTTTCCTAGGATGGTAACAGCGAGCACGAGGGGACATAGCTTTAAATTGAGGGGTGAAAGATATAGGACAGATGTCAGAGGTAGTTTCTTCGCTCAGAGAGTAGTAAAAGAATGGAATGCTTTGCCTGCAACGGTCGTAGATTCACCAACTTTAGGTACATTTAAGTCGTCATTGGATAAGCATATGGGCGTACATGGAATAGTGTAGGTTAGGTGAGCTTCGGATCGGTATGACAGGTCGGCACAACATCGAGGACCAAAGGGCCTGTACTGTGCTGTAATGTTCTATGTTCTATGTATAGCCCTTGAGAGTTAATGATGTTCTTGAATGTGTCATCAAAATCCCCACTATCAAAATCCTGGGGCTCATCATTGACCAGAAATTCAATTGAACTCACCACATAAATTTCTACAATGCCAGATCAGAGGTTAGGAATTCTGTAATGAGTAACTCTTTGCCTAACTTCGCAAAATCCTGTACGCTAACTACAAGACACAAGTCAGGAGTGTGACGTAATACTCCCCACTTGCCTGGATGAGTGCAGTCCCAACAACACTCAAGACATTTTACATTCTCAAGGGAAACACAGCTGGCTTGATTGGTGTTACATCCACAATATCCACTCCATCCACCACCCACACTTAGTAGCAGGACTGCGTACTATCTGCAAGATGCATTGCACAAATTAACCAAAGATACTCAACAGTCCCTTCCAAACCCATGACCACTGCCATTCAGAAGGACACCAGCAGGTGATATATAGGAACACAACAACCTTCAATTTCTGCTCCAAGCTGCTTACCATCCTGACTTGGAAATATACCATCAGTCCTACACTGCCACTGGATCAAGCTGCAGCCAATCCCTCCACATTGGCATTGTGGGTCAATCCACAGCAGGTCGACTGCAACATTTACAGAAGACAGCTCATCTCCACCTCCTCAAGGGTACCTCAGGATGAGTGATAAATTTTGGTGATCCAGCGACGCCCATATCACACAAATGATTTAAACAGGAAATAAAATTATGCATGGGTCAGCTAACAAACACTGCAAATATTCTAAATGCAGAACACCAGAGCAACATTCAAAACATTCTCAAAAAAGAAATTAATTCAATAGTTGTTTAATTACACATTATTTCAATTCTCAGTTAACATATTAGCTTTGTCAACAACAATTTCGAAAGGAATTCATACTAAAAGACAAGAGCAAGAAAATATGTTTGTCAATACTCAGGGCATTACTAAACCCAAATGACGAACAAGGCGAAAGTATTTACTTCTACCAGAGTATCAATATTAGGCTGATGGTAAGAAGAAATATGGTTAATTGAACTCTATTTTCAGATGTCTTTGTTCCTAATATTATAAACTAAAAATTGATGATTTTGTTTGTTTGTTTTATTTTTGCCAGAGAAAAAGTTACGTGCTAAAACGTTGGGTGAGTGCTCAAGTCAATAATTCGAAATTGTAAATGTGTAATTATATAAGTGGTCTAATGCTGATTAATAGCATTAAGGATTGGAAAATGTGCATTTATTCAGTTAACATGTCGAAGTTAAACATTACTGCAGTTGAATTCCGCCGCACATTTCAAACTACTGGCAAAGAGATAACAAGTTGTAGAGCTGGATGAACACAGCAGGCCAAGCAACATAAGAGGAGCAGGAAGGCTAGCGTTTCAAGCCTACACCCTTCTTCAGAAATGGGGGATGAAAAAGGGTTTCTGAAATAAATAGGGAGAGAGGGGGAGGTGGATAGAAGATGGATAGAGGAAAAGATAGGTGGAGAGGGGAATTGAAATGTCAGCCTTTCTGATCCTCTAACGCTGCTTGACCTGATGTGCTCATACAGCTCTAAACATTTTGATCTCAGTTCTCCAGCATCTGCAGTTCCTATTATCTCTCAAACTATGGGCACGTTTCTTTTATATGCCCAGATTCAAAAGGCACATCAGTCTATGATATTGGCTGCTAATTCAAATAATTCAATTGTATTTGTTTTAGACAATAAAAATAAAGCCATCCTGATTAAAAATGTAGACTGTTAACTCTGTCCAGCACCCATCCTCCAAATTCTTGAATAAACATTCTTCCAACATGAAAATCCCTGATGAATTATAAGGCAGCAAGTCTGTGTAAATTTGTGTTAAATTCAGGTTAAAACTATGCAGTTTACATAAAATTTTCAAAGTGGTGTCTGACAGAAATTGCTCTTGCGTGTGGTATCATGGGCGTCCGCAAAAAATAACACGTTTACATTGAGTGACGTTAGGATCACATAAGTTGAATTAGTCTGCAGGTCTGTTGGGGTGAATGGTGGAAAAAAGTCAGCCATGCATTCTGATGCAATCACAAGAAATTAACAAATTGCCCATTGCTGACCCTAACAGATTTAGATCGTGCATTAACAGTTACATAAAACGGCCATTTTTTTTTGCTTGTGTGCATCATCAACCTGGTGCATTCCATCCATTGGTCTCTGAGTGATCTAACTAATAGGACAAAGGAATTGCATTGTTTCACCTGCAATTGTCAACACAGAAACAATTAAGTCAAAAGATTTCTACACACCTTTCCTCACTCGATTCACATTACTTCCAAATTATATGTTGCAGGAGCAGCAGTCACACACTTCCATAATCTTCACTGAATATTGAATCTTTCAAAATGTTCCACCTGCAAAGTGACTGTGGTTAAATTGCTCGACTATTTCATATACATAGAAGTACTACATTCTTGGCTTTATTTCAGTGACAGCAAAATTTATCGTTGTTGATATGCATAATTCTTTGCTTGTCCAGTTTATATCACAATTTCTGAAGGAGACTGAAGTTGCTTTGTTACATGACTAACAATTAGTAACATATAACATTTCTTTTAAGAGAAAATAACTCATGCCATGAGGCTTGGAAATATACAGTCAGCTGTGAAATATTGTTATGCACAGATAATCTGGAATAATTTCAAACGCTTAAGGAACTTGTTTTAGCTTGGAGGATGATGAAAAGAGTGGTGCGATTTTCAAAGTATTTAGTTTTGCGCACATCAGACCAAACACTTGAGCATACCTCTGGAACAAAAATGGAATCTTTGGAGTTCTAAGGAAAGACAACTGATTTCTTTGAAATGAACGAAGCTCGTAAAGAGATAGACAACACAGATACATAGAATAGATGTTCTAAGTTTGGGTGTCGAGAATTAGCAAAGTTTAATTTTTAGGAATGGGGCACCCAGATGCGAAATTATGTGATATTTTATCAGGGTTTAAAACTTTTGGAATTGTCTACCACGAAGGATTGTGAAAGTTTAGAGCTTGAGGAATTTGAATCTGGATACTTATCAATTTCTGATCTCCATTTATGCACACAGTTATTATGAGAGGTTAAAGGAAAGGTGTTTTACTGGTCAATCAGCCAGAATCTTTAAACGCTACAGAGGGGTGGATTCGACTCTATCAATACACTGCACCTGTTTCTATATTCTTCTTGTTTATCTGGCTTGGAGTGTTTTTATTATACATGATAATGCAAATTCAGGTGGACGAGTGGCCACTCACAATGAGTGGCTTTTACATAGTACATCAGGAAGATTTGTTTTGGTGGTAGACCATTTAATTGAAAGAATGCAGTTTCAAAGTATTTCACGGGACATTAGGACTACATAATTTCGCCCTCAGACAGTAAGAGGGTCTAGAATTCTGAGCCCAATTTTACATTTGAAGCGTATACAATCAATTAGTTTAAAATTAGTTCGGCACCTATGGTATTGTAACCTACAGTGCAATGGGAAATTTCAGGGGAAAAAAATGACCCTCGGGTTTATGCAGCCTAGAAGACACAGTGGGCTGACTTACCCATAACTGGGTTCCGTACCATATCTATTCTACGATTCACTTTCATTCTGCTTATTTTATGCTGCAGCTAATTCACACTGGCCAGAAGTTTCATACTTAGATGGAAAGGAAACCATTCTCAGCAACAAAAACAAAGAATCTGTTACAGCTTTGTTTTGCATTAAGATCTATACAAGGGTGCAATAGCTTAACATTGTTTCTACATAGCAACGTACCGGCCAATAAAATGTAAGGTGCAAATTAATCAGAACCATTTCTATTGCAGTAGATAGGCTTCTCCCCATCAGTCAAATTAAGATAACGAAAAACGTGCCTCTTTTCAACAATATGCAAATTATAATTAGTGCACCATACATTTAACTGTAGATGCATAAGGTAGTGTGAACACTGTTAAAGTATCTTTGCATATTTGAGTTGCAATTCATCGTACACATTACACTAAAATTTCAAACACCTTCCAAAGCATTTGCATAAACGTTTGGTCTAAATAATATGTTTATTGAGCGATTTTGCACCTATGGTGTAGGCTTACAATCGCACAGAAAAAAATAACATATATATAATAGACTTTTAAAATATTACATTATCAGCTATTTCAATACCTAATAACTAATTCGACTAGCAATTGTTTGCACCTATTGGAAAAAAAACTTGCTGTATATATTTACATTTATTTTTCTTAAGCCCAGTAAGATACCAAAGGAACTGTATCGTTTTCTTTTCAGTTGGAAGTAATCAGATCTAGTTGACTTACCAACAGACAATTTAAGTATATGCTAAATATTACAACCAACCCGTTATTGTATATAATTGAATGATTTCATATGAATTTTAATTCAATGTAGCATTGACAGCTGAAACGAATATTGTTCTAAGCAAATTCAGCACGTGACGCATGTTGTTGCATGCATTTCTATCTTTCTAAATTATCATATATTTCTTTTTTTCTTCGTCGGTATAATACACTGTGTCAGCATGTTCACTGAAATCCGATTGAGAAATTTTGATTATGAATGGTATTTGTTCGTGTTTCGTCGTCAGATACTTGAATCCAAAATTAATTAGTGTGGACGAGAGTGTCAGTTATAATTGACATAGATTTACAAATGCAATACGTCAAAAATTAACTTGTTCCTCTTCGTTATTTTTTTAAAAAGCTTGGTACAGGACATAAACACTTTAACAGCATATATAAATTAGAATTTGTTGCAACCTAACTATTAAGTACGAAAGAGACAGATTTTATTTCTTCTTCACATTGAAGAATTAGAAAACGTGAAACAAGATTTGAGAGATAAAGGTAAGACACCGGATTTGTGAAAAGTTTAAAGTAAAATTAAAAACAATAAAGTGATGTCAAATGTATGCATACAGTAACTTAACGAGCTTTGTTTTATAAAAAAAATATTTTTGGATAGTTGAAATGAGTAGTAACAGAAGAAAAATGTACATTTTATACAAAAATATTTAACCAATGTCTTGAATTGGATAACAAATCTATGCATGTACGCCTTTACTGAAAGTGGGTTATTGAATGACAAAGCAGCCTCAATAGTATGATGAATAAGGCTTTGTATTTACTGTGGCTGGTTTAGTAATGTTTTGCACTCTCTTCGGCAGCACAACAGGTGGGTGGTACAAATGACGGATCACCCATACTGTTATTTTTAAACTAATTCATATCTTGCTTTATTTATGTCGCCAGTGGAGATTAGCATTGCCTGGAACGAAAATGTTGAACTGCATTTTCTGATCAGCCAAAATGATAAGCTGATTGCTATTGCACTGTTTCTTTACTGATCTAATGCTTATGTATTTTTCCAGGAATGCCATTTTCTAGCTGTGAAAGACAATAGCTTTTTCAGTTTTCTGAATTTATTCTCTCCGAGCTGACTTTAGGATGGCGAAGGCAACACATACCCATTGCTACATCATGAGCTACCATATGCCAATTTGAGTTTAAGTTTTTTTTTATTTGTTAACTTTAATTAGGTGAGTTTCGAGCAAGTGATTTATTAAGTTTTGACGTTGGCAAATACGGATGTAATTTTGCAGTGGAAATGAGTAACTTGATGTTGGGGTACATAAAGATGTGTTACTTGGGGTTGTAATGGAGTAGGTAGCTGTGTGGGATCAGTGATGTCCTGATCGAGGATTAACTAGCTCATAACTGTTGGATTTTCAGGAAAGCTACTTGTCCAGGTCGATCTCTGGTCTCAATGTAATCTGAACAGTAGTAATCCATCAATCAGTAAGGTGTGTTCAACTCTGCAGGAGGGGCTGTGAGCTCTCGCGTATGCAGCGACTGCTGTCCATGTTCCTGGCAGTTTTGAGGATTGGTTGTCTGATTGTCAAATTGAAAGACTTCGAAGGGTGATTGGGGAAGAGAGAGTAACTCCCGTCCAATTGTCCGTTTTCTTTAGGTGAATGGTGAATCGTGTTTAGCTCAAGGGATTGCTCGTGACAATGTGTTAGTAGTTCTCCCAATTAAGTTCAATATCGGGTGAGATGGATTGATAGTTGATTGGGTCTAGTGATGGCAGTTTGTCGTGGGAAATTGCGTCGGGTCGGGTTGCTGTGAATTCACCCATATTCAATGTCAGGGGTCAGACATGTCCTCTTCCTATGGATTTGCAGTAACACTGGGGGATACTTGGGTGTCAGTCCTCAAGGTTTCGTTCAGTGTTGAAGGAGATAGATTTATCATCTCACAGGGTATTCGGGGCTTGGGAGATCCGCTGATGCGGACTACTTTATTTGATTTGATACTAAATTCATTAGCTGGTGGGGTTCTTGAAATCTGAGAGAAGGATTCATTTTGACTGAATTTGTTACTGGATTAAATTTCAAACCTTCTATCTATGCTAGGCAAATACCATGAAAATATATGGAATCTCCATATTATCATGGAGTCAAATTCATTTGCAGGGAGAAGTAAGCAACAGGGAAACTGTGAATCACAAGTTAAATTTTTCTAGACAGTTCTGCCACTGTCAGATTAAAATAGTTTTTTTTTTATCAGAAGCATAGCATTTTTAATTGCTCATTAACATAATACAATAAATGGGCTACTCTGTCGAACACAAATTCCCATGAAACTTGGATCAATACCGAAAGGCAGAGTAACTGATCCATTCAAGAGAAGACAATTTTAACAATCAACGCACTAACATAATTAGATTAGTTATCACACATGCAAATATGTTGAATAAAATAGAAAACAAATGCAGCTCTTAAGCAGTGTTTGAAAGAGACACAAAGTATATATGGAATGATATTCCAAACAAAAATTAAAATAATTTACATAAAAGTTATGCCTAGTCATTAAGGAGAGATTGAAACTGAAACTGTTAATTGAATAACTATGTATACATTGAAACATATTATTTCGTAGCTAAGAAGAAAAAATATGAAAATGGTAGCAGATACATTTGAAATGCTTTTGTGATTAGCACGACAACATCTATGTTCGCAAAACATATTGGAAATAATCACAACAGACCGTGTATTTGAAAGTGAAATGCGTAGAATGATAATTTGCTGAAATAACACCAGAAAATATGCTTTACCGTAAATTTATTTCAACCACGCAATTCCCACAGCATGCACACGTTTTATTTTCAAGCCTGGTTTTAAGTTTTACCTCTCAAGGCTTGAAATATTGTCTCTCTTAAACATGGCCAGGAATGCTACTTGAAATCATGCAGAATGAGTTAAGGCCGCATGAGGATTGGAAAAGGATTGTTAATGTAGGTGAAAATACGTTGAAGACAATATATTAAAAAAGACCACCTACATCATGATTCACATAATAATGTTGATAGCGAGTACATTTCCAAATATGCAATTTATGTTAATGGTAACTACATAATCATGGTCGAGTATTAGAAAGTAACAACTTGGTATCGCTCATTGATATGCTTTATGGAAGAACTGCTGTACTCCGTGCTCTGACTGGCTCCACATACACACAACAATGTTGATGATTCTTAACGCACCACAAAAATGGATTAGCCCAGCTTTCATTAAAAGCTCAGCTGGGATGAGACACTAAATGCTAGCATACCCAATGGGATTCATGTCCTATGAAATCATAGAAATATTTCTTGCCACTGCAGCAAGTCATTGGCTCAAGGCAGGCTGCTCTGCTTTCCAGTTATTGTAAATGGGGCGTGAAAAATGTTTTTTTTGCCACAGTGCTGTGACAATGGATATGACAAAACAATTGAATTATGGATGTCTTATGAGAAACTTCATATTTTATTCAGACAGCGTTAATGGAATATGTGGTGAAAGAGCTCGAGGGAAAAAAAATCAAGAATCAATAAAAATCAAGGGTAGGCTTTGAACACAGACAAAATGGCTACAATTTCAAGAGATTAGGACATCATGTGGCTTTCAATACACATGCTCCTTTGTGAAATATTCTCTGACAAATATACGTCAGCAGCTTCATCAATCATATTCACTCAGTCTTAGCTCCACTAGTTTATTATGCACTGATGGCTACAAAATTATGAAAGCTATTTGCGACATTTTCAGCAACGAAGTTGTCCGTGGCTAAATGCAACAAGATGTGGGCAATGTCTCCAGCTTGCACTGATCATTGGAATGTGATACTCAAGCCTGACATCTGACAGGAAATGGATCTTCTACAAGGGAATCTGATATTCTTTGTTCACAACTGATGTTATTAATCTTGCTAAATAGTCCATGAGCCACAACTGAGTTTCTGTACTTGATTAGAACGTGGACTACGTCAGTTTTGAATTTATGTGGCTACAATGGTAGGCTACAGTGTGTCATTCTTCGACGAATGGTAGAATTCCTGACTGCAAAGTCTAGCCAGCAACTCTTAGAGTCAATTGTAGAGTCTGATGGAAGATTTCTATTTTCATGCTTGCTGTTCCAAAATCATACAAGGAATGTTGCATTTTCAAGCTGACCTCAGCCAGTTTGTTTGACATGCGGTCACCATCCAATACCCCCAGCACGGATGCTGATAGGCAGCAATTTACATACAGAAAAGGAAAATAACTTTGTAGGTTTCCACAACAGCACGTTCTAAATCTACACATTTACTATCCGGTGGACAAAAGCAGAAGATACACCCTAAAATCACTAAATATACAGACCCCCTTAAACACACAGCTGTGCCTTCAGACTCTGTCACTAATCCTCTATAGTACGTCGTGTGAATTTCCGGAGATCTTTATAACAATGCTATGTGTAACTAATACATGGGCTAAAAATTGTCGAAAAGGTGGCACGGCACAAATCTCTGAATTTTAATTAGACTTTGGAAAAGTACTCGGGCAGAGTCATGAGCAACTAAGTCCAATGGAAAAAGAAATGAGACATTTTTAAAAGTATCTTCAGAATGTAGGATGACATTAGCACTGAAAATAAATCCGTCTTATTGCATCAAATGGTGAGATTCATAGAAATCATATCCGATGTCAGTTATAAATCTTATAATATACTATGGAGTTTTCACAATGACAGCTGCCTTGGTAATTACTAAATGATAATAATATTGTTCAGCGATTTCATCTCACAATAGGAATTAGTTGCGTAGAGTTGGGAATAGTTTAATTTGGAACAGGACAATCTGTTCAGCAGTAGTAGTTTGTGTATTTTAAAATGGCAAAGCTGTCACTGCTTGTTGGACATCTGCTCAGAAGAAGAACATAGAACATAGAACATTACAGCGCAGTACAGGCCCTTCGGCCCTCGATGTCACACCGACGCGTGAAACCAATCTGAACCCCATCTAACCTATACTATTCCATTACCATCCATATGTTTATCCAATGACCATTCAAATGCCCTTAAAGTTGACCAGTGTGCAACTGTTGGAGGAAGGGCATTCCACACCCTTACTACTCTCTGAGTAAAGAACCTACCTCTGACATTTGTCCTATATCTATCACCCCTCAATTTAAAGCTATGACCCCGCGTGATAGCCATCACCATCCGAAGAAAAAGGCTCTCATTGACCACCCTATCTAATCCTCTGATCATCTTGTATGTCTCTATTAAGTCACCTCTTAACCTTCTTCTTTCTAACGAAAACAGCCTCAAGTCCCTCAGCCTTTCCTCATAAGCCCTTCCCTCCAAACCAGGCAAAATCATGTTAAATCTCCTCTACCAATAAACCTAACACACCTTAACGCCTTCGTAACGACCCTATCAACCTGGGAGGCAACCATCAGGGAGTAAGGACAAGAGAAATTCATATGTAATAACGTGTTTGCTTTATTTCCAACAGTAGACGAGCTGAAACGCAGAGATGTAGGTACGTAATAGTGTTTACCTAACTATTTAATAGATTTTGCATGCTAATTTTGCCATATCATGCAATGTTCCGTGGTTCTATGATTTAAATTTGCGCTAGAAACAATGTCACTTCACATTAAGACAACATTTGTTCTTAACGATAAAGATGACATCATTATTATCACTTCAGAGCTAAAACAACACCTACAGACTGATGGTAAGTGATAAAGCAGCAAATGAAACAAAACACATCCGGCAGGCAGAAAAGCATAGCAAATATTTAAGGTAACGACAGCTGCAAATGTCATTATTCAAAAGGACAGAATCTATCCCGTGTTAATGAAGAGAGCTTTTTTTTTCGAACTGGCACCTAAACATTGCAATAACAAATTGAGCCAGGCGGCTGATAGTTAACATGGTGTTGGGAATTCTAGTAAATTTACAACGTATCACTGTTGAGTTCAATTTCCATTTGTTGATATACAATCCAAATCGAACTCGTTGACATATGCTTACAGATTTCAAAAAAAAGAGAAACAAATGGCGTGCGTTGACAATCGTCATTCTGACGTGGTATATAAAACATAAAATAAATGGTCAGTGTTGTGGGGGCTAGAGTAGAACAATGTGGGTGGAGTGATAGCAATTTGGAGGACAAACATGCTTGAGCACAAGAATCAACGAAGAACAAATGAAAGTTTTGAGGATCATCTTCTTTCAATATTCTGAAATTTCAGAAGATAAGATGCGTAAATGGAAAACAGGTACATTTAGAAATCATCAGTAGATACTATGCTGTATCTTTTTTCACACAGATATTTTACTTAACGAACATTATTCTACATAGGAAATAATTAACACGAGGGAGCTTTCTAATGAAATAAAGAAATGTTAATAGTTAAAATTCATGCATTTGCATGAGAGTGGTCCATCAGAACTTCTACTTGACTTCTTTCAGGTTGCTGTATTCAAACAATAAGAATTAGAAAAACAATAACATTTAGAATAACAATAAACACATACAACATCTCCCCTATCATTCACCGGTATCATGTTTGAAATTGATAAATCTAGATTCCACATTCGTTTCTTTCCCCACAATGCTTGATTCTATTATTGGTTTAAAACCTATCTCATTCATGTTTTAAATTTAACAACATAACCTTATCAGCACTTTACAGTGAATAATTCCGCAGATTCACTAACCTCCGAGAAAAGAAATTTCTCCACATAGCTGTCACAAATAGGTAGAACTTACGTTGAAAATATACCATTTTATCTTCCTCAGTGGGAAACAAACTTACAGCATATGCCCTGCAAAGTTTCCAATTTCAGTAACCTTGCCTGTCATTCTTCTGAACTCCAACCAATGTCAGCCAATCCGACTCAACATCACCACATAGTAAAATTGGCACTCAGTATCAACCTAGTTATGCTTGTGGACTCAACCGCAATGCAACTATGCCTTTTATCAGGTAAGGTGGCCAACCATTTTCATAGTACGAAATATGGGTTAACTCATGACTTTCATAGATTTAACATCACGTGCCTTTTTAGATAGTCCATTCTCTTTGAAATACAGGTTTGGTATTAAATGTGCCTTGCTTGTTATATGCCGAAGTTCTTTGTTCATCTCCTTTGGTTCATGTCCGACGACGTCAATTTCTTCTTTTCTGCAATATTCTGCTGCCGTTCTCCTTTTAAATTATATTGACTGTATATATTATTTTTGCCTAAGTGTATAGCCTCACATTGAACACAAAGTGTTTCTACTGTCAGGATTCACACTTTCACTTGGCCTGTTTATATTCTTCTGTCGATTTCTTTTCGCCTGGTCCTCCTTGCTCAGCCCACCATTTTGTGCCCTCTGAATATCTGACAATTGTACGTTCACTTTTGTCTTCGCAGCGTCTTAAATATGTGCTAAATAGTTGTGATCGCGGCACTGAGTTCTCACTAATAGCATACTGAAATCGTCCAAATACCCCAATTTCCGAGCTATTTCCTGTCTTGTAGTTAGCCAATCTATCCTTCATTTTATGTGCCTGATCTCTATTTCGTAATTACAACATTCGTGGCATTTCCCTTAATTAACATTTGTTTTAAATTTTGGTTAAGAGACATGTCAGTTTAAGGCTCACAAGGATGTAAGAGTCCCGCACTATTTTCTTGACATTTTGGCATGTAGGACATGAAACTAAAATCTTAATCTATTTTAAATGTTGTCACTTCCAATGCAAGCCAGACTTAAGGTAATTAATTAGTGTTCCATTCACAGCATCACCAGCATTGCACCGTTGAATAGCAGTAAACTCCATTAACGTTCTCGACTTGACAATTTCCATGCATACGATGGATTTTTCCGATTTTAACTTTCAGTGTTCGAATTGTATATAACTTTCAATAGCAACTTCAGCGTGAAAGGTACTAGTACACCGCCAATCTGCAAATATCTTTACAAAGCCGACTCCACGCTGCTTAAAATCTTAGAATGGCACATATTATTTGGAACTTTCAAAATGAAAGCCCAAGAGTCCAGTTTGAATGGGAATTTGTACAAGTTCTGAGGATGGGTCAGCGGACCCGAAAAATTAACTCTTTTTTTTCCCTCCAGATACTGCTAGACCAGCTGAGCTTTTGCAGCAACGTTGTTTTTGTTCCTCTTTACAACACCCTGCTCTAAGTGGCCGATGCATTGTCAATCAGTGCGTGATATCATGGCCAACACCCAACCTAATTCCCGAGTTACTCACCCAAAGCTAAACATTCACTAAAGACACTCAGAAAGTGAACAGCTCCCCATGAACTGAACACCAGTTCTATCCTGACACGACCACGATGCATCCCTGTCTGACCCAAAATCGCCTGGAAATTTCTGCGTACTCTTCCACACAACTCAGGCCGAATATGCAAACCACGCTTCCACAATAACTACATGAACTTCCTTCCAAAATCCCTTACTTCGGGTCAATATTAAAGCACTCTCGTCAATGTTAAACTACTCCAGGTGGAGCTTTTATTTATAATGACTGCACCTACTTCAAGAGACAGGTTACCCGTTCAATATTACATGGGCATAACTATGTCTCTCCAAATTTCATTAAAGCCAGCACCTCATGCCATCACACATGGCCGAATCTGAAATTGATACAAAAATCCACAGCAAACCACAAACTCCAACCCAGTGATACCCTCCCCCGCCATCTTCAGTGACCCCAACTGCCATGATCACAGCACACTTTACCCTCTCTACCGACTTCTATTTCCCAGCTTTTTTTTAGAAAAAATTTTTGCATCCTAATTCACCCCTTACGCATGACATTCCTTGACTTCAGCACCAACGCTCACTTGAATCTGCCCGTATTAATAGGACCCTATTGAGTTTCAGAATAAACCTGGTAATGTTCCATGTAACAGCTGAATTGGCCTTTCTTATATATGCCACCCTTATCACAACACACCTCTAATAGCTGTGCGTGATATACCTGGCAAGTTAACTCATTGCACATTTGCACTGAAGTGAAACCAGTCGACATCATTCACCTGGCGCTCATTAATCCCATCTTTGTTATCCAATGTCCCTGTAGCACGCTGCAGTTTCCAAGCTATGTTGGAGCTATTCCCCACCTAGGTGGCCACAGAACACTTGACGAGTGGCAGGGCATTCGACTCCCCTTTCCCAACGCTGCAAACACTCCTTGATTTTGTACAGCCTTGCTTACCTGGCAATCTGCTCAGTCACTAAAATAGGATCCTCGCCGTGACCCACCTGCCTTCTACAAACTTGCCTGCCTCTGATGCCACTATCTTAAGCATCTTCCTCCTCAGCCATTGAATTAGCTCACAAAGTTTCCATGTCTCATGCCTAACAATTTTTGATCATTAACCTACAAGAAGCAAACCGCTGTTAAAGACACCTGGTTAAAGTACATCCCTTTATTCTATAAGAAAGAAACGTTTGAAGTGATTTACATCCGAAGTCGTGATTTTGATCCAAAGCAGTAAATCTAGGGCAATGTAATTTGCAGGAACTTGAGTGTGATTTAATTTGTTTTATAGTTTCACTGTGGATGGCAGGATAGGTGGTCACTGTTGAATTCAAACTCTGGATTTCACAGTCTAAGTGAATTCCATTAGAATTCCTGATATTCTGAAAATGATTAAAAGCTCATATTTTCAATGTTGTATTCAACTATCAGCCAGATTACTTCAGTCACTCTTTGACAATCAGACGTATTTTGAATTTTATGGATTATATTTGCAGTTTGTCAGAATTGTTGCAACTCTTTCAATAGTACTGTCGAGTCAACGGATGCTGGGTGACAATTATAATGGTGTGCCTAATTATTTCTTTTGATTATAAATTTAAATAACTGAAGATTTTCAATTGTGATTTGAAATTTCGTTAGCAATACGTCAGAGGTTTGAATAATTTTGGTCTTGTGTCACATAAGGACAAATGTCAACATAATGCAAACAAAAACTTACAACCTCGACGAAAATTAGTGGAACTAGAAGCTAAGTGATGAACTATTCGCAACATGTCACTATGCTACAGATAGCATTTCTCGCAACACAATTACAGAGATTCTACTTGTTATTTTCTTAGAAAATGCCACTCTAGAAGCCATTCGTAAAGATCTTGGTAAGCACATGGACACATTCCCAAAGTAATAATTTATTCGTATTTCTTTGAAATTCTGGTGTAAATTACAAATTAAATATGAATGGGAACAAAATAATGTTTACTTGATTTTTTTTTGTTTCTGAAGGATTTGCGCGTATATCTAAAAATAAGTGTCTGAATTGTTAAATGTGTCAATCAGCAAATGCAGAATTTGGCATTTTTTTTGTTTCATGGTCTTTGGGGTATTCTGGCTAGATTAATTATTTTCTTCTGGTATGTGCTTTCGGGATTATTTATACCAAATATGCTATTTTTAGTCGGCCCTTCACAATTAGGTATAAACGTCTGCTAGATTCATGTCATTTGACTAAGCTGAATGCTACTCTATTCGATATAATACATAATATTTTGGGCATAAATCAATATTTGTGGATTATTCTATGCTTCATTAACAGTTTGCACAACTAGTTTTAATGAAACTCATCTTTTCCCTAGTTTATACGAAACACTGAGACTTTATGGTAAAAGTAGACTGACGTACTCCTCTTTCACAATGCTCTCCTGCAGCTACTGATCAACTTTATTTTGCCCATTAACTGTTGATGTTTCGACCTGTAAATCTGAATCAAAACGTTCACAAAAGCCAGACACTGGATGTGCATATGCTACCTGCATACTGACCAAACATGAAAAATAAATGGCAGCTGATTGTGACTTACTGTTCAGTAGCATGGATACCCTGCAATTACGTAAATATACTGTTGTTTCTGTAAAAAAAAGTGTAGAATGCTTGGTGCCTACTTATGCCACCATTTAAGCAGACTCGATAGCATTGTATACGTATATATTAATTTATTCTACCGAGCTTGTCTTTGGGTAGATTCAGTTCCTTCATGTATCTCTAAAACGTCAGCTTACCCATGATTAACGTCATTGCAGTTATAGTGTGCTCTTCTCCGTCAAAGTACTCGTACATTCCATCACCCCTGATACAAGTTCTAAATGAACTGCTTATTTACCGACCCAAAAGGTTCATTCTGATTGTTGTTTCTACGCTCAATACGACAAAATGCAAATTCATTTCAAAGGCAAACATACATTAGGTGCAACCAAGAAAATAATATTATTAATTTGACGGCCTTTCTCGTGACTATGAAAGCACACATCCCCCTCCACCTCACTATGCATAGAACTTTACTTCACCCAAACAATGTTCCTCCCTCCAAAAAAAATCTTTCTACAATTAGCTTTTGGTGTAAGCAACTAGGTTTGAAACTTTGTGCTTTCACCATGTGTGAAATTTGATGGATTAATTGAAAGCCTGCTTTAGAAACTTGTCATGGGTGAGTTTTCAAATTCACTGGAATCGTAATCCAGGAAACAAAGATGTTCTTCTTTAGACCTGGTTTTATAGCGTAATATAGGAGTATCGAAAATGGGATTGAAGTCAAATATGGAATCATAAAATAAATTCCAGTTGGCAACTATGTTACAATGTCAATTTTTGCAAAACCCACTCTTTTTACTCATGTCCTCTTTGCGTCGCAATTCTGTCGTCCTTTCCTGATCTGCCTTAAATTTGACACCAGAACCACAGCAATATGAGTGACTATTCAAAGTGTCGTGGGCAGTTCAAGATAATTGTTAAATTATGGCCCAGGCAATTGCATTCACCACACGAAGTAATGATTCTAACTGTTAAAATACCACCGAACTGAACAAAAAGTTAGCAAAAGTGCCCATCTATAAAGTCAGATAAAATGGTCAAAATCAGAATTCCACTACAATGGTGTCCAAAGTATATTCTTCATTATGTGAAAAAAAAATAGTTTTGGTGTTGGACCAATGATGTATGTTGTAAAAATGCATTGATCAGGGTTTGATTCTCATTAAATCTTATATCAACAAAGCTTTTGTATTCAGGTATAGCTCACAGAGTTAATTTTCACATCTTGGACTTTTTGATATTTGGCTGATTTCATTTGTTTTTGTTTTGGCCCATGTTCGCTACAATGGAATATGCTTTTCTGGATCATTGATCTTGCAGACGTTGCCGTCAGCAAAACAATTTCTTATGATCTTTAAATCCACGGATACAACACACAGTTTGATACTCAGAAGCAACAAAAATTTGCTAGGTTTAATTAATATTGGTGCGTTCTTTGAAGAACATCCCGCCTATATTTGCATATGAGCAAGTTATTAAGATGGCAAGGCTGCTTAACTGTAGCTTAACGATCGAATCATTTGTAGCAAACCTTGTCTGCGTATTTGTCTTTTGACATTCAAAACTTGTCCCAATTACACGAACGTTCAAAACCAGAATAGTCACAAATGATTCAGCCGTTTGGGAATGCTCCACCATCCGATTTGGCCAGATACGATTGTGTTTCAATTTTCACATTCAGTTCGCCTCTGATAAACGTTGTGACTCTTGAATCCATATAACTGTGTTAAACATTTTTAGTGAGTTTACCTACATCACCTTGAATGTAGGTGCTTACAAAATCGCAAAAGCCACTAGAAAAATTGCAATATGTCCTAAGTTACGCACCATGAGGGGGCATCCCTAATCTTAAACAATGACAACAACTTCCTATATGACGTATCAGAGGAAATATCATCTCCACATCGTCATTTTCAGAACCATTCATGTTCTTTTATATTCTTTCAAGTCACCTCTCATTCTTCCAAACTCTGATGAAAATAATCCCTTCAAATCCAACCTAACTTCATAAGCCGACTTTTTAAATACCAGTTATCAATC
Organism: Stegostoma tigrinum; assembly: GCF_030684315.1. Taxonomy (NCBI): domain Eukaryota; kingdom Metazoa; phylum Chordata; class Chondrichthyes; order Orectolobiformes; family Stegostomatidae; genus Stegostoma; species Stegostoma tigrinum. The sequence continues at coordinate 15,293,942 of NC_081387.1, read as the reverse complement.
TAGGAAATATGTTTTTTGTTAGTGCAGGCCAGTAAATTCCAGCAGCTGCAGTATTGGATTCTAATTCCAGCATAGTTTGTTGAATAGAAATCTATGAAAATGCAATGATGCAGATTCTGTTTCCTTAGACATAATCACATTAAGCACCATGCTGCGTTGACATCAAGTGTTTGTTCTATTGATGTTATTCTCGCTAGTTGTTTAGTATCTAAACGGGTAAATGACAAATGCGAACACATTTAATGACAGACTTCAGACGTAGACAAAACCTGAAATTTTGTTACAAGCCAACACAGCTTCCAAAGTTTAACGCTTCAATAAATTTTCCTTTGCCGGGGTGCACACCAAGTAATGAATGCATACTAGATTGTTGTATGATTTCCATCATCTAAGAATTTAAACCGTCCTGTATCTACGCCAGTTGATGATGCATCTGAAGCTTTTATTCATGCTGAGTCTTCGTAAACTAAGATACCTGTTGATAGTAGGAGCACTGTTAAGGTTGAAGTCTTTTCTTTAATCTTCATGAAGCAATTGTAACAATAAGGGCAAAGTCCCCACAGTCCCAATGGACTAAAGGGTTATTATGATTCTCTTCTCAAAGCTGTTATGTTTCCTCACACTCTCCAAATTCTTCACCCATAAATCTATACAATATGTTTAAATGATTTTGTTTTTATTGTGGCGTAAATTGAGATGTTCACCTATGTTGCAATATAACATACACTTGTTCGATTTTGTAACAGTACCATATTGGTGTGCTGTATGCGTAAAGGAGGTTAATTACAACTCCTAGTTATTTCTGTAACAATAGCAATTAAAACAAAAGAAACGTAAATGAGGAATGTCTGCACTAAAGTTCAACGAAGTGGCGACCAGACACTAAGGTGGAGTTTTAAACACAGCAAAAGACAACCACTGTGTATGATCGGGAACAGAATACTCCTTGATGTTTGAGCACTGTAAAAGTGTGTTGTTGTCATTATTGAGATTAGAGTTTGCAGTGTTTCTAAAAGCCTTCACACATACGTTTTATGCGATATATGTATTTATTCTCCGCTATCTTAAATTATTTTTTGCAATAAACTGTTTTTAAAACAGTGAAGTATTATCAGCTGAAATACATCGTTTTGTTTCATTAGCAACGTGATCTAGCAACGCATTCATCTAAATTTTGAATGTATAATAGTTCAGAAGTGCCCGTGGATTTCTTGTTAATATAATGGCTATGTGATTGCTTTATTTAGTAAACGGTCGTTTTGTATTAAGGTTTACTGCTAAAGCACTTAAAAATGGCATTGAATGTTCCTAAGAATTATCAGGAAGTAAAAGATATTACAGAATTTTGTTCCAAATCTTCCACTAATTGTAAACTAAAGTATTTGTCAAATAAAATAAGGTCAAAGTTAAAAAAAAAGTTTCCTAGACACGAGACATTTTTTATGAGAAGAATGGAAACCTGAAACTGGAAAGTCAGAGCTGAAAAAGGAAAAGCTTCAATTTAAAAAGGAAGAAATTTGAGTAAGAAAGAAATAAAGCATAGAAGACAATTGAAGTTGGTGAAAGAGGACAATACAGTGCTCTATCACGTAAGTAGAAATATAAGCAGTTGCTTAAGATGATCAAAGAAACAATTCCCATAGATGTCTAAAATATCAAACATTTACAATTTATGGTGTGATGTGGATAGTGAAGATACACATGGAATTTAGAGAATGGGAATCCCGTTGATGGAAGAGGTATAGGATATAGAGACCTAATCAAAGAATGGCAAAGTAATATATATGAAAGTCTACAAAAAAACAATGCTGACATGTTTTCAGTATACTGTAAGCATACATATCAAAGTCAATTCCTGGATGTTAAATGAAAACCTGATTGCAGGAATGAGAATGTCCAAAGACTGTCCAGAAAAAAAGTGTTATTTTTCAGAAATATGTATGGGTATTAAAAATGAAGAAGTATTTCATCTGAAAATATTTCCTTAAAATATAATATGAAGGAGTTATCGCTCAGGATATTCATAGTAAAGAAAACAGTCTTTTCAATTCTACATATTTTATTTCAAAGATGACGGGATTCAATTTCGTTTTGCATCATGGAAGAGAAACGTTACAGAAATTGTGTGATGCTGAAGCCTGTTTCTCACCACAGCACGTTTACGATAGCATCTGTCTTCCAGATGGATTGGTGAAGGTGTAAATATTAATTAAGTTTATACAGGGAGGTTGCATACTAGCCTTATTATACGGTGTTCGATGAAGGAATGAACTGGAGCCTTGAGAGCTTGCAGTTGGATTTATAAAACTTTTTTTTTGGAAAACTACCTGGTAGTTTCAAGTACACTGTGTACGACAACCACCGTATGCAAACAATTTTTTTTTGCCAGTCAAACAACCTATAATATTTCTCTAATGTCTTATGAATAAAATCGGAGACATTAAATTTGCCATGAAGATAAATATGTTAAATAGGGAAATGATTCAGAAATTGAATTATTGAACTTTCAAAAATATAACTGAATAAAATGCAAGTAAATTAAATTACACTGATACATTTCGTCCATCATATTTATGCAATATATCTCAGGCTTTGGGGAAGCTCCAATTTCTTTAATTGTTTTTAAATATTATTTATTTCAGATGCCAATATTCGATCTCAAACCAAACATACCATTCAGCATTTGTTAACCATTATGTTTTTTTCACACAAGATTTCCTGAAGGAGTAAATAGTTGTTGGAGATTGGGTTGAGGTGGTGATGGGGGGAGGTGATTGTGAGTTGTTCGTACGTTCACAAATGAGAAGCCTTTCAATTTACTCATTAGTGTCATTTGCTACCATTGGTGTTTGTCCCTTCCACTGCAAGATCATAACATGTTGATTGATTTGTGCGTTAGTTATTTTTAAAAGATTGTAACTGCAAGTCAACGAGAATGTACAAAACTTTAAATAGAAACATTAAGCCTATGGATTTTTTTTGTCAAATATACACCACCAGCAATGAGGAAGATATTCTTATTCATATAGACCACATTGATTGGATGTGATTAAAATATTTCATTAAATGTACTTGCTTTTGTTTCACTGGAGGAAAAAAATCTCAAAACCTTTAATTTTTAAGTTGTGAGTTTTAAGTTGTGGAAAGATGATGTTGGAGGTGTTGCTCTCTATGAAGGACATTGTAGTGGACCAAAAATTATGGAAAGCAAGATACTTTGTAGTTCAGTAATTTATTTGTTTTATTTTTGGACTCTGAACAAGTGAATTAATGATAGAATTTTGTTTGTTGAAGAGGCTAAATGGTGAACTCTAAATTGCTCTGGAGCCTTGGTAATTCATTGGAAAGAAATAAGAGACAGATAATTGCACGAAGCCTGTTGGGTTTCAGTTACGCTGGCCAAGTTTCATCAGCATAAACTAAAGTGTGTCATGCATTGCACGTCAGCTAGAAGGTTCTGAGATTGCGTTATGCCATAGATTGTAAATGTTTTAAAGCTAATCGTATCCCTTTGCTGAAGATAAATCTATTAAACAGTTTCTTCAGAAAGGCAGAGTGTGTTTCTAAAGTGAATTTTTGGAAAATTCTACCTCAATATAAGAATCTTCTTTTTGAATTTCAAGACCCAACTGACTAAGTACTAGGAATGGACACTCCAAATTGCGAAAGGCTAAGCTCAGTTGACTTTAAAAACATTCTAAAAACTCAAGAAATTAAAGCTGCAGTTGTGTGAAACCTATGTGTAATTTTAAATGAGCAATGTCTTTGGTATTTGGATTCTGTAAAGGTGCTACTGAAGTTGTAAGTTAAGTGTTCTGAAATCTTTAAACATATGTTGCACATAAACGTTTTGTTTTACTTTTTGTGAAATTTTCGTCTCTTTTGTGTCACGAATGTCAGTGCTACTGTTCCAAACAAATTTGCAGCTTGGTGTTTTGTGTTTCAGTGTATGACAAACTGTTTCACAGAAAGAAAACAAAAAGTCATCTATTAAAACAGATTTCAGTCTGAGGACTGATTTTTTTCAGTAATAGCATCAGATTGGACCAGAACAGATCATCTGCTACGTTGAAAGAACTTTCAGATCCTTGTGATACATTTTCGTTGATGTAGACATGTTGTGGATTGAGTTTTAGCTAAAAGCCTTCTATTTTCTGGAGAATGACAGATTGCTGGAGGAAGTATTCTTTAGGAATTTTTACGCCCTTACACATAATAATATGCCTTCACAAAATAAATACTTTGAGGAGCACTTTTGTAACCATTCATAGTCATATCAGTACTACTCTCACTTCCCTTGAACCGTGTTTTTTCTGCCAGAAATTTTGGTAACTTGTCATTGAATTTTTAACTACTTGCACACTATTTGACCTTGAAGTTTTTTTTTAAAGTTTCTTTTGAATTATCTCTCGTTGCTTCAAGAAAAAAAAGAATGCCACTCCCACTTCTTATTGCCAGAATTGAACTGTTAATATTTGATAGAACAATCAGATGAATTTGCTTCCTGCCATATTTTCTAATAGGCTTTGCCATGCACTCTTCACATTTTGCCTGCCTTATAGAAGCTCCACTTCCACTTCTGTGTTCCACATGTTTTACTGCCTCAATTGGCTTACCTCACAAAGTATCATTCTTAACTCAAATAAAAAGTCACGCCTATATTGTCACGTCAGCCTGTCATATAAAATCAAGAGCATGAATAATGAAAGTTATTCTGTGGCCTGTATGATATCTAAAAACATTGGGTTTGACACTGCAACTACAGTTGAATCTTGATTCATTTAACTTCTCTAGTTTCTGATCCACAGTTCTTGCTTTTTTACACACTTCATGTCTAAACGAATAACATTGTCACCGTTTACTAAAACTCGCCATTTCTTCAGTTTTATGTATTCTGAGAACGACATAAAGTAAAATCGCAAATAATGTTTGCATATTCGGTCGATCTCTTCTTCATCAAAACGGTTGTGTTAAGAACTCACTATTGCATAGATGAGTGACGTAACTTGCCTGGTGCCTCTATCTCTGAAAAGTTACTTTCCCTGGCAAACCATCATTTCCATCTTGTCCACTTCTCAGCTTAGATCGACCCTTTCGCATGCTCACATGACTCCTGCAATGATGGAACCGGTTTCGCGTCACGTGTTCATCGATTTGTATTATGCTACGCTATCTTTGCTTAAAGTTAAACTCCAAAAACTTCTTTAGTCGACTGGGATTTATTCCTTCTTTCTGTTGCACTTTGTACCTGCCTTCAAATTTCGCCGGCTGCAATTTCTGCTGCACCTGGGTCGTCCTTTCACCGTTAACATATTTTATCATAAACATGGTTCTTAGAAGTTGCTACGCCTTTTGTGTGTGTCTAAGAATAGTGAAGACTTGCAATTAAAGGATGTTGACATGTGCCTTAAAATACAGATTCTGATTTTTATATTGTCTTTTGTTCTGAAAATATTTTACAATTATCTCTTTCCATTATTATTTGTCAAAAAAGAAACGTTTTTCTGCTTCATCTGATTTACTTCAATTTCCTAAGTACTTAACGTAGTTAGGTTTATTGCAGAGCTCCCTAGAAATTCAGGTTGAAAAAGTAAAATAGCATAACTGATATTAAGGGTTGTTATTAATATTTAAATATTTAATTAATTTACCGGGAAAGGTACATTTAAAGAAAATGTCTGCGACGGTCTATTTTTAAATGTGTCTTCTTTTTCTCTTAAGAACATTTGTTGCATTTAAAAGATGCAGGTAATACATTTACGTCATACTCGTGTTACTTTTGGCAATACTAAAGGCGGGGTTTCACTTATTTTAATTCTTCATGGTGACTTAGAGATAGAAAAGTTATGTGATTGTAGAAACGTAGGACCTTGCAGCAGGAATAGATCTTTTCGTCTATCGGGCGGCTGCACCTTTGAACATCTCTGTGTTCCAACTCTGTACTGGCAGATTACTCGATGACTTTGTCTTCATTTTCTTGATTGAGAAGGATGAACTGAGGCATAAAGGTGACCTTTGAGCTGTGGACTGCAGTTCGTTTCTAATGTTCGAGGAGCAACATAAACAAACGAATTTTTGCATCTCGGGTCAGGCCTTGAAGTTACTGATTCTTCTTCAGTAAACATTACAGATAATTTGGTCCTGTAGAATGGTGCTTAACAGATGAAGATGATTAAACGTTAACTTGGGCCGTTAGAGGGGTTCCAGTGCCATGAATTATAATTAACAGATTGTGGGGGGAAAGCAGAGTGAAAACCCAAAGTATGACCTGGTTTTGAAATGTGCATGTTTTATAATATTTGAAGGCGTGTGGCTACCAAAGGTATGATTGCTCTATGGTTACCATGCCATTGCCAACTTATTCAATATTTGGGAAACAGAATCTAATATGAAAGCATCGAATGAACATTAATTGATTGTATTCGCACTTACCATTGTCTTCAGGAATTTAACAATGTTGAATTCCATGTTCCTGTGGCATTGCCAGTCCTCTATTTTACTACCCTTTATTCCTTCTCTATTTTCCTGCCTGTCTATTGGGTAACAGAATCAAATAAGAGTACATTAAAATTATAGACATTCATCAGATTACCTTTTTTTCTTAACTTTGGTCTATCAAATATAATATAATAACAAAGAATTGTTAATTCAATTGTTTAAGCTGTTCATTTGGGGCCAAGTATCTTTTTTTTTTAAAAAAAGCATCTTATTAGGGCCTATTGTTAAGATCAATTATGAGGATTATTGAATATTTCAATTTTGCTTGCTGCAGTGATATATAAGCTAATTTGCTTGAGCTGCCTGTCTCTATTCTAACATTACCTTGTTTCGGGTTTCTGTCCGTGTCCTTTGAGCCTTCTAGCCTTAATAATATCTAACTCTTTCTTGATAGTATTCATTGCATTGGTCATATATGCTTTCTGTGGCAAGAAAGTCCCAATCTCTGTGTGAAGTAATTTCTCCTCATCTCTGTTCTGAATTGGTTGGTTCCATTTTCTTAGACAATAGCTCACACTACTGTGTTCCTTTGTCATCAGTCTATAGGGATCAAACATATGTTGATAAAGTGAGAAAAAATATTAAGTTGGATGCTAAGCCATGGCCATATTAAATGGTGGAGCAGAGTCGAATGGCCAAACAGTGTTCTATTCCTATTCGGCCCGTTTCTATCTCCTTCCCAAAATCCACATCCAACCTCATTGTTCCCCAACCCCGCACGGCCCGTTTTAATCTCCTTCCCAAAATCCACAAACCTGCCTGCCCTGGTCGACCCATCGTCTCAGCCTGCTCCTGCCCCACCGAACTCATCTCCACCTATCTGGACTCCATTTTCTCCCCTTTGGTCCAGGAACTCCCCACCTACGTCCGTGACACCACCCACGCCCTCCACCTCCTCCAGGACTTCCAATTCCCTGGCCCCCAACACCTCATATTCACCATGGACGTCCAGTCCCTGTACACCTGCATTCCGCATGGAGATGGCCTCAAGGCCCTCCGCTTCTTCCTATCCCGCAGGCCCGACCAGTCCCCCTCCACCGACACTCTCATCCGCCTAGCTGAACTCGTCCTCACACTCAACAACTTCTCTTTTGACTCCTCCCACTTCCTACAGACTAAGGGGGTGGCCATGGGCACCCGCATGGGCCCCAGCTATGCCTGCCTCTTTGTAGGTTACGTGGAACAGTCCCTCTTCCGCACCTACACAGGCCCCAAACCCCACCTCTTCCTCCGGTACATTGATGACTGTATCGGCGCCGCCTCTTGCTCCCCAGAGGAGCTCGAACAGTTCATCCACTTCACCAACACCTTCCACCCCAACCTTCAGTTCACCTGGGCCATCTCCAGCACATCCCTCACCTTCCTGGACCTCTCAGTCTCCATCTCAGGCAACCAGCTTGTAACTGATGTCCATTTCAAGCCCACCGACTCCCACAGCTACCTAGAATACACGTCCTCCCACCTACCCTCCTGCAAAAATTCCATCCCCTATTCCCAATTCCTCCACCTCCGCCGCATCTGCTGCCACGATAAGACATTCCACTCCCGCACATCCCAGATGTCCAAGTTCTTTAAGGACCGCAACTTTCCACCCACAGTGATTGAGAACGCCCTTGACCGCGTCTCCCGTATTTCCCGCAACACATCCCTCACACCCCGCCCCCGCCACAACCGCCCCAAGAGGATCCCCCTCGTTCTCACACACCACCCTACCAACCTCCGGATACAACGCATTATCCTCCGACACTTCCGCCATTTACAATCCGACCCCACCACCCAAGACATTTTTCCATCCCCTCAACTGTCTGCTTTCCGGAGAGACCGCTCTCTCCGTGACTCCCTTGTTCGCTCCACACTGCCCTCCAACCCCACCACACCCGGCACCTTCCCCTGCAACCGCAGGAAATGCTACACCTGTCCCCACACCTCCTCCCTCACCCCCATCCCAGGCCCAAGATGACATTCCACATTAAGCAGAGGTTCACCTGCACATCTGCCAATGTGGTATACTGCATCCACTGTACCCGGTGCGGCTTCCTCTACATTGGGGAAACCAAGCGGAGGCTTGGGGACCGCTTTGCAGAACACCTCCGCTCAGTTCGCAACAAACAACTGCACCTCCCAGTCGCAAACCATTTCCACTCCCCCTCCCATTCTCTAGATGACATGTCCATCATGGGCCTCCTGCACTGCCACAATGATGCCACCCGAAGGTTGCAGGAACAGCAACTCATATTCCGCCTGGGAACCCTGCAGCCATATGGTATCAATGTGGATTTCACCAGTTTCAAAATCTCCCCTTCCCCTACTGCATCCCTAAACCAGCCCAGTTCGTCCCCTCCCCCCACTGCACCACACAACCAGCCCAGCTCTTCCCCTCCACCCACTGCATCCCAAAACCAGTCCAACCTGTCTCTGCCTCCCTAACCGGTTCTTCCTCTCACCCATCCCTTCCTCCCACCCCAAGCCGCACCCCCAGCTACCTACTAACCTCATCCCACCTCCTTGACCTGTCCGTCTTCCCTGGACTGACCTATCCCCTCCCTACCTCCCCACCTACACTCTCTCCACCTATCTTCTTTACTCTCCATCTTCGGTCCGCCTCCCCCTCTCTCCCTATTTATTCCAGTTCCCTCTCCCCATCCCCCTCTCTGATGAAGGGTCTAGGCCCGAAACGTCAGCTTTTGTGCTCCTGAGATGCTGCTTGGCCTGCTGTGTTCATCCAGCCTCACATTTTATTATCTTCTATTCCTATTTTAATTGTTTCTGTGCAATATCATTCCTATGTTTACTGTTGTCTAGTTACATTGAAATGATATAGATCTGTGTCATGTTCTGAACTCCAGTGAAAGTACAACACAAAGAAAACAAATGTTGTTAAGCAAATATCTCCTTTCTCAGTAAGAGACTAAAGAACCATTACAAGCAAAAAATACTTGAAAGATAAACAACTTTAGAGCCAACGTGTTGCTAAGTGAAGCAGCAAGTGTGAAAAATTAATAAGCAAAATCATGCGTGTGCATGATTTGATTTCACCAAATGAACATCATAGTGTCTTGAAAATAACCATCGAGCCCCTACACCATGGAAACAGGACCTTTAGCCCAACAAGTCCACATGGACCCTCAGAGCATCCCACCCAGACCCATTCACCTATAATCCACACACCCCTGAACACTACGGGCAATTTAGCATGGCCAATCTACCTCGCCTGCACATGTTTGGATTGTGAGAGGAAGCGGAAGCACCCGGAGGAAACCCACGCAGACGCGGGGAGAATGTGCAAACTCCACACAGATGGTCGCCTGAGGCTGGAACCGAACCCGGGTCCCTGGAGCTGCGAGGCTGCAGCGCTAACCACTGAGCCACCCTGCTGCCCATTGAGCCACGATGCCATCTTAAACATTTATGTAGCTGAATAAGAGAAATATTGGAGAAAATTTGTATGCAGAATTTAAACATTTAAGAAAATATGAGGGAGGCTAAGTGGTCACTAATAGAAAAAAGTTAACATTTGAAGGCAATTTTGAGCATGGAGCACAGCAACAGCAGATGCTTGGATAAGTTTTCGTTTCCAAAGGCAAAGAGGGAGGGTGGAATTTTTAAGTCAAACAATTAATATATGTTAGTCCTTTATGTCTTTACTTCTAATAATATAATATTCTAACAAATGCATATCACACCAAAATAAGTGAACGAGCCAGACCATTGTCCTTTGAAAGGGCAAATACCGGCATTCATTGATCATTGTCAAAATACGACTTCATAATGCGACTTTGTGACAACAATACGATGACTAAGTGATAGAGAGGCTTTTTGTCTTTTATTTTGTGGTGCCATTATTAGGATTGACAAATTACCTAAAAGTATCAATACACATAATGTATTATTGAAACTGATAGCATGTACATGACATCAAATCTGATCAAGCCCACATTTCCCATATAAGGAATAGCAATAAATAATATGCCATATATTATTCAAAGGAAGATAATTAAGCAAATTATCAGAAAATAATTCTAATGCAATGAATATTTTATACAACAGGATAGCCAGATGAACTACATCCATGAAAAGAAAGGTTATTTCTAAAATATGATCCTCAGACTTCTGCTAACCTGACAAAAGGCATACTTAACTATCAATTTACATCTAGTACAAAGAAAGCACATACAGTCATGATCAGATGTGAATCAATAGACATATTCATTTTACAGATTGATGATGTACGATGATTTCAGATTAGCAACATTGCAAACATTTGCTCCAAATGCATTTTGTGGACTCACATGATAATCTTCTTCAATTTGTTCAATTTCTAGCGAGTTTAATATGTTTTCATGAATAATCATTTTAAACACTCATTTGGTCGAGAGAATGAGGAACTTTGGAAGCTTAGCAGTAGATATCATGCTCGTTTTTGCACTCGTAGTTTTATGTTATTTTGCCTTGCAAGTGAAATTGTGATAATCATTAATTTTGTGTTTTGTTTTCAAAATTATTGACGAAAATTGATTCAGCACATTTTGTAGCAATGGAAGCATCGTGCTTTGCAATTCTGGAAACTAATACAACAGCTCGCAAAGTGACACTCCGCTGATATTCCCATTGCATTGCATTTCTTTTGAAAAATGTAGGAATGCCATTGTCAAAGGGGGAGGGGTTGTATTCAGTCCTGTAATAAGTGGAATTGTAACATCTAGCCAGTCATTTTAGTCACATTTGAGGCTGCCTAATAATAATCATTTTGATGGTTTGGTAACGTCTGGCACAAGCAGGGTTACTCTTCTTCTGTTATCCGAATGTCTGGTTTCAAACCACATGATGCATTGTGCCCATATGTTACAAGAATATTCTCCATCAAAATGTTTAGTAACTTATCTGCTGCGACCAATTGTAATGATAGCTTATTGACATGATTCATCATAGCGACTTGGTATAATTCATTAGATTTATGGAAAATTTATCTAGGATCCGATCATCTCTGAAATTCACACGCCGCGTAAACCATTTCTTTGATAGGCTGAAGACGTTATTTGACATAATTTCGTGGCTCTGTTAGTGAAGAAATCACTACTCTTACGAATGTGTTGTAGCCAGGTACAACAGTCTGCAGCATCAATACTGTTAATGATCCTGCCATTGACATTTGATCTTCCAAAGTGCCAAACCTCATACTTGCCAGGATTAAAGTCAATCTGCATTTCTCTGCTGATACCTGCAAGAGATCAGTGTCTTGTTTTTTTTTTTTTCCTTTGACAAATTTCTCCATTACACACAAATCCCCCAATCATTGCATCATCTTCAAACTTACAAACCCACCTTTCTATGTTTTCATCCAATTCATCATAAATATCACAAACATCAGAGGTCCTGGTGCAAATTATTTCAGAATGACATTGGTCACAGACAAGCATCAGGAAAACTCTGTCCCACCATTACACTTTGCCTTTTATGGGCAAGCTAATTAAGAATCCAAATGGCTAAGTCACCGTGACTCCTATGCATCCTAAAGTTCTCAATAAACCCATCATGAGGGATCATGTTGAATGCCTCACTAAGACCAATGTAAACAACATCCACTGCTCCACCCTCATCAATGACCCTAGTCATCTCAAAAAATAATCAATCAAGTTAGGAAGGCTTGACTTGTCCTCTCAAAGACGTGGTCACTATCGCTAATTATGTTTTCTATTTTTGTTTTGCATTTCATAAATACTACGAGCATGATACTTACTGCTAAGCTTACGAAGTTCCTCATTCTCTGAACCAAATGAGTGTTTAAAATGATTATTCATGAAAACTTATTAAACTCACCTGAAGTTGAACAAATTAATGATGATCAACATGCGAGCCCACAAAATGCATTTGGAGCAGATGTTTGCGATGTTGATGATGTCCAATAGCTTCCTGATAACTGATGTGAAACTTGCAGTTCCTTAAATTCATGGATTATTCTTATATCCCTTCTTGGATGGTGGAATATCATTAGACACACACCAGTATTCAAGGATCTCTCCAATGTATAGAGAGGACATAACTATATTTATCAAGGTCCCAGAAATCTCCCGTCTTGCCTCTCTCAACAAGCTAGGGTAGATCCCTTCGGGCCATAGAATATATCTATCCAAATGCTCTTGAAGAGACCTGAAAATAATTTCTGTCTCGATCTCAAAGTGCCCTGTCATATTATTTTGGCTCACACAAATTTTGCTGTCCTCTATAACTTCTGTTTAGATTAGATTAGATTCCCTACAGAGTGGAAACAGGCCCTTTGGCCCAACAAGTCCACACTGCCCTTTGCAGCATCCCATCCAGACCCATCCCCCTATAACCCACACATCCCTGAACACTACAGGCAATTCTTAGCATGTCCAATCCATCTAAGCTGCACATCTTTGGACTGTGGGAGGAAACCGGAGTACCCGGAGGAAACCCACGCAGACACGGGGAGAATGTGCAGACTCCACACAGACAGTCGCCCGAGGCTGGAATCAAAACCAGGTCCCTGGTACTGTGAGGCTACAGTGCTAACCACTGAGCCACCGTGCCGTCCCACAATGTGAATACCACACAAAGCACTCATTTAGGATCTCATCACTATCCCCTGCCTCCAAGCACAAGTTCCCTCTTTTATCCTTGAGTTCCCTGTCTCTTGTTATTTTCTTGTTTTTACTGTATGAATAAAATGTTGTAGGATTCTCTTTGATTCACCTTGCCAAGGCCATTTCATGACCCATCTATGCACTCCTAATTTCCGGCTTGAGCTCCTTCCTGCCTAATTTCTTGTTTGAGTTTTTTTTGTGACCTGATTTCCTACTTGAGTTCCTTCCTGATAAGGCAAGAAAACTCTCGGCAAAGTGGATGCTTCTACTGTTTGAAAGTGATGGATTTATGCCCATTCATGTTTAAGCCTGATTAAGCAAATGTTAAAGTCTACAGAGCTATAAAATTAACAACACAACTATTGACTTTTTAATGTGTAATGATTATGAGGCCTTCTAGAAGTAGTTTCTTTATTCTGTTTATCTGCTAGATATCATAAATAGCTGTTCAATTAATTGTAATCCACCATATTCCTTTATCCATTTCCCATTAATATACATTTAAAATTTCCTATTTCAACTTCATTACTGAACCTGCTTCCACCAGAATGGAAAGCAAGCATTTTGTCATCCTAGTAAATCTTTACCCCTTCAACACATACCTTGACTTTGGGAGCAGCATTTAATATGTTTCACTGAGAATCATCATAAGCATGCCCTTAAATGGTGAGAAATTGGACAGGTTATATCCAAGGAGTCTTTCTTGATGTATAATATTTATTTTCATACAGTCAAAGAGGTCTTCATCATGGATTTTTTTTTTGTTTGTTTTTACCATTTTGCTTACTCTGGTGGTCAACTTGTAAATATATTAACAGCATTTTCCAAAGTACATTTTACAAAATTATTTTCTAATTGACTGTTGCACAAAAAATGGAAACACGAACTAAATTAAAGTTCATAGCAGCGAATTGAAATAGACCACCACATTCTCTAAACGATAAAGCAAAGATATTAGATCCTAAGAGAGTCAGCAGCAACAATATTCTTTATATTATGAAAAGTGATAAAGCAAAACATTGCCTCCTTCACTTTTCACCTTCTTTGCAATAAATTAGAAGCACTCTTCGTGATGTGTTCCCAGATGCTTATTTTGCCTTTTTGCGAAGATATTTTTCCTTTGTCATTGACAAAATACATGCAAAGAAAGTTTTATTTCTTAGGAAAAATTTACCTACTAATTCAACTGAATGTAAAGTGAACAATTTGATGAGCAGACTGTCAATTCTTGAATAAATAACGTCATCACCAGAAATATTCAACATTCTCTCTTTAAGACATCCTGCTTTTAATTTTTTTTTACCTTCTCAACAATAGAAATACAATATTTTTTCTGGTACTTTGGATTTATTTTAAGTATATAGACTAAGTTATAATAATATAAATTATTTTATGTTCATCAATATTCAAAAGATCCATGGGAACTCCTCCTCTGCCCTATCAATTCTTATCTTCCATGTCACCCTCAGAGCTCCAGAATTTGATGAAGCAAAAGATCAGCATACTCAAGTATTTTGAAGTGTGGCCTCTGAATGCAATTGAAAATACAAAGGGGCCCAATTACACTTTAGTCCTATGAAAAATACCTGTTTGTCATCATTTTCTGAAGAAGGGTCTCGACCCAAAACGTCAGCTTTCCTGCTCCTCTAACGCTGTTTGGCCTGCTGTGTTCATTCAGCTCGACACCTTATTATCTCAGATTCTCCAGCATCGGCAGTTCCTACTATCTCCGTTTGTCATCATGATTGTGAATTAAAATATTTGCAACTTGTTCCAGTCTAAAGTATACTTTGGAGATGTGTCGGTGAGTGATCTTCACAGGGACATATTAGGAGGCCTTTCCGAAAGTCGAGGTAGTGTCTTTGCAAAATTTGTGTGTAGCTGACTTAAAGAAACGAAAGGGGGCTTAAGAATTAAAATACCTGCCTTTAATGAACAGTGAGTTTGCTTCAAAGCAGAGCACTGTGTTGCCGATTCTTTTACAGGACCAAAAGCAGCTTTCTGCCTCTCTC
The DNA here is from genome assembly GCF_030684315.1 of Stegostoma tigrinum. NCBI lineage: Eukaryota > Metazoa > Chordata > Chondrichthyes > Orectolobiformes > Stegostomatidae > Stegostoma > Stegostoma tigrinum. The sequence goes on along the minus strand of NC_081387.1, from coordinate 15,278,827 downwards.
TTGTCAGGTCGAGCGCCATGATGTGGTGACATCACGAGACCATTTGCTCATCATGGGCACTCGTGAGGAAGGGCTAACGCCACAGCATAGACCAAGAGATTAAGATAACCACGTTTTAACTGTCTGTTCTCTAAATACCCATAAACTCCCTTCTCTAATATATTTTAGGCTTTATTTCAGTCTTATATTTCATCAGTATTTTTCTATCAATAGCCCAAATAAAGCGCATACAAATCTTACTCTGACCATCCTGAGAAAAACATAATGTAAGTGATTCAATTGTAGATTAACCATTAAATTATAATGACAGGCGATACACACCTAATTCTCCATCCATTGGTGTTAAGCAAATGGATGTCGAAAAACTACGTATGACACAGGCAGAAATTTGGAACTGCAGTTGAGTCACTATGACATACTTCAAAAAGTTCAGACTGCAATAACCTAGTACTCAGGGGAATTTCTGCTTTCAAAATCTTCCTTCTTTGATCACTACTCAATGCATATTTTAATCTTTTGAAGCACATGCCTTACTTATGATAAACAAGCACACGTCATTGGGCAGGAGTAACAAAAGAAGAAAAAACAAACTGTCCATGTTGGCAATTGAACTTGTGATGTATGGAATATGGACATTTTTATTAGCATTTTTCTTGTGTTATACAGTTGCCAATATGTAATAATTACATCAGCACAAATAATATTTGTTGCAATACACTTCACAGGTGAATTCAATTTGAGTACATCTTTTCGAATTTCCAACATATATTTTACGTGGAAAAATTGCTTTAGAAAAACTGAAAATCTATCTACATATCATTGTAAAATAATTTTGCAGTAAAGTCAACCAGTTATTTGATATATAACTCTCTTTACAGAAGTAAACTGTATTATGGTGCTTATAACCCAAGTTGGGATGCCTTAATGAGTGCACAACGTACAGACTTGATTTCCTATAGTGTTTGGAAACATGAGACTTCGAGTCAAATCGAACGAATTTAGGAATCTTGTTCAGAATTTAGAAACAAATCTTTCAAGGAGGGATCTCATACAAGAAGACAAATGGATTTTGAAAACATTTTTTTCTTTCTAAATATGAAGCAACGCCTTTAAAAAGAATTCCAATTGAGCTCATAAGAACAATCGGTTTGGAAGGATAAATTATGCCCCAAATAGCAACATGAAGTTCAGTTGATTAGTTGAAAATGATACAAATTGAATAAACTGGACAGAATGATTCACTAGCCTAGTTTAACCTAAGCTGTCAACAAGAAACGGCCAATTTAAGAGTAATACGAGGGGCAAACAAAACTAATGGCTAGGAATTACTGGGAAGTCAGCTCAACAGGCTTGCTATTACAATCAACTACAAAAGCGTTTGTCACACTGAGCCTAGTCAAAGTGGAAGTAATCCGCGTTTTAAAACAGACTGTAATCTCTGATCCTCAAACGACAGCAGCACCTATACAACTGAATTCGATGGGTAAGATTTCGCAAAATATATTCAGGTTTTAGACGCCATTTCATATTTGCTCACGATAGTCAAAAGATGTGGATCTAAAAATATCACAAAGGAACCAGAAAGATAAAATAGAAGAACTGTAAGATTTTTTTCTTATCCCTTGCAGATTCGAATGAGCTGAAACAAAAACTTGAAGATGCTGGTACACAGAGCTATTTTCCTTTCTTTGTCTGGTATTTCATGCGATAAGGGCGATGTTTTCTTTTTGGAACAGCATTTATTATTAAAACATCGAAGAACTTTAAACAGCATAGAGGAAGAAAATAGATCACTGAAAACTGTTTTCGGTTTGTTTTAATTAAACTTGGAGTGATGTTAACAAGCATCTGCCAGATGTTGAACGAAAGAAAGGGACAAAACCGCGGTAAAATTGTAATAAGGCAGCATATTTATTAATTCACTCTAGCTATCATGCTGAATGCAAATTGATTCGTAGCAACAAGTGATTAACTTAGATCATACCTTGTTTAGATGAGTAAATAGATGGGACTTACACTCAATGCCAGCCAAAGAATTTCATGCTTGCATTTTTTTTCTGTGGGGAATGAAAGAAACAATAATAATGTGTACTTCAGAATTCAATATTTGAAAATTTGAATAGGTTCTCACAATACCTGTATGTGTGTGGGGCATTTTGGGAGCATGCATTTTGGGAAATGTTTTGTATGTTTTATTTTGATTGTGTCAGCGAAACTGAATTAATTATCTTCTCTGAGAGCCCGTGTTGTTATATTGTGATGAGAGGCATCCCTATGTATTAACGTTTTCCATTGAACAGAAAATAAACTTCTCGTGAAAGATTCAGGTAAATAATATTCAGAATCTGTATCTCCCGCAAGGTGCAGTTTATTCACGGATCAAAATATAGACAATTCTAATCAATAATGTTGTTGACCAACTTTCACCAACTTTGGTAAATACCTGAACATATCTCAGAAAAAAAAGATGTTTTTAGAAGTGCACGCAGGTTAAGTAAACCAAAATATTTTGCGAATATGTCCTGAAGGTCAAATCAAGCAGGAGTGAATTATTAACCTGCATTGTATTTCTTTCATACTTATGAGTTATCATTTCAGGGCAGAGGAAAATCAGATTACATTGAGCAGCTATGAACAAATCATGTGTTCAGGGTAACTTTCATTATCACTTTTCCTGAACAAAAACGTAACTTACAAGCCTGAACGCTCTTTATGCTCCCAACAGATTTTCAAAAGCCATGAAAAAGTGAAAATAAAACTACATAGGCTATAACTAGTTTATATGGGGAATGCATCTCTCTTTTGATGTCAATTCAACAAGGGCAGGGTTGAACTAATAGTTACCTTCTGAAAATGTTTATCTCTGCAACTGTCTTGTTCCGAAATGATGCAGATCTCTTAAGTACGCCAGATGATGCCTCCAAGGTTCACTATTTCACTCAATGAGGGACTATGCATGTATTTCAGGAAGAAATCAGAGAATTACCCACCAGATTGCGTGGAGTTCAGAACTACGGGGCAAGTCCAGAAATTTTCCCTGGTGCAGGATGTGATCGTTTTCATGGCCATTAATGGCTTCAATACGACATTTGCTCTGCTTAAATGTATATTCGTTTGACGACTTTCCTGTTGTTTTTGCGAAAGCTTCAATATCCCGGGGGCTCAATACTGCTGGCTACTTCAGATTCTGTTTCATTTCCTAGCTAGCGGTGAAGATACGTTTTCCGGATACTTTGAATTTCCAGAAATGACGACTGGTCGTGGTGATGTTATTGGGACTACAGATCTTCAGGGCATACAGACTGTTGGTTAGCTTTCTGAATGTTTACTTGATTCCAGGGAAAAAAAAGACTTCCCATTGCAAACAATAATCATTCAAAACATTGTGATCCAGGAAGTGTAATTCCTCAGAATTGTCACGAAATTTCTTTGCAAATTATTGAACAGTTGAACACAATCATATCCAAATGCTTCTGTGCCCTTGCGGCACTTTCAAATGAGAACTGCCTTCAAGCAACAAGCGTAAAAAAATTCTTCAAACCATCAATTGTGTTCCTCTGAATATTTGGGGGGCATGTTATTTAAATTGTTCTTACTTTGAATGCCGTCATTAATCCTACCTATGATTTGGACTCATTGAATAAATCTTTTTTTCCAGTTGAGTCATCTTCAAAAATAGGGAGGTAGAAGAACAAAAGATGATAGAGAGGCACAGATAGAAAAAGAAACTGCTGGAACAAAGCTTGTTTTTGAAGCCCTTCATGCCTGCACTTATCCTGCAAATTTTGTCAAAACACCGGACAATGAAGTTTATATTGTTCCAAAACTCTGTATATTCAATTTGGAAGGAAGATTCCAGGTGCATCTGTGCAAATGTGTTTTTCAAAGTCTTATCGAGCCGGAGGGACAGACATTGTCATTTACGAAGATAACTAATTAAGGTGTGATGAACATAAATTTATTGACAAAGCAAATAAAAGGCTGTATTACCATGCAAAAGCCTATCGCGCAATAGTAGGGAAGCAGTATAAAACTGTTTTAATCTGAAGCTATATCTTAATTTAGTGCCATCCAGCCATTTCAGTCTTTGTGCCACGATCAAATTAATTTGCTGGCCAGCTACCTCTGGAAAATAACTTTCGATTCTTTGAAAATACCCACGAATAAGACTACATGGAAATATATTTTTTTCAGCCCTAAAATGTCATCATCGGCAGGTATCTCCTGTCTCAGGCTGAAAGTTTCCTGCTTAGAATCCTAGAAAAACAACGAATTCTGTGAGCCAGTGTTTCACGTGGCTGCTTGGGACTATTGTGATCAACATCTGCTCTTCTAAGAAGAGATTGCCGCTGATCTTAAGGCTGGTCTTCTAACTGCTATTCTACGGACTTATGAAATGTCGTTCATCGACCGTACCATACGTCCATTGACGCCTGCCAGATCATCCATGAAAAATCACACCACAATCATTTAACTTTTAAACGGCTCAAACGCTGATTGGTATTGTTGAATGCCTGAAGTTTCAGGACTGCCTGGAAGTTTACGAGTGGCCACTCCTCTTAATTACAGTTCAGGTTGAATTTATATAAAAACCAAAAGAATAGCGGATGCTGTAAATCAGGAACTAAAACAAAAGTTGCTGGAAAAGCTCAGCGGGTCTGGCAGCATCCGTGAAGAAGAAAAACAGAGTTAATGTTTCGTGTCCCTTCCTCAGCGTACTGTCTCAGAGAAGGGTCACCGGGCCCGAAATGTTATCTGGGCTATTTTTTTTCTTCACAAATGCTGCCAGACCCGCTGAACTTTTTCCAGCAACTTTTGTTTTTGTTCAATTTACATAAAAGCTGCTTCCGGACTTGGAATCTCTACTGTAGGTGTCGATGAATAGAAAAGGTCAGTCTTCTTTTTGACAAGCTACCTGCTGTTAAAAGCCTGTGCATTTCGAATGACGAAATTTTGGGTTATAGGTGCACTTGGTTGGAAATGCCAGTCCAGTAGTCTACCACTTTAACTAAAAATAGCGCTGAGATTGTATAACCCATTCTGAGAATAAAATGCCCGTGTTCATATTTTTTTTCGTTCAATCTGTGCGTTGATGTTCATTTTGCTTTGGATCTATTGCTTTATCATGACCTTGCTCGTCTATTTGCTGCATTATCTTTAGAAATTATGTGAATATCTGTTGCTATGTATCACTAAATGTTGAACTGTTATCATCGTTTTTGTTGCTAACATGATTTACTTTGGCATTAGCCTTTCATGCTATTGTATCCAAATGCATTGTTTGTGTCTAAGCAATCAACGTAAATTTCCTTCAAGTTGGTTACACACCATGAGTTTTCATTGACGCTTCCCGTGCATTTATATACAGTACTTGTACCTTTTTTTCAGAAATCGAAACACTGAGGAAACGTGTTAAGGATACAGGTAAGAAAATGGGTAACACGTTCCGCAACTGAATGTGCAGTATTTTCCCCAGATAGGTCCCGACCAGAAACGTCACCTTTCCTGCTCCTCGTTAGGTCTGCTGTGACCTTTCACTTCCACTCTGCGTTATCCCTGACTCCGGCATCTGCAGTTCTTGCTATCTCTGAAAATAGAGTATAATTGTTAAGTCTTCATTAGTCGAGTTGTGATTTGTCTAGCAATCAACCTGGTAGCCATTCTCTTGAACATTGTGAAAAGTATGAAACATGTTTCTTTGCCAGGATGACTGTATCAAGAAATTTCCATGCAATCAAATCCAAACCTCGATGAAGAGTGAGATATTACTTTTACAGATAACATATTTCAGTTGCAACAGACATGTGCACACTTTGTAAAGTTTGCACCCCAATGAGTCACAATTGGAAGAACTATCCACTTCTCCCAAAACATATACGTTCTTCAAGTACTCATGGAATTTCAGGTTAACTGATATATCTCGTTGGAATTCATCTCTCTCATGTGCAGCAAGATCCAATACATTGTCCGTAGGCGTTTCTTTGAAGTAAAAACTCATTCGTTCGTTTCCTTCATGAAATGCATGCTGCCTCTATTACTGCTTTTAATTTGTAAATTTAAACAACTTAAAATTATTTTCTACGTGTCGTCACCTCCTGCAAGAAAAGTTCATTTCACAATAAGTGCCCATTCGCGCACTCATTCTGGCCAATAACTTTATTCCAAAAAGAACAAAATGCTCATCGGGCACAGGTGTCAGTGCCTAAGCCAAGAGTTGTTGCTGGTTCTGAATTGCCCTGGCGGCAAAAGTAACTAATCTCCCCTTCCCCCACCGCATCCCTAAACCAGCCCAGTTCGTCCCCTCCCCCCACTGCACCACACAACCAGCCCAGCTCTTCCCCCCCCCCACCCACTGCATCCCAAAACAAGTCCAACCTGTCTCTGCCTCCCTAACCTGTTCTTCCTCTCACCCATCCCTTCCTCCCACCACAAGCCGCACCCCCATCTACCTACTAACCTCATCCCACCTCCTTGATCTGTCCGTCTTCCCTGGACTGACCTATCCCCTCCCTACGTCCCCACCTATACTCTCTCCGCCTATCTTCTTTTCTCTCCATCTTCGGTCCGCCTCCCCCTCTCTCCCTATTTATTCCAGAACCCTCTCCCCATCCCCCTCTCTGATGAAGGGTCTAGGCCCGAAATGTCAGCTTTTGCGCTCCTGAGATGCTGCTTGGCCTGCTGTGTTCATCCAGCTCCACATTTTGTTGTCTTGGATTCTCCAGCATCTGCAGTTCCCATTATCTCTGAAGCAATTTTCTTGACCCATTTTAACACTGTGGTTGGTTTACAAAGAGTTGGTTGGTTTTGGAGGAAACACAGTGACAGCGCTCATTAAAGTGAAAATGAATTTCCAACTATTTCATGTCACTACGTAATAATTTATTTCCAGCTCAATTTCAGTATGCTGTAGACTAAATGAATAGAACTTCCTTTCAGTAAGACTCTTCAGCATTCGTGGCCTTTGCTTTCCTTATTAGGTAGCACAAATTACAGATATGTGACGTGCCGCCGAGGAAGTCTTAGAGAGCCGTGGAATATAATTTGTAAAATTAGTCACAGATGATACGTTCCATCAGCGGGGCACAGATCTCCTCCCCTTTGCTTACAATCTACAATAGATTGGTGTATCAGTAATTAGTCATATTGAATTCCGCCTGTTTTTGTTTTTGCAAACAGTACATGTTCGGACTATTTTCCACAATGCAGAAGAGGTTAAAAGGTTGTTGCTTTGCAGAACTTATTTTAATCTTTGTAGACATTTCTTGGCCATGTAAGCAGAAAATTCTGGAGCATTTCCTCGCAGCACTATTGTGGAAACATTTTCAGAACAATTAAAGTTCTCATTATAAATTGTTTTCAGCCGTCTGTTCAAATCAACTCAAGGAACTAATTTTGCAAACAAGTGTCATTATTAATTGTGAAATCTCAAAGGGACACCAAGGTAAATGAAACATGAAGCACTCTGGATGAATGTCGCTACTCAAATCAACACATTATTTTGTGTGCACGTGCAGAGATTGCCCCACACAAAAGGTGGGATGTTTCTGGAAGCTGCTCTCCTCTGAAACTTCTAAGTAGTTATTAATAGTTTTGGTTAGGAAAAGCTGCAGAGCTTGGTTTGGATATGTTATTTGTGTGATTGCTGAGCTCTGCTTCCATCGATTCTCCTGCATTCTGCCCTGATTTTGGAACAGCAATCCATGCTTATTTTTTGCCTTCATCTGCTGGTACATGTTTCAGTGTAGCGAATTTGGCACGATGGCAATTGGATTCTCAAAGACATACTGGGCTTTGACTTTAGACCTCATGATAGTATAGGAAGCTGTTGTATACAATGACACACAGCATGTTTTGAACTCTACACTAGTTCAACATCTACTGGTTCATTCATCGACAATCCATTGACAAGAAAGTATCCTCAATGATACAGGGACAAAATTTTAATTGCTCATCAATGATATAAATTTGTGTTTGGGACATGTGAGCAACTTCTGTGTTGGTGAGCATGGTGTGTTCCATGCACATTATTAGTTTTGATCATACCGCTAGTTAATACAGTCCAGACAAGCATTTATTTCTTTTAGGATATAAAATAGCTGTATTACTACTGGGAATACAGATCTAATATAGTTCATGTGCATAGTAAAACATAACCTAGAGCACACTTTACATAATCACCACAATCAGTGTTTCTTTTCATTGTTGTTTGAAGTAGGGGCTTCATGGGTTGAAGGTATAAATGTTAGATATTAATGGAGAGATTTCAATGCCTGTGTTTAATTCTGGAGACCTTGGAGAAATAAATCGTTCCTATGTCCAATATAAGCAAGTGACTTCTTGAAATTTCCTGTCTCATCACGGAGAATGAAGGATCCACAAATCTCCAGATTATTCCATGTTTCATTAAGATTACCTCTCGTTCTAATTATTCTCATTGACAATTTTATCAAAACAACACGCTTAACTTTTAATCCTGAAAATTAACATCCGGCAGGTGATTAATTGCTTTACCTGGATTTCATATTAATGTAAAATTGAAGTCATATTTGATCCAAATAACTAACTTTTTGTTTCACGAGAGACAGCCATAATGCTTAGAAAGTAGTGGGGAGAGAGATCGATTTGTTTTGTTTTAAACTCCCACCTTTCCTCAAGAAAAATAATTGCATGAACTTTATTTATCTCATTCGCAAACCATTCGGACATATTCAAAATACTAACGAATAATATTATACACCTTTCAATGTATTTTGTTGTAATAGAAGGTAGATTGATTACAATATATTGCAAATGGAATATGTCTGCTCTTTTCATAGTCTGTCAATGTTGTGCTGAATTTCGGTGCTTTACTGTGCATTCTTCACTTGAATGCTTATTTTCTTTGTTATAACACTTCGAATGTGTAATTTTATGTTGCCATCCATCCATAAGATGAGATAGAAACTTCCATGATTCCAACCCTTGAATCATCACACTGAAAACACCTCTCCAAGGAGAAGGAGAAAGAGAAAGAGAAAGAGAAAAAGAAATTCACAGTGGTCTTCATTTGTCTCCCATGGCCACTGAATCTAATGAGTATATTTTTTATTTGATTATCAACATTTCTGACTACATAGTAGGGAGATTGATATCTGCTCAGATGGAACTTTAAAAAAACTTTCTGAAACCTTACTACCATTTGATTGATGATATCAATGTAGATTTTGTTTTTCCGTCTTAATTACTCACTGCTAATTCTCTCTTATTCTGTCATGCCTTAAAACAGGAAATAAGATATGTTATGTAAATTTTACAGGCTCTTGTCAATAACTGAAATTATGTTAGTGAAAATATATTTCTCAAGGTGCGTCCTCAATCAAGTTGTGAAAAGGTGGTGTAACTTGCATCTGTATAAAACTTTCTTTTTCACCTCTCAAATGTCCAATGGTTATTTTCAAAATGTTGCTATTCAAGTTTCACTTATCAAACAAGGATTCACCAGTTGGGGTCCATTGAATTCATGCAATTCCTTGCTGCTATCAATCAATTTTCTATCTCTTTGTCCACTATGTGTAACTTCTCAACTCTGCTGACCCCATCGTCTTCATTGAAAAAAGCACATGTTTGAAGTAAAAACTAAACAAAAACTGCAACTCTTAGTAATGCTACATTTATCTCACAAATCCTCAGCATCACATCATTACGCATGCCAGTTTGGACACAAAAAAGACCTTACCTGAAAACTATGGAAAGGCTTACCATATGGTGTCTCCAGCTTACTGACTTATTTAGCACTTTGATGTCTCATCCTGTGTTCCAGCTATAATTTATATCTCGCTATAAATATCCCCTGATTCGTACAGAGGTGTACCTCATTTTTTTCTTAAACTGCACCCAATCATGAAGCATTAGGCCATATATTGCAAAATGAAATACAACATGGCACGTTTTCACTTGCAATAAACCAACACATCTCCAAAGTCATTAGTACTTGAACACGGCTCAGAGGTTGAGACATCCTCACTGCTCTGCAGAAGCTGTAGGTTCTTAACTATTCTTTATCCGAAACAAAGACATCCTGGTGCTGAGATTGTGTCCCCTTTTGCAGTTACTTTTGCCATGGTAGGCAGCTTAATTACATTGAGTGATTCTCCTTCACCTTATGAGGTTGGAATAATGTGAAGCCTAAGTTAAAAGTGAGGAAAGCTGCTTTGAGTGAAACAAGCATGAGATAGTGTCGGGTGTCACAGCTGGATTTTGGGCACTCCATTTGGCACAGATTATCCAGAATTACGGTCACTCTTTTGTCTAGATATTTCACGTCATATTAGAAAATAGTGGGCAGATTTATTTTCTCCTGTCTCCATCTGCTGGATGTATTATTGTGCCTGGGTGGAGCCAAAATCTTAATTGATCCTTGTTTCTCTAGAGAAGTCGAGGCATTTTAGAGTGGACAGGCTGACTGATGCTTTACAAAACCTAATATGATTACTCGAAAGTGGGTTATATTGGAAATTGAATGGAAAGCGACACAGTGTTACGTTATGTGCCAAAGCCGCACTCATATTCCTCCCCACTGTAAATATTCAATCTTTATCCATGTTCCACATGGTATAATTCAGAAAAATGATGGAGTATGTGAAGTTAAAGTGCCAAAAATAAAGTCACCGTATTGGGTTTGGAGAATTATTACAAACCTTCAGGGCTACTGTAGAAACTTCCGTCAAACCATCAAAAATTCTTTCAGAGATGGTAAGAATTGCCGATGCTGGAGTCTGAGATAACATAGTGTAGGCCTGGAGGAACGCAGCAGGCCAGGCAGCAATCAGAGAAGCAGGAAAGCTGATGTTTCGGCTCAGGACACTTCTGCAGAGATAGAATTCTAAAACATTTCTGAGAAGGGTCCGGACCCGAAACATCTGCTTTCCTGCTCTGATGCTTCCTGGCCTGCTGTGTTCCTCCAGATCCATACTGTGTTTTACCTAAGCCTGTTTTTTTTAATTGCACAAATTAATATGACCAGTTGAAATTCAGATTTTTTCTTTTTTATAAGAAGATCAAACGGAAGTTATTTTTAAGTATATTAATACCATCAGATATATAAAAAAAGACTATACTTGAAAATTGTCATGCTATTTGTGTACTTCTGGGTGGCAATAACCATTTAGAAGCACATAACTGTGGCTCTCTTAAGCCTTTGGTAACAATAGCTGCTCTAATTCATACTCGCTCATAATTCCCATTGTTACATTTTAATGCATTAAAACAAAAATCTGCGAAGAAAATACATGTATATTTCAGTTTTGCAAAGAGCTAATACCAACACTTGTGGATCTCACTGCATTTTACCTATCTTACTGTGATACATGCAGAGATATTCGTGCCTCACAGTTGACAATCACTAACTGTCTAAAACAATATTATGGCAACTTCAAAATATTTGGTACTGTTCTACATTTTTAATAAGGTGTTTTCAATATTCTGCGTTTGTAGTACTCGAACTTATCAAATGAACATTTTTTTAAAGTGTCCTTTCAAAATGACACAAACTGCATACAATCGTGTTTTCATTGATGTTGTTGTGCAACAAAGAGGGCATTTCCATTCCCTCACAACTTACGCTTGATTCGCTGCTATCCAAGTGGAATAGTTAGCTGTTCGGCAGTAAGTGGGGTTAGGCAGGATTTTAAATACAGGTACATTGAAGGAACTGTCTTAAGTCACTAAATGAAAAAGAAATGTGTCAATAATATTTGCATGGTATGTGTCATACCAAAACACTTTACGAGATTATAAAAGCAAAATTAGGCAACAAGATGTTTCATAATAGGGTATCTGGATGAACAGTTTCATTAAAAGAGTATATTTTTACTGATTTGGATAGTACCTTTAATTAATTGTAATTGGTAGCTAAATCCATTTTCAGTAAAGAATTAGCATTTACCAAGACAGATTCCGACACAAAATAATTGCTGACTAAGTAGCAAATTGTAGTTTCATGTTGTAAAACCATTGCCCCAAGAAGCAGAAATGTTTAGACGCCTTTGCATACCTTGCACAGGTCCACAATGTTTTGGGAAGTGATACAGGAAGGAGACGTAGAGCTTAAAGGCCAGGAACATTCACAGTTTGCGTGAGCACGGGAATTACTGAGTTTTTCAAGATTGTCCTACCCTACCAGATGATTATTTTAATGGGATAATGTTCTCTTGCAGAAACAGATCTGTTTGAAAAAAATACACGTAAGATATTCTGGATTGTTTTAATTCCTGTATTTTTGTTTGGTCAAATTATTTAAATAGTCATTAATGCCAAAATTCACTACAAATCTAATAATCGTTCTTAAAATGACACCCTGTTGGTAATCTCCAAATGATGAACAAAACATTCTTGATGAACGTCGTGCCCTTATTTTCTTAAATAGCAAGTGCATTCTCATGCCACTCAAAATAATCTACCGACCCAATTTTGGGTATTGGACATTAGCACCTTTAATCACTTTAAACTAAAGTGTTTTGGTTCAAGAGAGCCTAAACTTTTATTACTATCAAAATGCTCATAAAGTTTTTGTACCATCTAGGTCACTGGTTTGCTCTCTGAGCATGCCATAATTTAGGCCTTCTCTGCCTATACAACACCCCAATTTCCTTCACGAAATTTCTTATGCCTCCAATTGCAAATGTTTTAATTAAGTAAGTGAAAAACTAACTTTTTTTGAACATTGTAGAACAAAAAGTCAATAACGAATCGACAGGCTATACTCAATTCACTATCTCTTGTCTATTGATGTCAAGTGATGAATCAAATCAGGATTGTTATTTCGTCACAATAATCCACAGATATGCTTTATTGAGTAATGCGTTCGAAACATCATTAAATACATTTGCCAGGATATTATCATTACAAGACTTTTACTTAGATCATTCAAATTAAAAGCAATTAATTTTACAGGTCAGGATTAAACACCAACCAAAGATTTTACTGGCAGGTTTTATGACTCCCAACTCTAATCCAGCGTATAGCACAAGGAGGAACTATCAACAAGACATTTGAACATTTTTGCAACTGCAAATCAGAAATAGTAACTTGCACTTAACTATTCTTGCTCAAGAGTGAGGATGTTATGTTTAATGCTACCACTGCTATTTACATGTGCTAGAAATATGCCTAAAGACCAATATTAGATTGATTATGTAAACTCCGATTTCTGGCTAACGTGTAATGAAGACATATTTGTGTTCCAAACAAAAACGAATTTCTGGTAAACTTATTTTGCTGGTCTACCAGCATCTGTTGGTGGCGGGGGGTGGGGGGGGGGTGGTGGGGGGAAGCAGTGTTAATGATGATGCAATCGATACAGAAGATCAGGGGTCATGAGGAGGATCAGAAAATGACTGGCACTAGAAATGTCCTATATATCTCACCTTGGGTTCATGCGAATCCTCGTGAAAAATATCCTTTAAGCTGGAGAAATTCCAAGAAGTTAAAGGACGAGTTGTTCAAATTGATGACCAAATCTAGTTGATGGAGGAGAGTGGTGGTGGATGGAAATCATTGAGTTTTCCTTTACGGGAAGCAGAAGAGCACCCTGAAAGCATTGTGTTGGGAGAAAGATGTGGAAAGGGATTGAACGTCCGTGGTGCAGAGAAAGTGACTGCTGGCCATGAGTTGGAAGTTCTGGACATGACGTAAAGCATGAGAAGAATCATGCATGTAAGTAAGAAGAAACTAGACAAGGGGAGGCAAAAATAGAGACGAGTTATGAATTAAATTTAGTGGGAGAGGAACAAACACTTGTCAAAAAACAATTAGCCTGTCTGTTTAAGATAATAAAGTGTGAAGCTGGATGAACACAGCATGCCAAGCAGCATCTCAGCAGCACAAAAGCTGACATTTAGGGCCTAGACCCTTCATCAGCTCTGATGAAGGGTCTAGGTCCGAAACATTGGAGTCAATTACTTGATGCATATGGTCAGATCATGATCCAGGGAGATGGAACGTTGTGTTTCAAATCCAGCATTCATCCTCCACAATGTAGATTCCAGTATTTTAGAAGGCAGTGTACCATCCTTGTGTGCAGTCCTAAATATAAAGTCAGGATTGGATCTCAGAGCACAGAGTACAGTTAGTTCAGAGGCTGCTAATTTCTACTGTGTGGGGGCATGTGGTGCAGATAAATGATAGAGAAAATTGGCCGGTTGATAGTTCTCAATTAACAATTCGAATGCAGGTGGAATGCCACAGGAGAGGTCCAGTTGCAGCAAAAGTGTTGGCAGTGAGTGAAGGTAACTCTGGTATGGCGACAGAAAATACAGAGGTACAGAGGTGGAAATGACGGAATAAATTCACAGTGTGGTATCTATCCTGAAATTCATTGAGTTGGGGAAGCAAAAGAATAAAACTAAAACCTTAGCTGTGTACAAATTGAACAGCAGTGAAGAACGCAATTTCAGGAAGGATAGCAAGTGACAATGTCAGGAAATGGATAATATTACAGGGCATGGAAGGAGAGGGACATTCTTGAAGGGTGTGGATATCTCTGTGTTTTTCAAGCTTGCAGTTCTAATGCCTGATAGGACGTCAAAGGGTTTATATTTGTAATGTCAAACGATCCCGAGAATGAAGTGGAAATGGCGAACAACTGTGAGCTTGAGTCAGCGTGATGTGTGTTGATACAGAGAGAGCAGTCTGGACTGTACATATGGTAATGCTTATTATTGAGTATGGATTTCAGGCTGCGGCTAAAATAATTGTTTGAGGACTGTTGTACATCATGTGGGTAGATTTAACACACAAAGGATAATATTTCAGTTAGAAATTGTTCTGGCAAACAGTTTGCCAAACACTAGGATGATAAACAACAATGAAACAAGAATCAGAAAAAAGGAAGTTAGAACAGAAATCCATTCCAGTAGTGGATCAGAAATTGTTCAAGATCTGCCTGATTAAAAAAAAAGTTAAACGCTAACATAAAATAAAGTAAAGCAGATGGTGGACTTTCTGAATCAAAAATAGCAATTGCTGGTTAAGTATAGCAGCACTGGTAGCATCTGTGGGAAGAAAGCAGAGTTGATGTTTCATCAGAACACATGGGAAAAGTAATATTTATGCTGAAGACGAGGTTTGGTATTGAGGGAGAGATGAGCAGATTCAAGTTATGTGCAGGTTGGATGGATGACCCACGTTAAAATGCCTATAATGTTCTGGATGTGAGTTTGCTCGCTGAGCTGGAAGATTAGTTTTCAGACGTTTCATCACCATTCTAGGTAACATCATCAGTGAGCCTCCGACGAAGCGTTGGTGTTATGTCCCGCTTTCTATTTATCTGGTTAGGTTTCCTTGGGTTGGTGATGTCATTTCCTGTTCTTTTTCCATCCCCTGAGAAAAAGAACAGGAAATGACATCACCAACCCAAGGAAACCTAACCAGATAAATAGAAAGCAGGACATAACATCAACGCTTCGTCGGAGGCTCACTGATGATGTTACCTAGAATGGTGACGAAACGTCTGAAAACTAACCTTCCAGCTCAGCGAGCAAACTCACATCCAGAACCTCAACCTGAGCTACAAATCTTCTCAAAACTCGCTGTCTATAATGTCCATGGTCATGCAGGGTAGGTTGATTAACCATGGGAAATGCAGGGTTACAGTGATATGTCAGGGCGGATAGAATGATGGGATGCTCTTCAGAAGATAGGCTGCACTCGATCGGCCAAATGGCATGCTGCCACACAGCAGCAATTCTATATTCTAGGATGCTTTGATAGTTGGCGATGGAGCCAAGAGAGAGCAAGGGAGATGTGAAAAGTATAGGTAGATAGGGAGATATTTGTATTGCTTTTGGCATTTGCAGTTCTCGAACATTTTCTTTTTCCAGGATTCTCTGTAAATTATTGCAAGTCAAAGGCAAATCAAAGAAATTTCAAACAAAGCTACACCTGCTTGAAGATGACATGCAATAAAATGAAATAATGGAAAATGCAATATGTTGAAGCTTCCTAAATTTACATAAAATACACTTCCTTTTCAGAAATCGAAACTCTGATCAAACGTCTTGACGCAAAAGGTTAGCACACTACTAAATCAACACCGTCAGTTCCAGATAAAATTATTTCAATTAATCATTGAATTTCTGCCACTTACACAATTATAACATAAGCTAACTTTCAGCTGTAAGAAAGAAAACAAAATTAACAAATGTTTAGATCTTGGAAGTAAACCTACGTGTAAGGATGTGGAAGAAAGGATGTACTTTGCAGTTGATGAAATATCAGTTCACAGGGCCACTTGAGAAATGAAAGCTTTATTTTTCAGTTATGGTCTAGCTGAATTATATTTCACACTGAGTTTTTAACTGTATTTTTTCACTTTCTTACAGGTGAAGTTTGTTGCATTTTAAGTAAAAAATACAGTTCCCTGAACAGAAAAAGAAATGTCATTTAACTCTTTACTACCAAAGGCTATTTCTCCATTTACAGGTGAAAACGTGTTGGATGAAGACCTAGGTAATTATGAATGGTTTTGAACGCTTGAATACACTATTAACATGATGTGCTCTTCAGTGATCAAAACATAGCGTCCCTTTAGCAATGGTATTTGCATTCGTTTTTGACTTTCCACATTTCCTGGATGAGTTATACCTCGACGTTCATGGGTAAATTTCAAAGTTTTTGCATTATAGCAAATTTGGAAGAACTGTAAACTGTGAGGAAGATGCTGTCAAACTCCCAAAGGGTATTATCATGCTGGTACAGTAGGCAAGTAGATGGACGATGACCTTAAAGGAAGAGAAGTGCGAGGTGAGGTGATTTGTTGGAAAGAACAATTAGGAATCAATAGTTAATCCATAGAATTCTGGAGCATGTGCTGAAGCAGACGGACTGGAGTTTATATGCTCACAGATCAATGAAGTTTTTAGCAAGGTGCGTAAAGCAATAATTAAAGCAAACAATTATTTTTGCTTTATAACTAACAGCATAGAATGTGAGATCAATTATGTAGTGTCATTGGAGATGTTGGGATTGTCCCCTGAGAAAGGTTTACTGAAATGAGAGCTGATTGAGATTTCCAAAATCATGACTGGGCATGACAGATAACGTGGAAGGTTTTCCATATGTACACATACTGAACGTAAGTGTTAACTTGGTCATGGGGGAAAAAAATACGAGGCTTCCTCGGTGAAAGTGCTAAACTGGGGCAAGGCAAATTCCAATTCTGTTAGGCAGGACCTGGAATAAAATGGACTGACACAGCGGTTTGAAGCCAAATCCAGATATGACATTTGGGATTCTCTTAAAAGTCACTTGAGCAAAGCATTCAGCACCAGCATGCTCGTGTCAGCATGAAAGATAATGATAGCAAGATTCTGGAACCATGGATGGCAAAGGGTGTTTTCAGTGTAGTTAAAAGGAAAAAGGAGGTATGTGTATAAATTAGGATACAGAATGTGAACAAGCCCCTTGAGGAGTATGAAAGGATCAGAAAATAATCTTAAAATGTAATTAGGTGAGCTAGAAAGTACTATGAATTGTCCTTGGTAAGTAGGATGAAGGAGAATCCTAAGGTATTTTCACATGTTCATTCGGAGCAGTACAGCTACTGGGGAAAATGTAGGCCTAATGAAGGAGAAAGGGGGAAATTGATGCATTGGCTCAAAGTGATTAGGTGAGCTCTTTAATGAGTATTTCACATCAGCGTTCACCAAGGATATAGACATGGAAGAAGTTTGGTTTGGAGGCGGGTCTGTTGATACTCCAAGGTATGTTGATATTTAGAAAGAGGTAGCGTTTGTTTTCTTGTAAGAGGTAGGTAAGTCCTCAGGTTGTATTGGGATCAAACCCAGTATCATATAAGAGAAGAGTGATGGGGCCTTGATAGACCTCTTCGTATCCATCTTAGCCACAGGTGACCTCTGAGAAAAATGGAGGAGAGCCAATGTTGCTCATGTAATCAAGAAGGGCAGCAAGGATAACCCTGGAAATGATAAGACAGTGAAAATTTATTGGAGTAGATTTTAACGGATGCAATTCACTTCATTTGGGAGAAGAGCTGGCTTATTGTGAGTAGTCAGTATGACTGTGTAAGAAAGTTTTGTCTCATAGCCTTGATCACGATTTGTCAGAAAATGATGAAGATAACTCATGTGTGTAACACAGTGGATATTATATAGGACTGTATTAAGGCATTTGACACAGTCCCTCATCGAAGACTGATTGACTAGATCAAATAGCATGAAATCTATGATCAATTGTCCATAGTAGATAGAGAACATCTGTGGAGGGTTGTGGCTGTGACTCAAGTTCTGTGTTCAGTGGTGTTATGAAAATACCTATGATCTGATTAACTATTTGTTTTGACTCACCTGTGTGATTTGAGCATTGATAGCTGGCGGGGCTTTATTCTTCATCCTTACATGTGCTTGGGAATGTAGTGGCCTTCTTGAACTGCTGTAGTCCAACAGATGTGGGTTGAACCACAATGCCATTAGGGAGGGAATTCTACAACTTTGACCAAACAACAGTGAAGGAACTGAAATATATTTTCAAGTCAGGATGGTTGGTGGTCCTGAGGGGAACTTGAAAGTGATGGTGTTCCCGTGTATCTGCTGCCTTTGCCTTTCTGGAAGGAAGTGAGGTGTTGGCTTTGGAAGGAGCTGTCTGAGGATCTTTGATGAAATTCTGTAGTTCGTCTTTTAGGTCGTATATAAAGTTGTTACTGAGTGTCCATGGTGAGCGGAGTGATGCGTGGGAATGTTGTGCCAATTAATCTTGGATGTTGTCAAGGTTTTTGAATTTGCTTGGAGCTTCATGCATCGAGGATAGTGATGAGTATTACATCACACCCCTGGTTGTATCTTTTAGATAGTGGATAGACTGTGTGGAGTCAGGAGGAGGTGAGACAATCAATCACAATATTCTGAACATCTGACATGATCTTGTATTCTATGCTTTTATGCGTTGAGCCCAGCTGGGTTTCTGGTCAATGATAACCCCCAGGATAATAACAGCAGGGAAGTAAGTGTGTGTAATACTAGGGAATGTCAAGGGGCGGTGGCTGGATTGTCTCTTATTGGTGATGGTCATTGCCTAGCATTTGTCTGGCACAAATGTTGCTTGCCACTTATCAGCCCAAGCCTGGATGTTGTCCTAATCTTGTTGTATTTGAATATCAACTGCTTCGGTGTTTGAGGGGTCCTGAAGGGTGCTGAACATAGTGCAATCATTAGGAAACATCTACACTTCTGACATCATGTTTCAGAAAAGGTCTTTTGTGAAGCAGCAGAAAGTCATGGGCCAAGGACACCACCCTGAGGGACTCCTGCAAAGATGTCCTGGAGTTAAGATGACTGGCCTCTAACAACCACGACCAACAAAGAGACAGTTTGCTTCTTAATACCCACTGAATCCAGTTTTGCTAAGGGGAACTCGAAGTTACACTCATTCGAATGCATCCTTCATGTCAAGGGCTTTCATTCTTACCTTACCTCTTGAATTCTGCTCTGTTATCCACGTTTGAACCAAGGCTGGAATGAAGGCAAAACATGAGTGGCCCTGGCAGAACCAAAAGTAGGGGTCACTAAAGTAGGGGTGTTGTGGCATTGCAATTTTGATGGCACCTTCCAACATTGTACTGATGATCAAGTGTAGATTGATGGAACAGTCATTGGCTGGCTTGGATTTTTCCTGCTTTTCATGCAGAGGACATACCTGGCCATTTTTTAACATTGTGAGGTGTTTGACAATGTTGTAACTGTACTGGAATAGCTTGGCTAGGAGAGCTACAAGTTCCGGAGTACAAGTTTTCAGTTCCGTTGCTATAATGTCATCAGAGTCTGAAAACATTTTAGTATCCAATCAGCCCAATCATTTCTTGATATTACATGATGTAAATCGAATTGGCCAAGACTAGTATCTGTAATATTTGAGGCCACTAAATTAGGTTGTGATGGATTTACTATCAGTATTTCCGGCTGAAGATCAATTTGTAAAGTGCATTCTTATTATTTGCACTGAGGACCTGGATTTTTCCATCATTGAGAATGGGACCTTTAGTGGAGACTCTTCTTCCAGTGAGTTGTTTAATTGTCAACCATCTTTCACGTCTGGACGTGGCAGGACTGCAGATCTGAGATCTGATTTGTCGGATGTCAGATTGCAGAGCTCTGTCTATCACTTGCTGTGTATGCTGTTTGGTGTGTAAATAATCCTGTTTTGTGGCTTCAGTGATTCCCACTAAATCTTGAGGTATGCCTGATGCTTTCCTGGCATGTCTTCCTTGGCTTTAAGTTGAACCAAGTTTTATCTCCTGGATTGATATAATGGTTGAAAGGGAGATATACTGGTCCATTAAGTTACCAATTGTGCTTGGCTGAAATCCTTCGGCTGTTGATTGCTTACAGGACCTCATGGATACCCAGTCTTGAGTCGAAACATTTGTTCCACATATGTCCTATTTAGCAGGTTGATACTGCTGCACAGCAAGATGCAGACTTTCCTCAATGTAAAGGCAAGACCTCATCTCCATAGGGACTGCATGGTGTTTGCTCTTACTGATACTGTCGTGGACAGATTCTTCTGCAGCTGGCAGTATGCTTTAACCTCTTGTCGCTTACTTTGTCATTTATTGCAATCCCAATCTAAAGGCTATGTCCTTTATGATCCTAGCAGCTCAATTAATTCTACTGCTGCTGAAACATTCTTGGTAGTGGACACTGAATTCTTGCATTCAGAATACATTGCGAGCACTTGCCATTCTCAGTGCTTCCTCTAATTGCTGTTCAACATGGAGGAGTGCTGATTCATCAGGTGAGGGAGTACCATACATGGTAATCAATAAAATGTTTCCTTGCATGTGTTTAACCAGTATCCATGAGCCTTCAAGAAGTCCAGAGTCAATATTGAGAACTTCCAGGTCAATTACCTCCCAACATTGTGCCACCATCTCTCTGCAACTATTGTGTTGATGTGCCAGGGCATATACAACAACAGTGATGGTGATAATGGTTTCTAGAACATTGCAAGTTATTATTCCATGAGTATGATTATGTCAGGCTGATGCTTGAATATTCTGTGAGTTAAATCTTTCAAATCTACTCCAAAACCTCAATTCTCCCAATTCTGACACTAGCTCTTGGATGTTAGGAAGGTGGACTTTGCAGGGTTTTCAGGGCTGCTTCTATCATTGTCTTTTGCTCTGTCTAGGTCATTGCCAAGTGATTTACTCGATATTGTGTCTTGAGATATTGCAGCGATTGACACAACCAAAAGTTTTACAAGGTCCTTCTGAACTGCAGTTAAGAGTCCCTACCCATTTTTTTGTCTGAGGTTATATGTAGGCCAAACCAGGCAAGAGTAATTTTTCCAACTATCGGCAATGAATTAGTCTTAATTTCAGTTTGTTCTTTTTTACATTTAATTGAAATTCCAACATCTGAGAGGACTTGAACCTAGATTCCAGAGTACTAGTTGAGATTCTGATTAATCATCAAGCCATAACACCACAAAGCATGACTCCTGATGTGGTTGTAGTTGATGTGAGAATTGCTGGAATTGTAGATAGTGAGGAATAACAAAAAATGATGTAGCAGATACGGATAAGCTGTATAGATAGATAGAGAATTGGCAGCTGGAGTTTAATTCGGATCAATGTGAGGTCAAAGGCAAGAGGAAATTATACAGTAAGTTTCAGGACACTTATGGACTTTGACATAAAGGGATTTTGGGGTCCAAGTCTTGTAGTTACTTGAAACGGTAGAACAAGTGGATAATGTGGCAAATAATGCACACAGCATTCTCGCCTTCATTGGTCATAGCATTGAGTATAAAATTTGGAAAGTCTTGCATCAACTGCATAAGAAATTGTTCAGGCCACATTTGGAGTTATAAGTGCAGTTTGTTACGCCAAACAATGAGAGGGATGTGGGGGTGTTGAGTTTGGAGGGGGTGCAGAAGATTTTTCTTTTTCTTTCCTGAATTGCAGTCCATTCCCTACAAGCAGTGGTTGACAAACTTGGACTGTTAGAAAGGGGAAACCTGATTTAAAAAAAAGCTTCCAAAATTATGACAGACGTGAATAGGGTGGATATTTGGGTTTCTTTGCGAAGGGGGAAATGTAAAATGCTGGGGCCATACATTTAAGGTGAGAGGTGAACATTTAAGGGAAACATGCAAGGAATGTTTTCTACTCAGTGAATATTGGCTGCCTGGAACACACTGCCAAGCGAGAAACTGGATATGATTGCAAAGTATGAAAGATATTTAGATAGACACATGAACAGAAAGAGTAGGGATATATGAGCTATATGCAGACAAATAGGATTAGTTTAGAATGGCACCATGATGATCACAGTCATTGTGTGCTGAAGTGCCAGTTCGTGTGCTGTAATGTCGTATCGTCTATGATATGGTTTGGATTAAAAATGATATGGGAATGATGCAAGGGTGATATCAGAGCTAAACATTTTGGCACAGCAAGTTGTGAGGTATTGCAATACATTCCCTGTAAATGTGATAGAGGCACGGGAAATTGAGGCATCTAAGAGACCACTGCATGTTTATTTGGGTAATAATTGTGTGCAGTGATATGCAGAAAAGGCAGAAGGTTGACATTAGAAAATAGAGTCTATGGAGACATGATGTATTGAATGGCCACCTTTGGTGCCCTTATAATTCTGCAATGTCCTGATTCTCTGCCACAAAATATGTTTCCACAAATGTATCCACCTAAGTGTGGAGGTAAGGGACGGCTTGGCAATTTTTTGGTTCTTTGCAAGCACGCTAGGATATTCTATGCTTAATTTCAATAGCTGAGAACGAGATGAAATCTGATACTGAATGAACATCTCAATAAAATAACAATGATAACTTACATTTTCTTGTGTGAAAACTGCTCTATATAATGGCATGTAGTTAATAACAGTACGCAAAAAATCAAAACAAATTATATGATTAATCCATTTTTATGTTATTATGTTGTATAATCTTCGGATAGATCACTGAGTTGAAATGTGTATTTAGAAGGCTTAAAGAACGAAAAGAAAAAAAAACAAAAACAGTACAGAAGAGGAACAGGTTCTTAGGCTCACCAAAGTTGTTTCAACACGTAATATCTTTCTAAACTCAAATCCTTTGGATCTATGCTATTCTTGTCCTTGTATTTCCTGCCAATTCGAATATCTATCAAGAGGTACCTTAAACGTTGCCTTTATACCTGCCTCTGCCATCTCATCTGGTACCATATTCCTGCCATTTAGCTACGTCTGTTTCAAACACAGACATAGATGTGCCTTTCACATCTCCTTTAAAGTTAAACCCTGTTTACCTTAGGCCTATATCTCTGAGTAATTGATATTTCTACCCTGGTAAAGACTCTAACCACTCATTATATCCATGCCTCTCGTAACTTTTCAAATATCTGTCAGGTAGCTCCTCATTCTTCGATGTTTAACTGTAAACAGGCCAAGTTTGTCGCATCTCTCCACATAGCTAACACGCTTCAAAGAAGACAAGTCCTGCTAAATCGTTTCTGGACCCTAGTCAAAGCCACAACATCATTCTGAAAATGTGACAACCAGAGCTAACAGAATATTGCATTTGTGGCATAACTAAGATAATAAATAGCGAAGCTGGAGGAACACAGCAGGCAGACAACATCAGAGGAGCCAATCGGGACCCTTCTTCAGAACTTTATAAATCCAGCACCTGTCGTTTGTGCTATCTTTGTGGCATAACTAGTGTAGATGCAGCTTCAAAATGCAATAACAATGTTTGTACTATATGCTTCGACTGATTAAGGCGAGCATGCCATATTCCTTCTTGATAAATGTATCCATGAGTGATGCCACTTGCAGTCAACTGTGGATCTGTACGTCCAGTTAACACTGTGTGTTGAGGCTACCAGGGATACTGTCATTTACTGTAAACAGCAGACCTGCATGAGATCTCACAAAATGTATCAGTTCACATTTGACCAGATTAATTTCTATCTTCCATTTGTCAGCCAAAGTCTCTAGCCTATCTATATCCTGCCATATATTCTGGCAAGCCTCCTCACTACCTTCAGCGGCCACAATCTGAGTGTTGTTTGCAAATGTATTAATCTGGTCACAGACAATCTCCTCCTGCAAATCATACATATCTCTGATCCCTGTGGAGTACCTCTTGTCACAGATCCCCATTCTGAGAATACTCAACCATTGTTACTCTCTGTCTTCTATGACTGGGTATTTCTGTAATCATTATGCAAACTCAACGTGGATTGCATGTGACTTCACCTTTTGTATTGGAATTCCATGAGGGACCCTGTCAAAGACCTTTCTGCTGTCCCTGCAGACACTACCTGGACTCATCAATCATTTTTATTATTTTCTCAATGCACCGAAAACAAGCGTACCAGGTCACAATTAATTGAATACTGATTTATTATGAATCAATAATTCTCATTGAATTCAACAATGGAGTCGGTACTTCCAATTCAAAGTGAATGGTATTATGCTGTCCAGTTTGTATTTCACTCCCCTGACGAGGTGCATTATTCATAATAGTGGTTCTAGTAATTTTAGTTCAAAAGATCTAAAAGTTTGGCTTTAATGTTGTCTTCATCAGTCCATCTGAGTTACTTTTCAAATATTTCGAAGACTCCCTTTTTAAATATTTAGATTGTCCCTTTGCCAAAATTGAATGGAATTATCTTTTTTCTGGCCCGGAAGCGCTCGGATTTACTCCTGTGTGGGGTGTGTAGATGGCGTGGAGTGTTGTGACAATGAATGTACAGGGAAAGTTGTTGTGATAAAACAACCCTGCTTGAACCATGCGTGCACACGCATTGTGTCTGTAGCCAATCCGTTCATGCGGATTACAGTTTGTATATCATCTTAAAGAAGACAGAGGATAGTGAAAAAACTTCTGTAGACAGCCGAATTTGAGGAGTATATTCCGGTTGACAGTGATGACAAAACTGGTGTGATGATCAAATAAGGTTATGTATAAAGATTGATATTGGTTCCATACTTCTCTTGGATTTGCTACACATTAAAAATCCGCCATTGTGGTTTTTGACGGGGAAGAAACTACACTGAGATTTCCATCATTGACTGTATCCTCTTGAGGATTATTTCTGGGGGCATGTCCTGTGGCGGACAGCAATGAAATCCTCCCTATAATTTCCACAGTCAGTCCTGTCTCCTTTCTTGAAGGTAATCACAATTGCAACGTTTCTGACGTAGTTACTTGTACAGTTTTCAAGATTTTCTCTCGGCCAAGTTGACTATTTCACTTAATACATCCAGTGTGCATGGGTGCTACATGCAGCCAATGTTCCGTAGATGTGGTGCCACAAACCACAAATGCTTTATCATTCAAGCCGTCAAACATTGTGAATTTTGTTGCAATTAATTTGATGCATAAATGTTGATTTTTTTTTCTAGCTATTGACCTGCTGTTCTGGCTGTAGTATGTAGGTGGTTAACCAATTTTTTTTTTCGACAGCAGTTTCCCATAGATATTTATAGCAATGCATTCATGTCAGTGAATGTCAAGATGGGCTGATTAGATTGCAATTGCCAGACATATTAATTTCCTGGCACTTGTACAGAACAAATTTGACTTAACATTTGTCAGCAGAAGTATCTGTATTGTCCACATATTATATTTCAAAATGAAATGCTTCCACATCAGAGGTGTCATTTATGGTACTGAATTTAAGTGAGTTTTATGACATCTGGAGTCATCATGGAGGGAAAACGATACAGTTCCTTCAGGCGGACAGTGATATCATGAGAACTGAATCAAATTGAATGAATATCCCTGAGGGCGTTAAGCAAATGGTTGCTAAACTATTTACATATGAATAGTTTTTGTTTTCAAATGCTTATATTTTTGTTTCCAAATGTGATATCTGTGCAGCATCATACTTCACTGAGTTGTTTAATTTCCCACCAGCATCTATGGCTCGAAGCAACAGGACTGCAGAGCATTTATCTGGACAGTTTTCTGTGAAATCATTTCGATCTTTCACTGCGACTTGCTACTTATTTTGCTTAGCCGTAAAAAATGTAATATGCTGTCGATTCATAACATTGTCATCTCATTTCGAGATATTCCTGACGTGCTGTCCTGCAAAATTCATTGAATATGTGTTGAACATCTATCTTTCCATTGAAGATTAACACATGCATTTACTGGTCCATGATGTGATTGATTATATTTGAACATACTTGCAATGCCATGCATGTTCTAAAATCTCATGAATACACAATCCTGACATTCTGGACATTTTCAAAGGATAGGCTGTTTTGCACCAGGATAGTTCTGTGCAATATTCAGAAGAAAATCTTCAATATGAAGATGGGTTTCTATTTCCACACAGATCCCACAAAACAGCCTTTTATAGATGGTCTCGTGACCGGTTAATGGGGTAAAGTATTTTATCTTCTGTCCTGTCGGTTACTTCCTCACTCAGTAAATGCCTAGTTGAAGCAGCAATGCCATCTAAGGCCCAACCACACCAGCCAGTAGACATGCTGCAAATTCATTGGGGTTGGTGGTTACCAAAGTCCCTTCATCTAAGTGCAGTCTGCACCCTCTCCAAATTGACAGCTGAGTCAAAGTGATCTACAGTATATTGGAATTATTCACGTCTACATCTGATAAGTTGAACAGGAGTGGAGTTTGTCCATTTTAATTATGTTCAACCTAACACAGTGAGACATCAAGGAACGAGGAGTCAACTTTGAAAACTCACCCACCACCTCATTCTTGACTGTATAGAGATATGCTGTCACATATATTGTGCCTCTCCTCCTACTGACAGATCAAGTGTAATAATTCTGATAGTTTTCCTTTAGAATTATTGTGAGGGGCAATTTTCTAAGGATGACCATGTCTATGTGTTGCTTGTTGCAATCAGTTTGACTTTTTCCTGAGCATTTGGACTTTCTACCAAGTATCAGTATGGTCCAGTTTAAAGGACTTAACGTGTTGAGTTTGTTGTTGTTTCTGGCACCTATGTCTATCAGTTGGGATGTTCTGATTCATACCTTTAAAAAGTGTTAGCCGTTCAATCGAAACAATTGACTGATCAAACTAGTTTAGAGCCCATTTAAGAGAGAATAATATTACCTTGCATTCAAAGGTTGACCAGACCAGATGAGAAAGGTCTCATTTACTAAATGTCGTGGGTCTGATGATGTCTTATCATGTGCCATACTTGGAAGTAAGAATGAATTTGATTTGTTCAACCTAATTGCTCAACTGTCGAGAAGAAAACGAGAAAATGTACACTTTGAGCATGATTATATCTGAGACTTTGTAAGCATCTTAACTTTTTTATCTTCCAGAATTAGAAAAAGCCAATGCGGTTCTCCATGGTGCAGGCAAGCTAAACAAACAAATACAGGCATAGTTAAATTGTCATTTCCAAATTAGATAAATATATGTCTCCCAACTATTGTTCTGGCCCAGCTAATGATTAGTTGATTCTTATGAAATAGGAAATATGCTCTGTAGAAACAACAATGCTTGCTAGATTAAGTCAATGAACATTTTAACATCCCTGAAAGACAATGACAATAACAAAGTCACGCATGCTCAAGGTCCTCCACATTGTGCAACTACTTGTGAAAAAACACCCTTTTATTTGAGATAATGAAATGTGAGGCTGGATGAACACAGCAGGCCCAGCAGCATCTCAGGAGCACAAAAGCTGACGTTTTGGGCCTAGACCCTTCATCTGATGAAGGGTCTCGGCCCGAAACGTCAGCTTTTGTGCTGTGTTCATCCAGCCTCACATTTCATTATCTTGGATTCTCCAGCATCTGCAGTTCCCATTATCACTCACACCCTTTTATTTGAAACTGGAAACAATGAGATAGGTTCTATCCACATCTACAGTGTGTGTTTGTGTGTGTGTGTGTGTGTGTGTGTGTGTGTGTGTGTGTGTGTGTGTGTGTGTGTGTGTGTGTGTGTGTGTGTGTGTGTGAGAGCGAGCGAGAGAGAGAGAGAGAGATCCGTGATAATGGAAAACACTGAAGCAAGATAATACACGGAAATTATGTTGTCACGAAGACTGACATTAATTAGCATATTAACACTTATGAATTTGTGAGCTTCCAATACATTGTCTTGAATTTTAAACTTCTACTTCTCGTAAAATTTGTACTTATATTTTTTTTATCTTCTGAATGATTGTCCTCAGATCTTATTCATCAGATAAAAGGAGGAGGTAAGTAATGATAAGAAAAATGCAGAATTGAATGATATTTGGGTAGATTTGAAATAATATTTGACGAAAATTGAGAATGGGATAGTTTGGAACAAAAATACATGTAAGAGCATTGGGACACAAGTAGCTATTGAAAATTTCTGAGCAATTCGTAGTTGAAACCTAATTTTAAAAGTATGTTAGTCACTTCATTTTATGCACAAGGTTGAAAAAGCGAATTAATAACATAGTTATTTCAAATTACGCACAGATTAACAAACTTTACTTTTTTCGTATACAGCGTGTCACTGCTCTTTTCCAGAAAATTTATTTACTAGTATTGACAAACAGCCGCAACTGGCTTTTTATCAATTTTCAATTACCACACTAACCAATAGGGCAAGGACATTCTTTCATCTTTACAAGGATTCCGTAATGAATCTGTCATTTTCTGAAGAAGGGTCCAGGCCTGAAACGTCAGCCTTCCTGCTCCTCTGATGCTGCTTGGCTTGCTGTGTTCATCCAGCTCTGCAGTTTGTTATCCCCATTATTTCTGTAATGATCTTCCACTCAACAATGACCAATTTTCTGTTTTGAATGGGAAGTGAAAGGAATTAAAGTAGGTTTTTGTGCACAGTATTCTGAATTTCTTAGAATGAACTTAAACCCATTCTGCAATAATACTTTCATTAGAAGAAATCAGGTATTATGATTTAGACACTGCAATCATGGAATATTAGCATTTGAACATTTGTGGCAATCTTAAATTATCAAACAGATGTTAAGCTGAGATCATGTTTACTCACTTATTGTACATGTAAAAACCGTAGGGAATCCTCAACCTATCACTTACAAAAGAAAACTCAAGTCCATGATACCACCTTTTTAAAAAAATTCTGAAACTATCGCTTTTTGTCACACCATTCGCCATCAGGCATAAAATAAATTATTAAATATTAGGGTAGAATGCCATGTAAAAATGTGACTATAAAGAATACTATCGAGAATTTTAATTCAGATCATGAAATATTACTTTGAATCTTATTTTTTTTTCTTTAAAATTGATTGTCAAATACATTAATTTTCCCATTGTGAAAACGGTGACACAGTTGAAGTATCAAGGGACTAGAAATCTATCCAATATTCAATAAAAATGGGTTAGAATTCTGAGAAGATGAAGATTGCATTCAATGAAACCTGGAATCTATACCGCGGCAGATAACTGCTGTTGATTGTCGTCACAATCCATCCGGTGCATTTAGAACATGAAATGAAGATAATCTGCCATCTTTACTTGTTGTGGACCATAGGTGACTTCAGATGCATAGCAACGTGATTGATTGCTAACTACTCTATGGAAAATAAGGATGTTGGCAGAGTTAGGAAATCTCAAATACCAAAAATGAATGACAATTTAAAAAATAGCATCTAATACCTCTAAAATACATGGAAGGAATGCACCAAACATAAGCCAAAAATATTCTAGATGTTGTCTGTTTAGTCAAATAAGAAAAGAAGAAAAGTATATATAAGGTTCCAGAAACTGAAATTAGATAAGACCATTGAGGAATATAAAGGAAGAAGGAAAGCTATTAAACAAGGAATTCGGAGGCTGAAAGGGACCATTGAAATACCATTCACAAGTTGGATTAGAGAAAATGGCAAGGAAATATACATGTATATTTAGAGAATTAGATTAGCCCCGGTAAAGCCAAGCCCACTCCAGGCAATGGAGAGACTTTATCTGTGGAACTGGAGGAAGTGAGTGATTTTTTCAAAAAATTCACATTTGTATTTGGTAAGGAGAAGAACAC
Source organism: Stegostoma tigrinum (assembly GCF_030684315.1). Taxonomy (NCBI): domain Eukaryota; kingdom Metazoa; phylum Chordata; class Chondrichthyes; order Orectolobiformes; family Stegostomatidae; genus Stegostoma; species Stegostoma tigrinum. The sequence continues at coordinate 15,248,836 of NC_081387.1, read as the reverse complement.
AGTTGATGCTAATCTTAAGGAGGAATATACTGGGATTCTATGGCATGTCGACATGAAGAAGGAGGAGGTATTGGGTGCCTTTAAAAATGTTGAGGGCTGAATCATATTTAACATTGGATTACTAAAGCAAGTGAGCAAGGACAAGTGTGTGGCATGGACAGATTTTTGCACCCTTCATAACAGCAGACGAGGTCCAGAGAACTGAAGACTAACCAATGTAATTCAGTTGCTTAAGCAGGGCACCAATGATAATACAGGAAAGGATAGGCCCAACAGTCTTACACCAGAGGTAGAGAAATTATTGGACAAGCATTTCAAAAAGACAGCTCCTATTGAGGGCTGTCAACAAGGCATTGTGAGAGGGTGATTTTGCCCACATTTTGATTGATTTTCTTTTGAGGAAACAATGATAATCATTGATGAGGGTAGGATAGTGAATGTTGTCTAAAGAATTTGTCAAGGTTCCTTACGGTAAACTGGCCCAGAAAATTAAGTCATGTTGGATCTAGGAGTCGGCAATATGGGTGCAAAATCGGTTTGGACATGGAAGACAGTTGTGGAGTTTTTTTTTGTTCTCTCTGCCTGGAGTTCTGTGACCAGTAAGACAACAGACTAATCTTATCACAGTCCACGGATTCGCACATTACAGCCAATCCCCACCATAAAGCACAGCTTTGTCTGTCTAACATGGAGCAGTACACGTCTAATTAATGTGGTGATACAGTTAAAACTTGGAAGAACAAAATGGCCTATCTGCCGTCAGGATTGTTGTGTTCTACAAAGTCTAACTGTAACGCAGCAAACGTAAGAAAAGTTTCGGTTAGGGTGAGGATAAACATATCTGCCAACAGTTGATGTTTATGTACTCCTCCATGTTTAAAACAACCATCAAGGAAACGTTGAAACTGTGAAACAATCAGAAGGAACTGTGAGTACAACGTCATATCCATTGCAGAGATTGGCAACATTACTAACTGTGTTTCCAAAATGCATGGCTTCTATCATGGAGCTTGGGTAGGTATTGGAGGAACCGACGAAAGTAAAAGTTTAAATTCAGCAATCTGCCGGCCTCACCCGTTTTCATTTAAAAAAAAAGATCAGGAAGACTCTACTTTGTGTAGATTTTTGAGACAATCTAAAGTTTAAAACAAAAACACCCTGCAGCATACTATACGGCACAGCCGTTGTGTGAAGTTGGATAGATTTCCAGCAAATGGATTTCAGATTTTCAAAAATGCAGCTCACCAGCGCATGCTCAAGGACAGTCAGCACCAGATAGTCAATGCTGCCATCGTCAGCGAAGCAGGCATTGATAGTAGATAACTTGAACTGTATTAAAAGGTATTTTTTTAACGTTAGGATGCGTGGGAATGGGAGATCGATGTAAGAGCTCCCACAGTGCACTCTGAAGAATGGCTGAGTGCCATGTATTTTCATCCAAAAAAAATCAAAGTAATTCTAGATCTAGATTGTGGCAATCAAATGAGCTAATTATCAAGTGTCTGTGAAAAATATTCATGAAATAATGATAACTGAATAATGAGATTTGGAATGACTACGTAAAAGAAAAAAATCGTCTCAGAAGAAGATAGGCAAGCAGGAGAAATTTAATTTAAGCATGGATCTCAGTTGGCATAATTGGATTAGGTAGCGTGGAGGGAAAATGATAACTGATTAATCGCTACCTTCCAAAGAAGAAATGGTTTGATCACAGGAAAGGAAAAATCATTGAAAAGGAGAGATTGGCCAAACAAATTGATAAGTTTTTGGGTAACAAAAAAAAATTAAATTACCATAAGGAAGTAAATGTGCTTAGGAGATAGAAAAACACTACCTTTCATAGGAGAAGTAATATGCAAGAAAAAATGTTTCACAACATTTTGAAAAATCACACACACATATTTTAACATACATATGGACATAATAGGGAGAGGGGAGATCAGGGAAGTATAGAATAGATGGAAGTAAAGCTGAAAGGGAAGAGAAAAGCATTTAGCCAAAGGAATGTGCAAAGTCCAGCCTGAGGGAATCAATATCAAAGAATCGAAACTGTTAACAGCTGACGATGGGTTGTGTGCTACAGCAGTCCATGTGACAACAAGGGCTGGTGTGCAAAGTTAAGTTTAAGGGGATTGGAGAAAATCCCAGAACTTAAAAGTGTTGAATTCAATATTCAGTCCAAGTGAAAAGAAGAGATGGCAATGGGTGCTGACCTTTGCTGGAGCATTCCACCAAGCCTTAGACAGGAAATTTTGGCAGGGAAAACAGAGGTGTGTTGAAGTAGCAGGTAACAGGAAGGTCAATGTCATTTTTGTGGAAAACAAGTAAGTGTTTTGCAGATTGGTCTGAGTTTTGTCTCCCCAATGTACAGCATTCAATGCAGTCCACTACTTTGAGTGAAGTAAAGTAAAATTGCAAGTTCAACTAGAAGGTGTGTCTGGAGCCTGGATGGTGAGGAGGGAGGAAGTAATCAGGTGTTAGACCTTTAACAAATACATGCGAAGTTGCTGAAGGGGTGTTGAGAGTGAAATAAGAGTGGACAAATGCATCTTGAAGTGAATGGGAAGGCTGATAAGGGAAGACATAGGAACTAATGATAGGTGGTAGCACCCCGTTGGACGTGGTGGAAATACTGGTTAATGATTCTTTGGATGTTGACCCTCGTGGGGTGAAGAGGGTGGGATGTGAAGACCAAGAATACCTTATTGCTGTCGTGCGAGAGAAGAGAAGAGTTGAGGAGAGAAGTGCAGAAAATGAGTCTGAAATTTCGGAGAATCTTATCAACTACTGGCAGAAAATCTCTATTGAGGATGAAAGTAGACAGTTCTGAGGCTCTTTTTTGAAGCTGGCAAGCTTGAACAGGTGTGGCGATGACAGAAAAACTGGAAATATTGAATAGAGTTTCCAGGAATGTGATGATCCACAGTCAAAGTAATTATGGGAGTTGGTAGGTTTCTATTGGATATTGGTAGGCAGCAAATCATGAGAAATGGAAACGGAGTTGCTGAGAAATGAATGGAAAGAATCAGAGGTGGAAGAGATTAAAGTGAGCACAGGATGGAAATTGAAAGAAGAATTCATGAACTCTTCCAAATCTGGACAAGAGAGGGAACTTCTGAAAATAATTGATTTTTGTTCTTTCTGGCTTTCAGAAATGCAAGATGCAACAATTTAGAGCAACCCATGAAGTTCTGTAGACTTCCTTCCTTCCCTTTCCCTTTGACAGCAAGCCCTCTCCAAACCCCAACTCGTGGCACTTATTTAGTACCCATTCATAGATTCTGCTTTCTGATATTGAATGCTCTGTATTTAGGGAAAAAAGGCCTTAAGTTTTATCTCCCTGCACACTGACCACAATGAGTTTCAGGATCAATGTGATGATGGACTGTTTGTTGCTCGCCTTTGCCTCAGTGCCTAGTTCTTTATAAAATAGTCCTCTTGCCACCATAAAGATGTTTTCAACCACCTCCATCACACTGCCTCCAACCGGAACCCTACCTCTTGCCTTTTACTGAACTCAATCAGTTTATTGAGAGCTTTTGAACTGACATTAATTGCCTCAATTTCTCTACCACTCTAAACCCTGTGAAGTTATCTCCCTCTGAGGTGACTGCACTTGATGCTCTTATATCCAATCCTGACTTTTTAAATCAAGCCTGCTGAGAATGGTGGTGTTGTCTTTGTCTGTCATGCTGACAGGATGTAGAGGGTGAGCGTGAGCTCTCGGACAAATCTTCAAACCTCCCCCAGACCATGCTCGCACCATTGAAAATCAAGGTATTCTCTTCACAATGGTCACAAATTCAATTGCTTCTTGTGATCTCTACCACACCCAACTCCCTCAAAATCATATCCTCCCAATCCTTCGCCCTCCCACATTCCAACTTCAGTGCTTCCAGTAACATTTTCTTCACCAATTCAGTTCTGAAGAAGGTTAACCGAACCTGAAATATAAATTCTACTTCCTCTCCATTGATGCTGCCAGAAGTGCTGAACATTTCACCCCCCCCCCCCCCCCCGCCCCACCCTCCCCCTGGAAATTCTGTTTACTTTTTTGTCCTGTGTTGCTATTTCCAGCAATCCATTTTTCCACGCTGCTTTGGATCAAAGTTATGAATCAAATGACACAAATCTAAGTCTATTGAAGGGGAGTGGTTGAAGATTGTTGGTGGAAAAAGAAAAAGGATGTTCCTGGTTTATTTGGATAAAGAATTTGGTGTAGAAGAATGGAGACTCTGTCCTATTACCTGTTCTGGAATCTTTATGAATCTCGCCTGAGCCTTTACCCTCCCCTGAACTTTTACGTTTTCTATAATTTTCCACGAGCCAACACTGAACTACCCCAACTCCCTATACACATGTTATGTAGGGGACTGATGTGGTTCAAGGAATCAGCGCATCACGTCTTATCAAGGGCAAGTATGTATAGGCAATAAAGGCCAGCCAGCCAACGATACCACGTCTCACAAAAATGAATAAATAAATTCAAAAAGCTGTATCTGCAGCATCAGTTATGCAATTCACCAGCAGAATTTGGTCATGATTCACTGGGGGTTCTTGCCATTGGAACAATTCCCTCATTCCCATGTTAGTGCGTTTATCTCATGAGTTTGAAATAGAAGCAGAAATTGCTGTTAAAAACTCAGCCGGCCCTGCAGCTGCTGAGTGAGATGCTCCGGCCACAGTTCCCCTGCTCTGCGCCTTCTTTTCCTTTATATCTCTTTTTTCCGTCCTTACTGTGATGACTTTTTTTTAAACTTTTAATGTCATAGCCTTGCCCAGATGGAAATTAAGGAGGTGACTCATGTACCAGAGGCTAAATCAGGCAAGCCGCACATCAGGCCAGCGAGAGAGAGGAGTCTCGGATCGAAAGCTGACACAGAGGGCTTTTCCCAGTCCACATGCCAGTGCATTGAGTCATGGTCCTTCCAGGCTGGAGGTGAAGCATTGGGCTTTGAAGCCTGCCATGGTCTGGACCTGGGTACGGTGCATTCTGGAGGATAATTGCTGGTGTGGACTTGGTGAAAAGGGTTGTAAAGGACATTTTATCTTTAGGCTGAACTTTTATTTATTCTTTCAAACCCGCACCAAATACTTAAATATCTGTGCCTAGATATCTCGTAACAAAGATGTTTCCATAAATGATGACATTGTAAACTTTTCACTGCACTCATTCGAATGCAAATGACAATAGAGCTAATTCAGGATCTGTGGAGAGAAATTAGAGTTAACGTCTTATGTCCAGTGATACATCTTCAGGACATGTAATCCCAGTCATAATCCCAAAGTCACTGTTTTTTTTTGTTCTTCTTGTTGATTTCACCCCAGCTGCCCATGTTCCTTCAGCACAATTTGTTTCCTCTTTCTACCTCTTTCTTTGGTACCTATGTGGACCACGACAGTTGGGCCTTTCCCTCCAATTCCAGGTTCCTCTGCAGCCCAGGTGATATATCTGGAACCCGGGACAAAATGGAAAATAACCTCTGAATATCCCCGATTACAGCTGCATTTCTCCTCTCTCTCTCTTTGCTTGAATGGCTCTGTTCAGTTTGCTCGTCCTCCGTCCAGCGATCCCTATCACTCACACAAGGAAAACAAATATCAAGCCTATTAAACAAGCTGAGAGATTAGACTCCTTCAGTACTACCTCCAGGATTTCGCTACCTAACCCCGCTCATAGCTATGCTCTCCTGGTCCAGACCACTGGCGGAATTTGAGGTAGTCAATTCTAGAGGTGTGACACTGATTGACAGCACATTGGGAGATTTCCCACTGCCTGATATGTCAGTATTCAGACCTAAGACTCTAGCTCGTCAGCCTTGAGCTTGGAATTCCTCAAGCAACCAATATTTGCTATAGATGTGGTCATTAGGTACTAAGTAGAGTCCACTAGCTCCTCCATCATAGAATTACAGCAGATATTTTAACCCTGCATATCTATGTTTATTACCTAGTTCTTTGTTTTTTATTTTAAAAATATCATGCTGGTCTTGCCGTTCGTAAATGCTAAATATTTTTCCGTGACCTTCAATCACTCAATAGCCTCTAAGAGACGGTCAAATTAGTAGTTATCACCAATCGATATAATGAAGGGATGCCTGTGATTTCAATCTCTTGTGCTGGGTCCTGGTACTGGGCTTCAGTTTATTTTGTTTCAAAAAACAAAAATAAATCACAAACTATGAGCAAAAAACAAAGTAACTCACTAAAAGCCCGTGTGCAACGAAATTCCGTGCTGCCTCTAAATTCCCTGAACGAGGTCTCACGTTGCATGCGATCTCTGTTTGCTACCGCACTTATTCTTTTCAACAGATGTGGGGTGAGCTTCGTGACTCAAACTGTTAAGCTTCAACTATGCTTAACGCCTATTAAGCCTCCCTTCAGGTTTCACGTGTTGGGAAGACTAACATAGCATGCATGTTGTTATTGTTAGATAATAAAATGTGAGGCTGGATGAACACAGCAGGCCAAGCAGCATCTCAGGAGCACAAAAGCTGACGTTTCGGGCCTAAACCCTTCATCAGAGAGCTCGGCCCGAAACGTCAGCTTTTGTGCTCCTGAGATGCTGCTTGGCCTGCTGTGTTCATCCAGCCTCACATTTTATTATCTTGGAATTCTCCAGCATCTGCAGTTCCCATTATCTCTGATACTATGTTGTTATTGCTCATTGTTTTTGTGCAATAACATGTAATGTTCCTCAAATGTGGTGACATTGTAAACTTTGTCTTTCATGTGGCACTATACAAATACCTTTTGAAATTCCATGTATATCAAATCAAAAGCATTAATCCCATCGAGTCTTTCCCTATCATTTCAGAAAAGGAACAATTGGAATTAATTCGGAAAGATATTGGTAAGACATTTGTTCGCATGTGCACTAACTATTCCTGTATCATTAACCATCACAATATATTTTGTGAGGTGAATGTTATGTTGTAATCGACTAAAAGAAGACAAACAGTAAGAATTGATAGAGAGATCCAATTATTTAAAAAACAAACCTGAACTGTTTTTACTGATTGTTGTCGCAATGTAGATCATACTGCAGCCTTGCAGTACCAAAGGCACAGGCTCAGTCCTATCCTTGGTTAGCAGTGTGTGTGTGTGGTGTTTCCAGCTTTGTTTTTTTCCCTGTTACAGCACAGATTTTTGCACTGTCTTCTTGTTCCTTCTCACTGTCCAAAGATGTGCAGATTATGTAGGTTGGCTGTGGTAAATTGCCCATAATATCCAGGGATGTGTACATTTGCCTACATGCCTATATTTCCATAATGAAGGGTTATGTATATAAAGTACGGATCAAGGGGGGAGGCACTTCAGAGTTTCAGTGCAGATCTCAACAGGTTTAATGGCATTTTTCTGCACTTTACAGTTTCTACGAATACATTGTAGGTGGCGACAATGTCACAAAGTATTTGCAGAGATATATGGAAAAATTAAGCAAGCAGATGAACATTTGACAGATGGAATATACTTTTGAGAAATGTCACATTATGCATTTTGGTAGGAAGGATAAAGGAGCAGAATATTATTCAAATGAAAGAAGGCTGCAGAAAGTTACATAGGAAAATATGGGCATTCTTGTACATTAATCACAGAAGGTTTGCATTCGACCTCCGTGCGAATTATATATCAAAGTAAGATGGTTTTGCCAAAACTAATACTTGTCTAAGCACAACTGGAATATAGGCTTCAGGTCACTCATCTAAGTAAAATGTAATGGCATTAAAGATAGTATATTTTTTTTAAAAAAACAAGACCAGTAGCACATTCAGAGGAGATCGTAAGAAATGCCAATGCCAGAGTCAGAGGTATGACAGAATCAATCTGGAGGAGCCTAGCAGGGGCCGGAAAGCTGACTTTTTTGGGTCAGGACCTTTCTTCAGAAATGGGGGAGGGAGAAGAGGGCTCAGAAATAAATATAGAGAGGAGGCATGGGGCTGGGGAAGGTAGGTGTGATGGTGATATTTAAGTGCAGGGAGGCAGTAATGGAAATTGTTCAGTGAAGTGGGGAGGAGCAGATAGTTGGGAGACAACATGGACAGGATGTGTCATTTCAAGGAGGTGGGGGTGAGAGGGAGGATTGGTCATGGGATGAGGCCAGGGGTGGGGAGATTTTAAAACTGGTAAAGTCGAAATTGAGACCGTTGGGTTATGAGAAAAAACCCAAAGAGCAGAATATGAGGTGCTGCTCCTTCAGTTTCTGGGTGGCATCATTGTGACACTAGATGAGGCCCTCGATGGACCTATCTGTCAGGGAATAGGAGGGGGAGTTGAAATGGTTCACGACTGGAAGGTGTTGATGTGTGTTTCAAACAGAGTGCAGGTGTTCTACAAAATAGTCTCTGAGCCTCCGTTGGGTCTCACCGATGTATAGCAAGTCCAAGGACCCAAAATAACCACCTAGATCAGACAAATGCATCAGCTAATGGGGCCTGCTGCATCTGCTGCCACCTGGAAACTGGAGGAGCAGCATCTCATATTCTGCCTTAGGAGCCTACAAACCAATGAACTCAATGTGGGCTTTACTCGTTTCAACATGTCCCCAGCCCCAGCCTCATCCCATGACCAAGCCTCCCTCTCAGCCCCACCTCCTTGACCTGACACAGCCTGTCCATCTTCTCTCCCGCCTCCTCCCATCTCACTGACCAATCCCCACCACTAACTACCTCACCGTCCCACCTACCTTCCCAGTCCTACCCCTCCTGTCTCTCTTTATTTCAGAGCTCCCTTCTCCCTTCCCCATTTCTGAAGAAGGGCCCTGTCCAGAAATGTCAGCTTTCCTGCCCATCTGATGCTGCCTGACTTGTTATGTTCCTCCCGCTCCACGCTGTCTTCTCCCACATTCAATGGAACTGTGTTGTGAGGAAATGTTGAGTTAAATCTTCTTATAATGGTTTAAATATACAAGAATCAGAGGAAACTTTGTTATAAAATAGGAGAATTTTAGATGAGTTGCCAGAGAACAGGGAAAAACGTTGTTTCCTTCTGCGGGAGAAGGTAGAATCACAATACACGATATTGGAAGAGGGGGATGTGCATTTAAGATACAGATTCTGAGGAATTTCTTATCAGAGACGAAATCGAATCTCTGGTGGCATTTCTTATCAAAGAGGGTTGTTGCATACGGGCCGTTAAAGATGCTCAAGGCTCATTAGACAGATGTTTTATATCAGCAATGGAATCAAAGTTTATCTGGTAAAGTCAAGAAAGTCGAGTTGACGATTGCCAGATTTCCATGATCTCATTGAATGGTGGAACAGAAACAGTGTCCTCAGAGCTCTACTTCTATCGCTATGCTTTAAAATTTTATGGTCTAACATAATATAGCTGAATAAAAGAAAATGATTGCAACAAGAAAGAACTTTTCGTATAACAGATGTTAAACACGATAAATTGAAAATACGATTATATTAAATGGTGATGAACAGATCCATTACTATTACACTTTCGATGCTGTCATGCTATTAGTTCCTTATGGTTGGGTAATTGTAAAAATTAAATAACACATCTTGGATTGAATAGACCAGAGCCCAGTAAAGAGTTGGCTTAACAGCTGTGGTTGAGCCCCAAAACCGGTAATGTGCTGATCAAGAAGATTAACATGTTGCTGCTGAAAAAGATGGTTAATTCTGTGAGAGCTGAAAATGCAATGTGCAGACATAATTGCGTTTACAGCATTTTAGTTTTTTGTATCAGGTAAGGAATGTTCTTTCAATCCATAATGGTATGCTAACTCATCAGCACTGCCACAAATCTTTGTGCGGAAACAAAAAAAGTGTTATTTGTTGTCACTGTTCATTATCGAGCCTGCATATTTAAAAAGATGTTGGTTTCCCGTAAATAATGCAACAGTTTCTTTATCATAAACCTGTGCAACCTGTGGAATTTTCAGCCATCGACTAAAAAAGTATCAAATAACTTGAAGTGTTTGAGGTTGTGTGGGGGAAAACGTAATTTCATTCTGTATTTATGGTCACAATTGAGCATAGAATGAGATTAGAGTCAGGTAATCATCTAGAATTTTCATAACCCAGCTGGATCCCTGAATAATATTTCAAACTTATCTGCAATGATAAGGTAATGGGAAAACACTGCAGGTACAAAAAATATCTGTGTATATAAGAAAAAGATAACAACATTGTAGTGTCAAACTGTGCTATAATGACTACACTGACATATCACTTCCACTCTGTATTTGATCTGCAGAAAGACTGCTTCGTTTAAAGGGTGAAGGTAAAATATTTTTTTTTATTTGATGTTTTAGTGAAAGAAAGAATGTCACATTTTCCAACTGCATAAAGAAAATAATAAATCAGTTCTCAGTGAATGCATGTGTAGGATAGATCATAGGTAATTTCTGGGCTGAAATAATTCAGCCATCATGACACAAATTATTGTATGTCTGACAAATGTGATTTGAGTTTTAAAAAAATGTGAAAGAACCGAATGACTAAAGATGAGACAGAAGTTTAAACAAACATGTCATGTGCAAATATGCAGTATAAAGTTCACGATATATAATAACTTGAGGAGCTGGATAGATTTGTACCAAGTGTGTGGGGCAGTGGTCAGAAAAATTAATTATTGATCGTGAAGATTCAATGATCCCGATTAATTACATATTTTAAAGCAAAGCCGAAAACAACCTAACATATATAGTTAAAAATATCAAAATTAATACGTTGCATCAGTTATCATTGTAAATTATCTGGTACTGCAAGGCATACAAAGATAAGCAAAAAGTACAACACTTATTGTATAACTTTTAAATGATAATATTATGTAATTTTAAACCCAAAAAATGGATTGTTTGTCTGATACACTTCCGAAGGCATAGTATTCAAGCATCACACATTTTGATACGTCGTTTTTTTTGTCATTTGATAGCAAAGAACTTGAATATATCTGAAAAATTCACTTTATTGTTCCTTTGTGTCTTGCACTCAACAGGACAAAGTGAACAAATGACAACTTCTGTTTAAATCCAATGCTGATACTGCAGGAATAACATATCAGTGGGCAAACAAAGACTGATTGGTCAAGGTTTTGCCTTGGATATCCGTTAATCTTGATTCATTTATTCACCTTCATAGGACGTGTGTTGCTAGCTGGGCCAATGTTTCTGGCCCATTCCTCCTTGCCAGAGAGTAGTTAAAACTAAAGCACGTCACTGTGTCTGTGGCCACATGAAAGCCATGCCAGATTAGGACAGCATATTTCCTTACCAAAATAATACTACTGAACTGGATGGGAATTTATCATAATTGATAATGGCAACAGATCATATGTATTCTCTTTCCCCTGTATTTTTATTCAAAAAACATTTCAATATCTGCCGTGATAATATTAAAATGGATGCCCGAGGACAAGTATGATGAGATAATGGATTAGTAATGCATTGACATTACGAACATACCACTGCCTCCATCTTAACTACCATGATTCTTTTGCTATGTAAAAACTGTTCAAGAAGATTAACTCTGATTAGTTAGGCATTCACCTGAGGAATGAACTAATGGTTGCCAGTCAATTATTCCATTGACTTCAAAGACATGCATTAGTTTCACATGTTTTCTCTGTTAGGTAGAAAGGGAAAAATGTGCTCAGAAAAACTCACAACACAACATTCAAAACTATTAGTTCTTGAACAAACATCTGTTGGCTCGTCCCAAGTGGCTGAAATGAATATTGTTAGCCACATTAAGTTATATCAATTAGTGCACGATGTTGCACTTGAGTATACTGAACTCGACATATGTACGTGTAGGCTCTGTCCTTTGCATATAAACTGGACATGTGCACATGTTACTCATATTTCAGCCCAGCAAAATATTTGACAGGCTTTTCTTGTTCACTTCAGACGACTATCCACAAACAAATTAATCAACAAGTTCGGTTTACATGTACACATGCCTGGCTTTTCAGGGTCGATCAATGTCAATGGAAGCCATCTCCAAGGCAATGCTTCTGTCAGTTATTCCCCACCTGCCAAGCAGTTAGGATTGCCATCTCTTGCAGTGTATATGTTGTTTCTTTTTTCCTTTTGAGATGTTTTATTTTGTATTGTGCTGGTGAGTGCAAGACCAAAGAAGTATAAAAATAGTGCATTTAATCAGCAATATTCTGATTATTTTTTCCTACTTCTTCTATCAGAGTTGGTTCAGATTTGCCCAGAATGTACGTTACCTTCTATTTGATTGTCCATTCACTTAACCATGTATAAAGTCCTGCAATTTCTCTTCTCCCCCTCAACTTTAATTCTTTTCTTAGTGAATTCATAAATATGTATTTCAAACAACAGAGGGTATAACAAAAGTTTTTCACTTTTCCTCATCTTTCGCATGAGTCAACTTTAAAATATTATTTTATATATTCTCTTTTTTTGGTTCAAATAAATCAGTCATCACATAATGGGGCTTTTTTTCAGTCAATTATAAAAGACTAGCAGGGCAATTGGAAAACAGGATAGGACTTTTGAAGATTCAAAGTAACAGTTTTTTTTTAAATTTAAGGGCACTGACTTGGGAAGGTCGATGAATAAGGATAGAGAACCAATTAGAATGCAGGAGCCAAAACAAAGTGGTAGCAAAGGTTTTTTTTTTCTAAGAGACATCCTGACTTATTTGAGCGAACAATATGTGATATGTTCAAAATTTATAGATGTCACAAACCTAGACTGGAGAATAAGTTGTAAGGGACATACAGAGATGTTTCAATATGATTTGTACTAGATCCGCAAACTGAAAATGCATGCCAGGTGAAGCATATCTGAGATATTCTTCATAAACTGAAAAGAAAATGGGGAGATGAATTCTATGGCAACAGAATGGGAGAGAGGGATGGTACAAGAAACGGATGTCCTTCTCACCATTTGCTGAAAGTAAGCATGAAAACGCAGTGATAGGTGAAGGCAAATTGTATGTTGGCTTCCACAATGAAATGATTTGAGATCATAAAGTAATGCTTCCAGTTTGACTCTCTGAATCTGTTGAAGAATTTTCTTTGTTTGCATGGAGCGCACCAATGATTTACCAAACTGAATCCTGTGATGGCAGGACTGACATTTTGAAGAGATGTTGGATCAAGCATTATTCAGCTCCTTCATGACAAAATGATGTTCCATTCAATATACGGTTAGAAGCATAAATACTTCGAAGTTTCAGACCCAGCCGTTTGGAAAACATGGACCATGTTTCTGCTCTGAGCAAACAGTTGTACTTATTGGAGTAGTAATTGGACTTTATCTGCAAGTAAATAATCATCAGTCATTGGTATAATTAATAGTTGGCATTACTAAGTAAAAATCAAATTCCCTAATGTACTGTCGAAAACTCAATCCTCCTACTAATGAAAGCCACCACACTTTTTGTCTTCTTAATCCGGGCATGGATATGAAGATCCCTCCGTTCTTCCACACTGCCAATAATCCTGCCAATAACCCTGTATTCTGCATTCAAATTTGGCCTTCCAAAATGAATCCTTTCAATCTTTTCCAGGTTGAATTCCATCTGCTACTTCTTTGCCCAGCTCTGCGTCCTGACAATGTCCAATTGCAACCTACAATAACTATCCACACTATCAACAGCTCCAACAAATTTCATGTCATTGGCAAAATTACGAAACGATCCTTCCGCTTTCTCAGCCAAGTCATTTATATTGTGTTCAGTTCTGGTCACCTCATTATAGGAAGACCATGAAAACTTTAGAGAGGATACAGAGAAGATTTACCAGAATGCTGCCTGGACTGGAGGGCAGGTCTTATGAGGAAAAGTTGAGGGGGAAAGGTCTTTTTTTCATTGGAGTGAAGAAGGGTGAGAGTTGACTTGATAGAGGTGTACAAGATGATCAGACACATAGAGATAGTGGGTAGATGAAGACTTTTTTCCCAGGCTGGAAATGAGTATCACGAGGGCGCATCATTTTAAGGCGTTTGGAGGCAAGTATAGGGGAGGCGTCAGAGGTAGGTTTTTTACACAGGGATTGCTGGTGTGTGGAATGCACTATCAGTGGTGGCAGTACAGTCGGATATAATAGGGAGAGCTAAGCGGCCCTTGAATAGGCACATGATGTCAGTAAAATGTCGGGTTTGGAGGTTAGTTTTGATAGTAGAGTAGGATAATAGGTCGGCACAATATCGTGGGCAAAGAGGCCCATACTGTGCTGTACTGTTCTATGTTCTATGTTCTAAATCAGAAACATTGTACAAGGGAACCAGGCACCTCCTGTTTATTGCCAACCAGCTTTACCAACCATGGAAAGATGATTGAAGCAAAGTCCTTATCAGCAAAAGCGGATCAATGTGGACGCAACAATAATCCCTGCGAACAAACAGTATAGAATCCCTGCAGTGTGGAAAAAGGCCACTTGACCAATTGTGTCTGTACCGACCCACTGAAAAGAATCTCACCTTGATGCTTCTCTCTACACTATCCCAGTAACTCCGCATTTCCTATGTTTAATCTAACGTACCTACATATCCGAGACATGATGAGACAACTTAATATGGGTGATCCACCTATCTTGCACATATTGGGATTGTGGGATGAAATCAGACCACCTGGAAGTAACCCACGGAAAGACACAGAACGTGAAGACTCCACACACACAGTCGGCTGAGGCTGCGATCAAACCCAGGCCCCTGGCACTGTGAGGCAGTAGTGTGAACCATTGAGTCACTGTGCCAATTCTTGACTGAAATGCCTTTCCTATTTTTCTATCTTCTGCAAATAACTTATTTTAGTGCAGGCAACATTCTCTGTATCCTCTCTAAAGTTTCCATGGCCTTCCTATAATGAGGTGACCAGAGCTGAACACGATATTCCAGGTGTGGTCTTAGCACGCATTCATACAGCTGCAGTATAACCTCACAGCTCTAAAACTCAATCCCCCTACCAAAGAAAGCCACCACACTATATGTCTTCCTAACCCTATGAACTTTGGTGGAGACTTTGAAGGATCTATGGACACGGATATGAGGATCCCTCTGTTCCTCCACACTGCCAATAAACCTGTATTCTGCATTCAAATTTGGCCTTCCAAAATGAATCCTTTCAATCTTTTCCAGGTTGAATGCCATCTGCTGCTTCCTTGCCCAGCTCTGCATCCTGACAATGTCCGATTGCAACCTACAATAACTGTCCACACTATCAACAGCTCCAACAAACTTTGCGTCATTGGCAAAAAAACCAAACCATCCTTCCACTTTCTCAGCCAAGTCATTTATAAAGATTTACAACGAGCAGAGGTCCCAGAACAAATCTCTGCAGAGCACCACTGGTCACTGGGCTCCAGTCTGAATAGTTTCAAACTACTACCACCCTTTGTCTACAATTGGACAGCCAATTCTGTATCCAGACAGCCAAATTTCCCTGAAACCCATGCTTCCCTATTTTTGAATGAGCCTACGATGGGGAACGTTATCAGATGCCATGGTAAAATCCATATACATCACAACCACTGCTCTACCTTCATCAATGTGTTTTGTCACATCTTCAAAGAATTCAATATAACTTGTGAGGCATGATATGCCCCTTACAAAGCCATGATGACTATTACTAATGAACCTATGCTTTTCAAAATAATCACAACTACTATCTCTCAGAATCCTCTCCAATAATTTGCCCAGCACATAAATAAAGGTCTAGGCCCGAAACATCAGCCTTCCTGATCCTCCGATGCTGCTTGGCCTGCAGTGTTCATCCAGCTCTACACCTTGTTATCACAGAAGTAAGACTGTCTGGTCTTCAATTCCCAGGATTACCCATTTCTTGAATAAGGAAATAGTACTTGTCGCCCTCCAATCATCTAGTACTTCTCCATGGACAGTGAGGCCTCAAAGGTGATCTCCAAAGGCACAACTATTTCTTACCTCACTTCCCATAAAATCCTTCAGTATATTCCAACTGCCACAGGCATTTTATCTACCCCCATGTTTTTGTTTCAAAATATCTAGCACATCCACCTTCATGACATTAACCTGTTTGAACATATCATCCTGTTTTACGCTGTCCACACAACTACAAGCTTCCTTTTGCTGGTGAATACCAAAACAAAGTGTTCATTAAGGACTTCCCCTACTTCCTTTGACTCGTGGTACAAGTTCCCTCTACTATCCCTGATCGGCCCTAGCCTCACTCTGGCCATCTTCTTGTTCCTCACATAAGTATAGAATGTCTTGGAGTTTTCCTTAATCCTACCCACCAAGGTTTTTCGTGCTCCCTTCTAGATTTCCTCCGTTCCACTCTTCAGCTGCTTCCTGGCTAGCTTGTAACCCGTAGAGCCCTGCCCAATCCTTGGATCCTCAACCTTAAGTAAGCTTCATTCTTCCTCTTGACTAGATTCTCCACAAGGCTCATCATCCAAAGATCTTTCACCTTATCATCCCTTCCTTGCCTCAGTGGGACAAACCTATCCAGCACTCGTAGCAAGTGGTCCCTAAACAAATTCCACATTTCTGTCATGCATTTCCCAGTGAACGTCTGTTCCCATTTATGTTCCACAGTTCTTGCCTAATAGCAATGTAATTCCTCCTCCCCCAATTAAATCCTTTCCCATATCGTCTGCTCCTATCATGTAAAATTCAGATCTTACAGTAACATCATGGAAGGACACATAATTTTCTTTAGTTTACTATAAGGTTTTACTTCTGCAGAACAGAAATCCCGATTTTGAGACAGGCAAGAAATGAACACTTGCTTCTATCACGATGTAACCTCTTGGCCATATTCTTATTGATAGAAAATTTTCATCTGTACACTCCTTGGGGTCTAAAACCAGCTGCAACTCAATGTCAACTCTTGTTTATCTAAAAGTTAGTCACCAGGTAGAAAAGGCCTATTTAATTTAAAATTGCAGCCACCCTTCCACAAACTGTGTTTCTAACAGTTGTTTTTTTGTTATTGTTTCTATTTTTGTAAACAACCTGGATGAAGGTGTACAAAGATGGGTTAGTAAATTTGCAGATGACACTAAGGCCGGTGGAGTTGTGGATAGTGACGAAGGACATTGTAGATTACAGAGAGACATAGATAAGCTGCAGAGCTGGGCTGAGAGGTGGCAAATGGAGTTTAACGCGGACAAGTGTGAGGTGATGCACTTTGGTAGGAGTAACCAGAATGCAAAGTACTGGGCTAATGGTAAGATTCTTGGTAGTGTAGATGAGCAGAGAGATTTTGGTGTCCATAAGACCAGAAGACATAAGACATAGGAGTGGAAGTAAGGCCATTCGGCACACCAAGTCCACTCCGCCATTTAAATCATTGGCTGGTGGGCATTTCAACACCACTTCCCTGCACTGTCCCTGTAGCCCTTGATTCCTTTTGAGATCAAAAATTTGTCAATCTCTGCCTTGAAGGCATCCGATGTCCCGGCCTCCACTGCACACTGCGGCAATGAATTCCACAAGCCCACCACTCTCTGTCTGAAGAAATGTCGTCTCATTTCAGTTTTAAATTTACCCCCTCTAATTTTAAGGCTGTGCCCACGGGTCCTAGTCTTCCCGCCTAACGGAAACAACTTCCTAGCGTCCACCCCTTCTAAACCATACATTATCTTGTAAGTTTCTATTAGATCTCCCCTCAACCTTCTAAACTCTAATGAATACAATCCCAGGATCCTTAGCCGTTCACCAAACATTAAACTTACCATTCCAGGGATCATCCGTGTGAATCTCCGCTGGACACGCCCCAGGGCTAGTATGTCCTTCCTGAGGTGTGGGGCCCAAAATTGGACACAGTAGTCTAAATGGGGCCTAACTAGAGCCTTATAAAGCCTCAGAAGCACATTGCTGCTTTTATATTCCAACCCGCTTGAGATAAATGACAACATAACTTTCGCTTTCTTAATTACGGACTCTCCCTGCAAGTTAACCATTAGAGAATCCTGGACCAACACTCCCAGATCCCTTTGCACTTCTGATTTGCGAATTTTCTCACCGTTTAGAACATAGTCCATGCCTGTATTCTTTTTTCCAAAGTGCAAAACCTCACATTTATTCACATTGAATTTCATCAGCCATTTCCTGGACCACTCTCCTAAACTGTCTAAATCTTTCTGTAGCTTCCCCACCTCCTCAGTACTACCTGCCTGTCCACCTATCTTCGTATCATCGGCAAACTTCACCAGAATGCCCGCAGTTCCTTCATCCAGACCATTAATATATAAGGTGAACAGCTGTGACCCCAACACTGAACCCTACAGGACACCACTCATTACTGGTTGCCATTCCGAGAAAGAGCCTTTTATCCCAACTCTCTGCCTTCTGTCAGACAGCCAATCCTCAATCCAAGCCAGTAGCTCACCTCAAACACCATGGGCCCTCACCTTGCTCAGCAGCCTCCCGTGAGGCACCATATCAAAGGCCTTTTGGGAGTCCAGATAGATAACATCTACTGGGTTTCCCCGGTCTAACATACTTGTTACCTCTTCAAAGAATTCTAACAGGTTTGTCAGGCACGACCTCCCCTTACTAAAACCATGCCGACTTGTTTTAATCTGACCCTGCACTTCCAGGAATTTAGGAATCTCATCCTTGACAATGGATTCTAGAATTTTACCAACTACTGAGGTTAGGCTAATTGGCCTGTAATTTTCCATCTTTTGCCTTGATACTTTCTTAAACAAGGGAGTTACAACAGCAATTTTCCAATCATCTGGGACTTTCCCTGACTTTGACTCCAGTGACTTTTGAAAGATCACGATCAAAGCCTCCGCTATTTCCTCAGCCACCTCCCTCAGAAATCTAGTATGTAGCCCACTGGGGCCAAGAGATTTATCAATTTTTAGACTCTTTAGCTTTTCTAGCACTTTCTCTTTTGTAATGCCTACCATACTCAACTCTGCCCCCTGACTCTCCCTAATTGTTGGCATACTACTCATGTCGGCACAACATTGTGGGCTGAAGGGCCTGTTCTGTGCTGTACTGTTCTATGTTCTATGCTCTATGTCTTCCACTGTGAAGACTGGCGCAAAGTACTTATTAAGTTCTTCAGCTATTTCCTTATCTCCCATCACTAGCCTTCCAGCATCAATTTGGAGCGGCCCAATATCTACTTTTGCCTCTCGTTTGTTTCTTATGTATTGAAAGAAGCTTTTACTATCATTCCTAATATTACTAGCGAGCCTACCTTCACATTTGGTCTTCTCCTTCCTTATTGCTCTCTTTGTTATCCTCTGTTTTTGTAGCCTTCCCAATCTTCTGATTTCCCAGTGCTCTTGGCCACTTTATAGGCTGTCTCTTTTGCTTTGATATATTTCCTGACTTCCTTTGTCAGCCTGGCTGTCTAATCCCACCCCAGATAATCTTTCTTTTCTTTGGGATGAACCTTTGTGCTGTGTCCTCAATTACACCCAGAAACTCCTGCCATTGTTGGTCTACTGTCTTCCCCGCTCGGCTCTGCTTCCAGTCGATTTTCATCAATTCCTCTCTCATGCCCCTGTAATTACCTTTATTTAACTGTAACATCATTACATCCAATTTTGCCTTCTCTCTTTCAAACTGCAGACTGAACTCTACCATATTATGATCGCTGCCTCCTAAGTGTTGCCTTACTTTGATGTCTTTTATAAAGTCTGGCTCATTACATGGCACTAAGATGCATGTACACTAAGATCCATGTACACAGATCCTTGAAAGTTGCCACCCAGGTTGACAGGGCTGTTAAGAAGGCCTACAGTGTTTGAGCTTTTATTAACAGAGGGATCGAGTTCCGGAACCAAGAGGTTATGCTGCAGCTGTGCAAAACTCTGGTGCGGCCACACTTGGGGTATTGCGTGCAGTTCTGGTCAACACATTATAAGAAGGATGTGGAAGCTTTGGAAAGGGTGCAGAGGAGATTTACTAGTATGTTGCCTGGTATGGAGGGAAGGTCCTACGAGGAAATGCTGAGGGTCTTGAGGCTGTTTTCGTTAGAGAGAAGAAGGTTGAGAGGTGACTTAATTGAGACATAAGAAAATCAGAGGGTTAGATAGGGTGGATAGGGAGAGCCTTTCTCCTGGGATGGTGACGGCGAGCATGAGGGGGCATAGCTTTAAATTGAGGGGAAAAAGATATAGGACAGATGTCAGAGGTAGTTTCTTTACTCAGAGTAGTAAGGGTATGGAACACTTTGCCTGCAACGGTAGTAGATTTGTCAACTGTAAGTACATTTAAGTCATCATTGGACAAGCATATGGACGTACATGGAATAGTGTAGGTTAGATGGGCTTCAGATTGGTATGGTAGGTCTGCACAACATCGAGGTCTGAAGGGCCTGTACTGTGCTGTAATGTTCTATGTTCTATGTTTTTTCTTTCAAATTCACCTTATAATTAGGTCTTTGCTCGAAATTCAGATTGGCAAAGCTTTACTTTAACTTTCATTCAAATTCTTCAAGTTTTGCCAGAAGCCCAGCAATCTTTATGCTTATGCACTTCCTCATGGACAACCGGAACCATCCTTCCCCCCTCTACGTTCTTGTTGAGCTGAGGTTGAGCGTCCTTATTCCTGGCAGTTAGGATGAAAATAAAAATCTTTAGAAACATCTGTTAACAATTTGTAAATTATTTCATAAAATACATATATTGCCCATCATTACCCATTTTGTTTTCAGACAGTAACACTTGAATATCATTAATGATTCTCATGTTTGAATGCTGCAGTTTGGAGCTTTCAATGTATATGTACAAACACTCACACGTTGATCCTGCCAAGTGCCACCAAAGTTTGCGTGAGATACAGTATCTAAAAGTTTGCAGAAAACATGCAAAATCTGAGATTTTCACTCTCCTGTTATGTCTTCATACCATAATGCATAATATGACTTATTGCTTCAATAATTATGTCTACTATCTCCAGAGCTCGAAAGACTTCATGACAAAAGTAGTAAGTAATAATATGGAAAGCACTCTACATTTTGGCGACATTGTTACTGTATTGATCACTTTGTTTATGACATTTTGGATTTACCCTCATCACGTTGGCCACAGTGGTTCAATAATTTAGTTCAGCAACACCTCCTCAAAAATTATTGCATGCTGCAATGTCCAAGAATTGCTAGTATAATCGCTGATATTCACAAATATAGTTAGCTGGTATCGAAAAAAAGGCTTTAAGGGCAAGGGAAGCTGCCTGCCCTCAATGAAAATCAAACTGAGGAGCTATGAAAGCACCAATTGCTATAACAGTTAACAAAATATTCTATTGGTTTGCTCATGAGTTAGAACAATTTGTATTGGATATGGTTCAATGTAGAGGATGAGACTTCAGATCTACAACCAATATATGAAGAGCATTCATATATTTTCTGGCTTACATTGCTATCAGAATGTTCTTGATAATACATGGAAATAGTCAACTTTCTTGGATACTATATATCTGTAATTTGCACACTTAATGCAGAGTTTTAGAGTTGCACAAAATGGAAACAAATGCTTTGGTCAAACGCATCTTTGCCAACGAGATATCCTAACTTCATCAAGCCTCCTTTGCTGAATTTCAAATCCAAATCGTTTATATAAATGACAAAAAGCAATGGAACCAGCACTGATCATTGTGGCACAATGCTGCTCACAGACCTGAAATCCTTAAAACAAGACTCCACCATCTTCCTCTGTCTCTACCTTCAATGCAATATTGAATCCACAAGCCTGGTTCTCCCTGGATCCCATGTAAACTAATCTTGTTAACAAGTCTACCATGCAGAGCCTGGACCAACACTTTTTGCCGAAGTCCATATAAACAATAAAATGTGAGGCTGGATGAACACAGCAGGCCAAGCAGCATCTCAGGAGCACAAAAGCTGACGTTTCGGGCCTAGACCCTTCATCAGAGAGGGGGATGGGGAGAGGGAACTGGAATAAATAGGGAGAGAGGGGGAGGCGGACCGAAGATGGAGAGTAAAGAAGATAGGTGGAGAGGGTGTAGGTGGGCAGGTAGGGAGGGGATAGGTCAGTCCAGGGAAGACGGACAGGTCAAGGAGGTGGGATGAGGTTAGTAGGTAGCTGGGGGTGCGGCTTGGGGTGGGAGGAAGGGATGGGTGAGAGGAAGAACCGGTTAGGGAGGCAGAGACAGGTTGGACTGGTTTTGGGATGCAGTGGGTGGGGGGGAAGAGCTGGGCTGGTTGTGTGGTGCAGTGGGGGGAGGGGATGAACTGGGCTGGTTTAGGGATGCAGTGGGGGAAGGGGAGATTTTGAAACTGGTGAAGTCCACATTGATACCATATGGCTGCAGGGTTCCCAGGCGGAATATGAGTTGCTGTTCCTGCAACCTTCGGGTGGCATCATTGTGGCAGTGCAGGAGGCCCATGATGGACATGTCATCAAGAGAATGGGAGGGGGAGTGGAAATGGTTTGCGACTGGGAGGTGCAGTTGTTTGTTGCGAACTGAGCGGAGGTGTTCTGCAAAGCGGTCCCCAAGTCTCCGCTTGGTTTCCCCAATGTAGAGGAAGCCGCACCGGGTACAGTGGATGCAGTATACCACATTGGCAGATGTGCAGGTGAACCTCTGCTTAATGTGGAATGTCATCTTGGGGCCTGGGATGGGGGTGAGGGAGGAGGTGTGGGGACAAGTGTAGCATTTCCTGCGGTTGCAGGGGAAGGTGCCGGGTGTGGTGGGGTTGGAGGGCAGTGTGGAGCGAACAAGGGAGTCACGGAGAGAGTGGTCTCTCCGGAAAGCAAACAGGGGAGGGGATGGAAAAATGTCTTGGGTGGTGGGGTCGGATTGTAAATGGCGGAAGTGATGGAGGATAATGCGTTGTATCCGGAGGTTGGTAGGGTGGTGTGTGAGAACGAGGGGGATCCTCTTGGGGCGGTTGTGGCGGGGGCGGGGTGTGAGGGATGTGTCGCGGGAAATGCGGGAGACGCGGTCAAGGGCGTTCTCAATCACCGTGGGGGGAAAGTTGCGGTCCTTAAAGAACTTGGACATCTGGGATGTGCGGGAGTGGAATGTCTTATCGTGGGAGCAGATGCGGCGGAGGCGGAGGAATTGGGAATAGGGGATGGAATTTTTGCAGGAGGGTGGGTGGGAGGAGGTGTATTCTAGGTAGCTGTGGGAGTCGGTGGGCTTGAAATGGACATCAGTTACAAGCTGGTTGCCTGAGATGGAGACTGAGAGGTCCAGGAAGGTGAGGGATGTGCTGGAGATGGCCCAGGTGAACTGAAGGTTGGGGTGGAAGGTGTTGGTGAAGTGGATGAACTGTTCATCCACTTCACCAACACCTTCCACCCCAACCTTCAGTTCACCTGGGCCATCTCCAGCACATCCCTCACCTTCCTGGACCTCTCAGTCTCCATCTCAGGCAACCAGCTTGTAACTGATGTCCATTTCAAGCCCACCGACTCCCACAGCTACCTAGAATACACCTCCTCCCACCCACCCTCCTGCAAAAATTCCATCCCCTATTCCCAATTCCTCCGCCTCCGCCGCATCTGCTCCCACGATAAGACATTCCACTCCCGCACATCCCAGATGTCCAAGTTCTTTAAGGACCGCAACTTTCCCCCCACGGTGATTGAGAACGCCCTTGACCGCGTCTCCCGCATTTCCCGCGACACATCCCTCACACCCCGCCCCCGCCACAACCGCCCCAAGAGGATCCCCCTCGTTCTCACACACCACCCTACCAACCTCCGGATACAACGCATTATCCTCCATCACTTCCGCCATTTACAATCCGACCCCACCACCCAAGACATTTTTCCATCCCCTCCCCTGTTTGCTTTCCGGAGAGACCACTCTCTCCGTGACTCCCTTGTTCGCTCCACACTGCCCTCCAACCCCACCACACCCGGCACCTTCCCCTGCAACCGCAGGAAATGCTACACTTGTCCCCACACCTCCTCCCTCACCCCCATCCCAGGCCCCAAGATGACATTCCACATTAAGCAGAGGTTCACCTGCACATCTGCCAATGTGGTATACTGCATCCACTGTACCCGGTGCGGCTTCCTCTACATTGGGGAAACCAAGCGGAGACTTGGGGACCGCTTTGCAGAACACCTCCGCTCAGTTCGCAACAAACAACTGCACCTCCCAGTCGCAAACCATTTCCACTCCCCCTCCCATTCTCTTGATGACATGTCCATCATGGGCCTCCTGCACTGCCACAATGATGCCACCCGAAGGTTGCAGGAACAGCAACTCATATTCCGCCTGGGAACCCTGCAGCCATATGGTATCAATGTGGACTTCACCAGTTTCAAAATCTCCCCTTCCCCCACTGCATCCCTAAACCAGCCCAGTTCATCCCCTCCCCCCACTGCACCACACAACCAGCCCAGCTCTTCCCCCCCACCCACTGCATCCCAAAACCAGTCCAACCTGTCTCTGCCTCCCTAACCGGTTCTTCCTCTCACTCATCCCTTCCTCCCACCCCAAGCCGCACCCCCAGCTACCTACTAACCTCATCCCACCTCCTTGACCTGTCCGTCTTCCCTGGACTGACCTATCCCCTCCCTACCTGCCCACCTACACCCTCTCCACCTATCTTCTTTACTCTCCATCTTCGGTCCGCCTCCCCCTCTCTCCCTATTTATTCCAGTTCCCTCTCCCCATCCCCCTCTCTGATGAAGGGTCTAGGCCCGAAACGTCAGCTTTTGTGCTCCTGAGATGCTGCTTGGCCTGCTGTGTTCATCCAGCCTCACATTTTATTATCTTGGAATCTCCAGCATCTGCAGTTCCCATTATCTCTCTCCATATAAACAATGTCCACCACTCTACTGTCATCAATCCTCTTAGTCAACTCTTCAAAAAACTCAATCAAGTTAGTAAGACACGAGTTCTCATGCACAAAGCCATGTTGACTATCCCAAATTAGTATTTGCCTTTCTAAATACAAGAAAGTCATATTATGCACCAGATGTATTATCCCTCCCGCATTTCTCACTGATGATGATGTGAACCACAGCCTACAGTCATAGAGTCATGGAATCATATGACAAAGGAAGAGACCCTTTGATACAACTCATTTGCACTGACTAGACAATGTAATCTGACCTAGTGCCATTTGCCAACATTTGGACCATATCCTTCTAAAATCATTCTGATTGTATATCCATTCAGATTCCTTTTTAAATGCGGCACTTGTCCTATCCAACGCTACTTCCCCTGGAAGCTTATTCCACACACCCACCACTGTCTTTGTTAAAGATTACCCTCAGGTCCTTTTTTTAATTCGTTCCCCTCGCACCTTAAGCCTATGTCCTCTGATTTTAGTCGTTTCCACTATGAAATATATTATAGCTAGTCACCTGCCCATGCCCATCATGATTTTATAATTTTTTTTCAAGTCAGCCCTCAGTCTCCAAAGTTCTGTGAAAAAAAAAACAACTTATTCTTCCTCTCCCTATAGCTGAAACATTCCAGTCCTAGGAAACTGCTTGTAAATCTTTTTTTTAATTATTATTTACAACTTCTCAATTTTCACGACATTCTTCCTGAAGAAGGCAACCAGAATTGTATGCCGTATTCCAAACATGGCCTCACCAAAGTCCTATACAATCATCATGTCGCATATCAACCCTATATTAACACAGAAAACAAACCATGATTCATTTTCTTTTGACATACGACCATATACTATAAGAATAATATTATTCCTTTTCACCCAACAATTCGATCATGTCTGATTATTTTCCCAACCACAATCTCCTGTTTGCTCCCTATAATCAATGAATCCAGAATTCATCAAAACCTCCTCTATCCATGTCTGAAATGTACTCAATGATTTGCACTTTGCAGCCTTCTGTGGCAAAGAGCTCCACAGATATGCCATTCTCTTAGTGAAGAAATTTCACCTCACTTTAATTTCAAAGAGTCATGCCTTTATTCCGAGCCTGTAGTCTCAAAACTTAGTCTTTCCTTATAGTGGACACACCTCCACATCCACTCTATTCTGGGCTAGCAGTCTTCTGTAAGTCTTAATCAGACACAACTTGGTCTCGTAAATCCCATCAAGCACAGAACCAGAGTCTTCAAATACTCCTCATATGCCCATCGTTCCCCAAACTACTCTTAAAACTGTCCTGCGGACCTCTTCAATGTCAGTTCATATTTACTTAGATATGGGGCCCAAAACAGCTCACACAATTCCAAATGTGATCTGAGCAGAACCTCATATAGCCTCAGCAGAACCGACTTGCACTTGTATTCAGAATCTGGCAAAATGAATGACATTACATCATTTGCCTCCGTAGATCGGAACGGAGCCTATATGTTACCATTAAAAGAATTTTGAATGAAGATATTAACTGTTTGTATAGTGCCAAATTCTGAAGACATACCCATTTAGAAAATAGTCTTAAACTCTATTCTTCCCATCAAAGTATTTAACCTCATTCTGTCCCACATCATATTGCATCTGTAAGTCACTTGTCCAAAATCTAGCGTGTACAAATCCTGCATCCTCCCCACTTCCTCAACACTACCTGCCCCTCCATCGATCTTTGTGTCATAAGCAAACTTAACAAACAATGTCATGACTGCCTTTGTCTAATTTGTAAAAGTACAACGTCAATAATTCTGGACCCAACATAGGTCAAAAGTACGCCAGTGTGAAAGCCTCTGGCTGACATTCTGAAAAATGCATTTTTATCCCCACTCTCTGACTTCTGTCAGTCAGCCAATCATATACTCATCCCAATAAATTTCCCCTAAAACCATGGGCTCTTATGAAGCAACCTCATCCGTGCCAACTTGCCAAAGGCCTCTGGAAATCCAGATATAGACACGAATACAGATTATGGAAGTGGAGTGAAGTGTGATCAAGGAAAGTTAGTGCACGTGTATAGAACATATATAACTTGGTGCCAAAACTGAATTGTCTATTTATACAGACAATAAGAAGAACTTCTGAAAACCACAAAAGTAAATGCAATCATCGTAGATCTATTATCGTATATTTTTGCTCTATGATATCCTGGTTACCCTCCTAACATGCCGTGCCATGACGGTCAAGTTGGCTGAATGAGCCAGCTAGAAGCATTCACTGAATCATTTTGGAATAGTTTTAGAAGACAATGCGTGTGGATTCAACAAGGGACTAGGTAGTTTCATTTCTCATTATGCATTGTCAGGCAGGTTTATCATGTTACATTAAAGACCCCCTTAGAAACTGTAACCGTAACATGGCAGAATTTAGCTCTTAGTTTCACAGTGAGCAACTTTAGCCTTTTTTTAAAAAACAATAATAATGAGGAATGAGAGCAGCGTTAGCTGTCGAGGACTAGGAAATAATAATAAAAATCAAAAAACTGTTTGAGAAATGAGGTGAAATGCATAAAATATGTTTCATGCCTAGTCACAAAGGCATAAAACAAGGTGGAGCAAATAGTCTATGTCGCTGGAGAATATAATCTTGGTAAAACAATAGCATTGAAGAAAGTATCAATTTGGGAGAAAGAAGATATAAGATGTGTTAAAGATTAATGGCAATTCAATGACTTTGGAATACTTGAAAAGGAAACCACCAAATTCCGACCAAAACAATGTAAAATAATGTGTTTTGTTAAACTTGAAAGTGTCAACAATACAGATGCCAAGAGCTTATTCAAGAACTTTTTTTAAAAATGAAACCTTAAATGAATCTAGACACATTGGAGAACCCTGTCTTACCAGAAGAAGAGACTTGTAGCATTCTGACAATGTTAAAAATTCATGAGGGAAAGAAGTGGAGAGGAAAATAATTTAATCCCTATCAATGGAGAAAATGTACTAAAGAATCTAAAGGGCCAGAAAATCAACAAATCCAATGGGCCTGACAGTAAGGCCAAATGATAGGGCAAAAAAAGCTAAATAGATAGCGGATGAATTCATAGTAACCCCCAGGAAATTTTAGTTTATTATTTTAAAAATCACAGATGATTATAAATTTTACTCATGAAACAAAAAGAAAAACAAGTACCTATGAGCCATATTACCTAACAGCTGTCACTTAGAAGCTGATAGGTTTCATTATATTATAAAAATAGAAACAGCAAAGTACAGCACTTGGAAAACAAAATATGCCACCAAGCTGATTTAACATGGCTTCATGAAGGATACATTGGTCCAGTCGAAATTGCACAAATTTATTGAATCAATACCAAGCAGGGAAGATAAAGTGAAGCTTGTATTGTATTATATTTTGATAAATTACCATATTGTAACAGTGCCAATAATGATCTCATAGTCTTTAATGTGGGATAAAGAGGGATCGACAGAATCTAAAACAACAACCAATGGATTGTCACATGTAACTGTGCTGGATCAACAATTACTCAGCCACATGCCTAAATTACTTGTACGACAGAAGGATGCAGCATTGATACGGAAACAAAATTATAAATGATAAGAATCGTTTGGCAGCATCTGTGAAGAAATTTTCTTTGTCAAAAAGAGTTACTGAACTTGAAAGCGTAACTTTGCGTTCTCTCCATGGATGCATCTAGACATTAAGATTTTGACTATGCATTTTAACGAGAAAATGTGATTTTGGATGTGTAATCAAATAGAGAGAACATAGACTACGCAAATATTTCAAACAAAAATAAAGTCAAAAACATGGAAGGTTCCTTGTGGAACCTTGTTCCTATGCTTACTTGGACATTTCCATACTTGCAAATCATTAGGGAGAGTTGAGTAAGTGAAAGAAGTGACATTAATTCTCATGCTCCAACTCATGCAACGGATTTGACTTTCTAGAATTCTTCATGACAGATTACTTAATTTAAATTCAAGCAATAATAGACAAATGCAAAACAAGTCAGTTATGGTAGTGGGGTTTGGGTGGTGACAGGGGGTTGAGCTGATAACTTTTACTGCAGCTGGCTGGACAGCTAGCTACTAATTCCAACGACATAAAGTCAAATCCTGTGTTGGCTGAGGTAATCATGAAGGATTTCCCCACTCCACCTCAGCCTTTCATTCAGCCAGCCTGATCTTGAGGTTCAACCATTGCCAGGTGTCTCTTTCCCTCTCATGAGAGAGCAGCCCTATGGTCTTGTCAGGTTATGGCGACATTACAGTTCTAATGCTTGTCTCATCGGTCATGACCCTGACAAGAATGGTCAGTTATTGTCAAAGCTTATTTTTCTGACTAATCTATGTTTACAAGCCATGCTGGGAGATACTACGAACTGCCGATGCTGGAGTCCGGATAAGAAGGTGTAGAGCTGGATGAACACAACAGAGAAGGTAGCATCAGAACAGCAGGAAAGGCGGGAGGTGAGGTGGGAGGACTGGATAGGTGGGAGAAAGGGCGGACAGGTCAAGGAGGCGGGAACAAGATGGGCTGGTCTTGGGAGGAGGTCAGGGGTGGGGAGATTTTGAAGCTTGCTCATACCACCTCATTGACCAAACCCCACCTCCATTTCCTACCTAGTAGGAAAGCCCCGCCTCCTTGGCCTGTCTGCTTTCCCTCCCACCTGCCTGCCCCTCCCTCCCCACTGACCCACCCACATCCCAAATCCATGCGTACACTCTCCTTGACTGGTTTCATCCCCACCTCCTTGACCTGTCTGTCTTCTCTCCACCTGTCTGCTCCTCTATCTACCTTCCATCATCGCCTCCCACTCTCTCTATTTACTCCAGAGAGCCCTTCCCTCCCTCATTTCTGAAGATGGGTCCAGACTGAAACGTCGGCTTTCCTGCACCTCTGATGCTGCCTGGTCTGCTGTGTTCATCCAGCTCTTCACCTTTATTTCTTATAACAAACCACACTGCAATTTTTCTCCTCCTGCTTTGATGGACGCATGATTTCAGATAAACAGTAAGGCAATTCAGGACCCTCAAGTTACCTAGAAAACTATTCATTCCACCTGACAAGGTACTGTTGGGTGCAGGAACTGACAAAAAATTGTGCCCCATGAGCGAATTCTGCAGCCTATACTGAATGAAAAGGATGGTGCCCGATAATATATCTCGAGTGCATGCTAGACATGAGTCCTATCTAAATGCTGGAGAAATACAAATCTGCTGAGAGTTTACATCAGTATGTTGTTCTTAATGAATATCAACAGGGTAAATGAACAAAATGAGATAAATGTTGTGTTGGGAATGCATAAGCCTCACATTTTTGACATAATATTTGCAGTCTTTGGGCAGAAAGTTATGAATATTCATATTTGTGATTATCAGATTCTTAAGAACACTATCAATGGAGTATCCTTATCATGTGTTTTATGTAACTAATCAATCAATCAACCAAATATGGCTGAGTGAATGTTTGTTTGTACTCATCTACCTCAAGAAATTGCACTGAACAATGTTTTATGTCTTATCAACTACATATGACATGTTAATTCTGAAGTCATGGACTTCATCACTGGTGTGTGAAGTGACTAGGACAACAAAACTTTATTGTCATTGAGGAGCTATCATCCCTTTTGTAGATGACCCCAAAGTTAAAAGCATAAATCCAACCATCTCCAAATATATCATTGATGGCCTTCAATCCAACATGACAGCAGATGTGATTGTTTTCCATTTTGGCTGTGCAATAGGTCCTCTAATGCTTACAAGATTCGTGAAGTTATTCAACCAAGCCTGGGAGATGTTTAGGAACTGGTTAACCGCAAATTAACTCACTCCAAAAATTGTCCCACAATCATAATTTGCCAAACAAGAGGCATAAAATAATCTGTTTGCTATTCAATGTCATTAACATCTCAAAATAATCCATTAAAAACATATTGCGAATTCACATTCATATAAAACTGAATAATACTGCAGCTACTAATGGTTAAGATTATAAGATTCTGTGATGGGAAATTTACCCTCTTATTCCTCAAAATGTGTCCAGCATCATCAATGCTTCCCACACCAAATTAAGACCTGAAGCGTTGATGATGACAAGATGATGACAAGACAGCCCGATTGATTGACATGCCATGTTTCAGTTCTACTGTTGTAAATGAGCACATGTCTATCTGAATATTGCCATTCCTTCACTGAACAGGGCTTATGTAACTACCCCTAATCTACTGTAGTGGTTATATATTCCTCTCAACACCAACTGAGGAATTAGGGAAGGGCAAAAAAAATGAAGGTACATTCAAAATAATTAAAATGTATCAGTAATGAATATCTGTCAATTATTGAAATTAAGCTCAAACATACTATTGTAGATTAAACTAAACACCCTCAAAATATATTGAGAAGATGGAGTAAATCTTAACTTTCTTCCGGCTTTTAAAGGCAGTTTCCTGAAATAGCATTGCCATCCCAACAAAAATCGATTGGTCAAATTACATGATGTGAAGAAAAGTGCACTTTATTTTAACTGTACTGTAAAAACACAACCAAACTAATAAAAATAAGAAAATAATGGGCCTAACTGTAACTGAATATAAATGCCTAAGGAATGCTAATTAACTGTACTAATATAATAGAATTCCATAAATACAGCCTTGGCAAAGGAAAATTCAGTAAAAAAGATTGTCAATAATGCAATTCTAGCCGCAGGAAGAGAACACCACCTTTTAGCTGTAACAGAGAGAGGACAAAGTGATTCATCAGCTACCTTCAAGAATCCAGCAAGTGCAGAAAGCTAAAAAAAAAAACAAATTTAAAAAATCTTGGTTATTTTGGTTCTTGATCACACCCAGTCAAGCTGATTTTATTGTTCCAACATTTAAAAAAAAGTACAAGGTTTCCCAAGCTATATACTCTGTTAGCTTTGAGCTAACTATTGCTTACCTGTGTCTTTATGTTCCTTCATTTTAAAAAAAAAGGAGGGAAAAACACTCCTCCTAAAACCATTGTATCAACACAATACTTGCACATATAATATAAATTGACTGGAGAAGACACGATACAGACAGAAAACGAAACAGTGAAACAGAAGAGATAATACAATGTGGAGTTGCAGGACCACAGCACGCCAGGCAGAAAGAGAGAAGCAACAAAGTTGACGTTTTGGATCAGGACCATTCTAACTACAGCGTCAGTAGTTCTCACTATTTCACAGTGAAATAAAACTTAGTTTTTGAATGATCTGCACTGGATTTTTAATTGGGATCACAAACTAGTCAAATGTATAAACCGGAATGTTTACAGCATTATTAGAAGCTCAATGAATTGTACACTTTTGTACCCACAGATGACCAGGAGCAAAAAAATGGTAAGGTCTTATTTTTGAGCATTGCTATAAGTGTCTTAAAGAAAACAAGGGTTACACTTGTTGGTTCTTTGCTCCCAAATTAGATCATTAAGGTACTTCTGGTATAGTTCATTTTTCGAAGCATTCACTACATTCTAGCTTGACTTCAGTTTCAGAGGTAAAGTGGAAGATATTGTTGTTACATTGGGATTGGTACAAGATTAAAATTTGTTCCCTATGGAATTATGAGAAAAGTGGAACATACAATAAATTCTTAAAATAAGGTACAAACCCCAGTTCTGAACATATGTTTATATGCAAGGCATTTATTGACAATGTGTCAAATGATTACAAAATAAATATGATGATAAATAATTTGACCATAATAACCACAGTGGATAATCGAAATAAATTTCATATCCTAAGATACTTGTGCTATAGCTAACAGACTCTTGAAGATGACCATTCTCACATCCGGGGGAAAAATGTGGCGGTCTCAATTTTAATGACCTCTGAGGGTAGGAATTGGAGGATGGAACAGGTGAATGTGTTGCTGAGCAGCTGGTGCAGGGGAGTAAGATTTTGGATCACTGGAATTTCTTCTGCGTTAGAAGCAACCTGTATGAGAAGGATGAAATGCACCTGAACTCGAAGGGGACTAACATGCTGGTGGAACGATCTGCTAGGGCTCCTTGGGAGGATTTTAAGTAATTGGCGGGGGGCGGGGGGCAGGGGGCATGGGTTGTGGAGTGGAAAACAGCGAGATAGTGAGGAAAGGGATCAGCCTGATATTGGTATGGTTGGGAAAAAGGTTAAGTCAAGCAGTCATGAGTAACCAGATATTACTATCCTCATGAACATCCTTTTAAAATTCTTGTGCAACTTCCAATATCCTCTCCCCAGATTCTCGTCCTATGTTTAGTTCCAATGTAAACCTATTTGCCCCTCTGTCCTTTGAAAATATTCTGCATTCTTTCTAGGATATTCTTAATCCTGGCACCAGAAAGGCAGGGCACGATTCTGATGTATTGCTGTCCGCCTCAGGAGCATCTGTCTGACCCTCTGACTAGAGGGCATCCTGTCACGTTAGATCTTTTGGAACCTGGTATACACCTCATTACATCAGAACTAGTCTCACTACCTGCAACTTGGCAGTATGTGCTATATTCCCCTAAGTGTCCATCACTACTACATTTTCCAAAACAGCATATTTGTTTGAGAAAGGATAACCTAATGACCTGTTGTGGAGGTAACCCACCCACCTGACTATCTTTGGTTTATCATCCTTCCTGCAGCTGGTGTCCACCACACTCCCTAACTCCTATAAATTCCTCAATGCCTCTGACTGTTGGTACAAATGATCCATGCATTCTGAAAGGATGCACAACCAAACACATTTCCTGCAGACATAATCATCAATAATCTCGCACATCATAATCTCCCACATGCAACAGAAAGAGTGCATCACTCTACTAAAGGCCATTTTGCACATTAGCAGTCCACCGACCCTGAAAGCAGCACCGTCTTACCGCTATAAAAGAAACACTGCTCCGGGCCAGCTTAATACCTATGTTTTATATTTTTTAATGTTTAGTCATAAGACTGATCTCAATTAAAAAAACAATAAAAGAACACATTTCGACTCACTACTGTAGATTTGTACAAAGATGGTAAAGCTATACTTTTAAAAAGCCATTTGGCTGCTCCCCTGCTTTGAGCTCTCCCAAACACATTTCTTGAAGATCAGCTGTGAATTTTGTAGTTTGTTCATTTGTCTTAAACAAACTCCAATAACCAGTTCACTTCAAATCAAACAACATAACAGTTGGATGTGCATATTCACTGTTGAGTCAGACAACAGTGCAGCCTTATTTCTCCTTTTTCTTCACTTCCAGTATGGTCACTACCTTTGTCTGATTTCCTCCTCATTAAAGTGCCATTGTTTTGATTTTTTATCAACCTTCTAAAACAATGCATCAGCTTATAAAACAGTAATTATTGCTCCTAGAATTCCAGGAAACCAGATCCAACAGTCATAATAACTCAAAAAAGGAGCAACTCTGTCAGTCACAGATTTTACCTGTCCTCCATCACAGATACACAAATAGGTGAAAATGTTTGAATTTGGCAGGTTGGAGGTGGCATGTAAGTTTGAAGAGCGTACAATGAGTGAGCCAGATCAATATACAGATTTTTCAGGCATGATTATTGGTGTCAATAATGAAAATGCCTGTGAAAAAGATTCGTGTTTGCACTTAGATAAATGAATAGATAGATAGATAAATTACTGAATATATATGTAAATAAACAAGTAGATAAATAGTTTCATGCATAAATACTTAAATAAACAAACTACCTTGCAGTCTAACTACTTCCTATCATATTGTCGTTCTTATGAAGAACAAGACTATATTCTGTGGATTAGGAGAATAAAAAGTAGTTCTGAAGGGTCTAGGCCCGAAACGTCAGCTTTTGTGCTCCTCAGTGGCTGCTTGGCCTGCTGTGTTCATCCAGCTCCACACTTTGTTATCTTGGATTCTCCAGCATCTGCAGTTCCCATTATCACTCATTAGGAAAAAATCATTTTTACACATGTCGGCAGGGCAGATTCAGAAAGGATGTTTTCACTGTCGAGGTTTTCTATAACTGGTGTGTAATATTGGAATGCGTTCGCTGAAGCGTTCTGGCTATTGATAATTCTATATCAACAATTCAGTGGACTCTTTGCCATTGAATAAGTTCAAGACAGGAATCCATTTATTCCTGGACATTAGAGAAATCAGTAGATCTGTGGATGGCATGGGAGAATGACTTGCATGTGTAAATAATAGACATTTCTTAATGACAGAGCGAGCTTGAGGTGCAGAATATTCCAATGCTGCTCTTGTATTTTATGTAACTATAAGGAGTGAACAGCCAGATCACAGTGCCTGAATCCAAAAAGAAATCATCACACTGTGCATCAGAAAAAACAACGCAACAATACAAATCACAAACTGAGAAACAAAACCTCACACTTAGTGATCTTGAATCACCACGATCACAGCTGAGACGAGATCTCTGCACGTTTTGACTTGAAAGATCAAGAATTCCGCTCTGCATTGTGTGATAATTAATCCAAACATCGTAACAGGCTTGTTTCAAAACGTCCACAGTTGCATTAAGGTGTAAGATTGGAGGAACATGTTTCAGGTAACTCAGGATTTTATTTTTCCAAATTGACTGAAGCCATTAGTCTTGTGTAAATGTAGATGATATAGATTAATTCTGAGAGAAAAAAAAACAAGAAAGCAGAATTCTTAGTTGAAGATAAAAGAACTATGCCAACTGACGGGCAAGTGCATCTTATCAAAAAATGCTTAGGATAGATGTACTAATTTTACTTTCTGGTTTAGTCGGAAAGAATAATCAGTGATGACTGCATACTTCAAAGCATGGGTAACGTATGAAGCAATTGGAACTAAAGAATTTGGCTGTGATCAGAAATAAAGAAAAACGCAATGGACATTCCTCCTACACACCATCTTGTCTGCCTAAATTGTTCATCTCATCAAAGGCAAAATTAGCACATTTATTCTCAGTGTGCACAAATATATTATTTAACACGATTCACTGCTGACTATTCTACAAACAAAATCAACGTGGTCAGCACATTTGATGCCCCTTGTATTGTTCATATCGACTCAGTAGGCCTTTGAATTGATTATTGGGTAATACAGGCGACAATGCTAACTGGTGGACAAACACTCACACGTGTCTTTTACTTCTACTGCAGAAATTACAATCTACTTAGAATACATAAAAAAAGTTTGATATCGGTTTTAGTTTTGCATGCAGTACCCAAATAACTTTTTTAAAAAATATTTAAATTCGATATGAAATTTATACGTACATATATACACATGTATCTTTTTCTTTTAATTACAGCCAAGAAGTGATTCACCTCTTCCAGGCCAAAAAAACATAGAAGTGGAGCATTTTTTAAAAGTGGCTGGTGTTTTTGAAATGCGGAAATGCTGTTTTATAGAACTGAATGAACTCTGAAGCATATATACTTCAGACATTGTTGGGGCAAAACTATGATTATCATGAAGAAGATGTCACTATTTTTCATTGCTTAAGAAAAGGAAGATATATCGGGGTAATGAATTGTATGGGAAATTTAAAATCTGTCCTAAGATGCAAACCTATTTGTAACTCCTATCATTAATTGTTGTTCCAAACAATTGTGAGCTTGAAGTGTCTCGGAACAGTCGATTCTTCCAAATTTTAATAGTTAATATTATGATTTTTACTTTTGTTTTCATTATAATAGGATAGAACAGTTCAGCATTCCAAATTTTCTATTTAAATTGAAACTGAGATCACATATCTACACTAGCACGGCACCATTTCCTACAGACGTATAGTGGGGAGGGGAAGAAAATGTATTACCTTCCCTAACATCATAAAGGAATTAACGTAGTTGTAGAACTCGCAAATACATCAGAACGCAGTAATAAAGCGACCACAGCTGTGTTAGTTCTTCCTCATATAGTTCACATACATTGGGAGTTGCTACTTTGCAAAACAACGAAACAAACAAAAAAGATGCTTTGCTGTACGTCTGATTGATAGGCATTTTTCATTTTCTTTAAGATTGTGTTCTCAAATGTTTGAATCCGTTGTATAAAGAATAACATATCTAAAAAATTCTGCCTGAAAAACTCTGGAAGATATGTAACAATGAAAAAAGACAAATTGAAATTCAAGCTCCAGAAGTCAATGTTATACGAGAGTATGACAAGCAGACGCAGGCAAATACAAAGAAATCACTTGATAGTTCCTTATCATAGAACATAGAACATTACAGCACAGTACAGGCCCTTCGGTCCTCGATGTTGTGCCGACCTGTCATACAAATCTGAAGCCTATCTAACCTACACTATTCCATGTACATCCATATGCTTGTCCAATGACGACTTAAATGTACCTAAAGTTGGCGAATCTACTACCATTGCAGGCAAAGCGTTCCATTCCCTTACTACACTCTGAGTGTTGCGTCGAAATCAGACAATTGCTTTGTAAACCACCCAAAAGGCATGATTACCATTAAATAAAGTGAAATTTCCAGATTACTGTCATTAACTGTAACACATTTGAACGTAGCTTAAATAAATTCACATTTAAATATGGAATTGTACGGAAAGACGTTTCTAAACCTAATTGCACAAAACCAATGGTCCCATTAATCCTGATAACTTTCCCACAGAGGAGCTTAGTTTCGTAGTATAGAGCATATATGGAGTTGAACACACAGCAAACATAAGGCTAAGAATCCAACAGAGTTGTTTTTAGGAAACGCTGCCACCCTTTCAAAGATGAAAGTTCCTACAAGCAACTTGCATTTCATTCTGTAACGAAGTTCTACTTTTCACATTTTGCTGTCAAATCCATTACATAGCCTACCTGTTTAAAGTCCTTGGCTCGTATCTTACTGTAAGATTATTCTTCAATTAATCAATGCATATTACATGAATCTCAAATGTTAAGCTTGGTTTTACTATCATCCAGTCAGTCAATACTAAGTTAATGTGACACAGATAAATCATTCTATAACCTGACTTATTCTAATTTATTATTTTGTGCTAATTATATGTACACTGAATGCCGAAGTTTGAAAGTTTCTATTTGTACTAACAACGTAAATAAATTATAACTACTGCTCAAATTGACTGATTCTTTTCATATTGATGTCCTTGTGCTAACAGATGATACAGGAAATAAAAAATAGCATACTTTACAAAACATAAGCATTATGCTTTGGTTGGGTGTCAACACGGAAATCTTGCTAACCCATTTATGTTATACTGATGACGATTCTGTTGGGTTCAAAACACTACTTGCGTGATACCTAGCCCAGTAACATTAGTTTAGTAATGATTCTACTGATATCCTTTTTTTAAACAAAATGTCAGGCTACATGCTTCAATCCCTACACTTCGTCTTACAAGCATGGTTTATCCATCTGTAAGAAACAGTCTTTAATATTGGTCAGCTCCATTTTCTATGCAGTTTTGTGACACAATTATCACAACTAATTCTGGTAATGTGATTAATTTTACTCTATTGCATGGAAGTCAATTAAAAGTTTCCATAAGGTAATAACAGTAGTGGAAAATGAATGTCATGTACAGGATTGAAATTAGTTTAAAATGCTACTCCCTGGTCTTATAGAGCATATCTGAAAAGTTGGCGGGGGGACCATGTAATTTGGGACTATCTGTTAAAGAGTATGCATGTGGGAAACACAAATAACTATGACACATGATTGGCTGAGATCGTCCTTGAGGCAATATCATGCATAGACTCATAGAGTCGCACAGAATGAAAACAGACCCATGACTTCAACCAGTCCAAGATGAACATAGTCCCAGACTAAACTAGTCCCACCTAGGTGCTCATGTTCCATGTCCCTCCACACGTTTCCTATTCATGCATTTATCCAAATGTCTTTCAAACGTTTTAATTTTACCCACATCCACCACTTCCTCAGAAGGTTCATTCCATACACGAACACCCGCTGTGTAAAAGAACAGTCCCACCGGTCTTTTTTGTTGTCAAATATTTCTCCTCTCATCTTAAAACTGTGCCTCCTATTCTTTAAATTACCCATCCTAGGGAAATGATAGCTACCACTAACTCTATCTAAACCCTTGCTTATTCTATAAACTCAAGAAGGTTGCCACTTAAACTTCTAAGCTCCAGAGAAAAAGGACCCAGTCTAAACCACCTTTTGATATAACTCAAATCATCTGTACCTGGCAACATCCTGATAAATCTCATTTGAACTAGCTTAATAGCTTTCCTACACCCAGGAGACCAGAACTGGACGAAATATCCCATAGAAGGCCTAACCAAGGTCCTGCACAATATCAACATAACTTCCCAACTCCTATATGCAAAGGACTATACAAGGATGGCAAGCATGCAAACACCTTTAAAACTACCCTGTCCAAATGTGGCAAAAACAACAAAGATTATGTACTTGTACACTTGGTTCCTCTGTTCTACAACATTGCCCAAGGCCCTAACATTAATTGCATATGTTATACCCTTCTTTGTCATACGTTGCATTTATTTCAGATTACGCTGTGCTCACATAAAATAGGTGTACATCAGCGCTCAAAAGAACAACTGTCTGAATTTCTCCTGGCATTGCTGCTGTAGTTATGACCATCTGCGTGATTAAGACGACAAAATTTCAATACGACACCTTGCACTACCATAATAGTCATAAATAATCCTGAGTGCCTGTTCAAAAAGGATACAGCAATATCTCTTGAGCTAGCAGGCATTCAAAATAATGTTGAAAGAGACAAGAATCAACACCATTATATTCATCAACTTGGAAAAGAACACTTATTCTTTAAACAATGTGCTTTTGCTCTCCAGCCAGGCTCCGTATCCAAAAAAGCATTGTCCTTAATTTGGAACTGTTTCATAAGGTTTCAGTCATAGATGAGGTAAGTAGGAGATATGGAATCGAACCCTTCTGAAACACTACTGGGGTAAACTGGGGTGACAATCACCCAGAAGCTATTTTAAAAATTCACAACAGTGGCTGTCAGACATCATCACTGAACAGCTGTCAACTGGAGCAGTGTGAGACAACAAACATAGAACTGTTTATCATTAGTGTTCTCCATTTAAGTTATGAACAAATTTGCATAAACGTACATGATAAATTATTGTTGTTTGATGGCAAAGTGGTTGCTTACTCTGCACTGAGCTGGACACTTTTTTTTAATTTAAAAAAAAGTCACAAAGAAAAGTTGGCCTTTTCTGAAATGTCAACAAAGCCAAAATCATAAGTAACTCTATACCCATGGGTATTATAATTTTAAACCTAGACGTATGTGGAAGGGGATACTGTGATATGTTTTGAACATTTCTCAGCCCTGCCTGTCAGCTTTCTCAATTTGGCATCATGGACAAATAAATATTATCTGGGAACAGTTATCCTATTTCAGCGTTCTTCAAACTATGATGAAGGAGTAATTAACAACAAAAATATTAGTAAGTCAACTACCAATCTGGGCTACAATGGTAGACATCACTATACAACAGTACTCGAGTGAAATTTACATTGACCGTAAATGATGCTGAAGAGGAGTGGAGAAATGCTATAAACAGTGTTTGTTCTGCATCCTCTGGGCTCATTTGGAGCAGCATCAAATAAGTGTCAGTGTTCTCCTCAGACCAGGCCTATTCAACCAAAATTCCTGCTCATACTCCTTGATGAACTGATCAATATGTCTGGATGGCCCAAAGCCATACCACCTGCATTATTCAAAGGGCTGAAATAAAATGAACTGTGCAACAGTTATTGACTTGCAATGGCATTAACGTTAATTAAAAGGAGACTATTGTCAATGGGCCA
Organism: Stegostoma tigrinum; assembly: GCF_030684315.1. NCBI lineage: Eukaryota > Metazoa > Chordata > Chondrichthyes > Orectolobiformes > Stegostomatidae > Stegostoma > Stegostoma tigrinum. Next base: position 15,208,360 of record NC_081387.1, on the reverse strand, counting down.
GAATGATGGCAACTGTCCGATGACCTCTAACTTGATGAGAGTCCCAGGGACTTAAAGGCAATCTTTGCTGTGTAAAATAAGGCATTTTTTTGCATTTTATCTACATTCTAAGGAAGCGTCGGAGTGGAGTAAGTGATAGGCAAATTGTTGTTGCTTTGAGTACATACAAAGAACATTCAATAATAATGGAAAATATCTTTTGGAGCCAATAAAGAAAGGAAAACATCAGTATGTTTATGATGCTTAACATTATCCTTAGATATTGATGGAGATCAAATATAATGCTAAACAAAGAAAATGCCGAATGCTGCAAGTCAGTTGAATTTTTCAGAAGTTCGCCAAGCCAAATGGAGGATACTGAGGTAGAAAGAAAAGAGTAGTGCGCCTGAGAAAATGGATCATGTAAATGCTGGTCATGCTGCATCCCTAATTCCTCATAACGTCCTGATGTAATTCATCAGATAATACTATCTGCACAGCAAATGGAGGATGCACATTGGGAATCTGTAGAAGCCCTGCTTTGGCTGTATCTGAAGGATTTTCTGGGAAATTGAAGCTTCCAGTAGTCAAAGCTGTTGTTAGTTTAGATTCCCTACAGTGTGGAAACAGGCACTTTGGCCCAACAAGTCCATACTGCTCTTTGGAGCATCCCACCCAGGCCCATCCCCCATAACGCACACACCCCTGAACACTATGGGCAATTTAGCATGGCCAATCCACCTAACCTGCGCATCTTTGGACTGTAGGAGGAAACTGGAGCACCCGGAGGAAACCCACGCAGACACGGGGAGAATGTGCAAACTCTGCACAGGCAGGAACCCAAGGCTGGAATTGATCGCAGGTCCCTGGTGCTCTCAGGCAGCAGTGCTAAACACTGAGCCACCGTGCCTTGTGCCTCAATCCTTCTGAAATGAACCAATTAGATGGGCAATTTGTCGTCTTCTTTTGCAGTTAGGTAAACAGTAGGAGTTATTAGACATCTGAGTCTCTCTGCTGATCAATTATTAAACTAACTCTTCAAAATACCACACAAAATCCCGTAATTACAAATCAGAAGACCATTTAAGTATCACTGCCGGCTGTGCCCCAGGACCCAAACCCTCGTCTCCAACTGAGATCCATTTAGTGGATGTGGGCTTCACTCTTTGTGCAAACATTCACTGTTAATTTACAAAAGTCCTAGAGAAATTATTTGTCAGCTGACTTCTTCAATTGTCGCAGTCAAATTTGATACTGAAAGACCAATAATGTTCTTACAAATGAGTGTCAGTATTTTGACCAAGTGACAGAGAAGAACTGCAATATATTTCTAAAACAGGTTAACAAGTGGTATAGACAGGAAATTACAAGCAGCAATGTTTTCATGTTACTGAAACCAATGTCTTTCGAGATCATGTATGATATGGGTTTAGAAGGCATTCTACAAGGAACTGTATGAATTTTTGCAGTATA